>NC_138162.1:22502042-22856170 GCF_964165515.1 Mesoplodon bidens | reverse complement strand
CAATTCACAATCTGTGACCCTGAGTGTGTCATTTAACCTCTGCTTCAGTTTTCTCCTCTGTAAAATAAGGATGATACTACTATGTACATAATAAATAACTTGCAGGATTGTTGTAAAGATTGAATGAATGTAAATACAGGAGGTGCTTATATAGAATATAGAACAGAACCTGGCACATGGTGAATGTTATATTAAGCGTTAGCTGCTGCTGCTGCTCGTGGCATTATGAGGGCTCTCTGCCTTCATCCCCTAGAGTACAGTTCCTGGAAAGATCCAAGATCTCACAATGTTCCTAATGCAACCCGTGCAACACGATTCTTCCTCCCCAGCATCACCTGGCTTGTTCATACACCCGTGAAGGGGTGTGGAGCAAAGCCATCAAGAAAACCACGTTACCCACCATTGTTACAACTGGGCAGTAATCCATTAGAAAATGTTGAGGACACAGGCCTGGGGATCAGGAGACGCAGGTTCCAACCTGAGCCCCGCAGCTAATTCAGTAGGTGACCTTGTGCACCCTTCTGCTCTCTGGGTTTCAGTTTGACCCTCTGTAAAATGACGGGGGAAGATTATGATGATGTCTTAGGGGCTCTCTTCCAGCTCTATCATTCTGTGATTCTAAATCCCTTTATAACAAACTCTAGGAGAGGAGCTTTGCTCTTGCAAATGGAGTGTAAAGTTAATCCTGCCTGTGCTGAAGCTAACTAATGTGCCTGTGTGGTTTATCCTACTTCATTAAACCCGGACTCCCCACAGAGCAATGCACAAGGCAGCCCAGGCAGGTAATACTGAAGTGTTGCTGAACTGGGTCTCCTAATGGAAAGTGATTTTCCCCCACTCTTCCTCAGGTTTATCAACACAGAGCCTATAACCCCCATTTTCCACACTGTTACTTTGCCACACGTGTAGATTCAGACCCAATCAGAAGTATGGCAAGTTGGGTCCTGAAACCTCATTCACATGCATACACGCCACCCACTGCCACCGCCACCAGCTGCAGGCAACACCATCATTTTACATGTGAAGAAACCAAGCTCAGACAGGCTAGGGGACTTGCTGGGGGAGGCACAGGGGCTGGTGTCTGATGTAGGAAGGGAGGGCAGTGCTGCTGTTGGTTGAGCGAATGCTCGCTATGGGGTGGAGGAAAAGAGAAGGTAACTGGGAAGCTCTGAGGCAATGTCACCAAGTGGAAAGATTTCCCCAAGCTCCCTTACATTTTGTAAAAATTCTTGCCGAGTCCCAGATGTAGAGAATGGACTTGAGGACACGGGGAGGGGGAAGGGGAAGCTGGGATGAAGTGAGAGAGTGGCATGGACATATATACACTACCAAATGTAAAATAGATAGCTAGTGGGAAGCAGCTGCATAGCACAGGGAGATCAGCTTGGTGCTTTGTGACCACCTAGAGGGGTGGGATAGGGAGGGTAGGAGGGAGACGCAAGAGGGAGGAGATGTGGGGACATAGGTATATGTATAGGTGATTCACTTTGTTATAAAGCAGAAACTAACACACCATCGTAAAGCAATTATACTCCAATAAAGATGTCTTTAAAAAAAAAAAGAATCATCCCTCTGCCAAAGAGCTGATCTCCTGGTAAAATCAAGACGCCACTGTCAGGGTAACACTCCAAAAAACAAACAAACAAAAAATTCTCGCTGAGTCCCAAGTCACTTTTTCCTAAGACTAAAAGAGTCTTTTTCTAAGACATTCTAGATTGTCTCTTGAGGACAAAATTGAACAGTAATTGTCTTAGGCTCCCTCAGTTTTCCTTCTTTTATTGTGAAATATAGTATAGATGCTGAAAAATACATAAAGCACATGTGTATAGTTCAATGAATAATTAAAAGTGAATACTGGTAACACCCGCTCCAGTCAGGAAACAGAGTATAACGTTGGCATATAAGAGGCAAAACTCAGAGAATACATCCGGTATGATCCCATTCATATAAAGTTAGAAAACTGACAAAGAGCTCTATGTTTGGATGAAGTGACCACGCTCTTAGCTCACTCCTACGCAGTGTGTAGATCTGGCAAAAGCCTTCTCCCTCCACCTCACTGAGCACGGACCCCACTGAGGACCAAGAGGCCCTGAATGTTAGGGCTGGAGGCCACCTCAGGTGACTTTCATTCACTCATTTATTCCTTCATTCCTCAGATGCTTTGTGGGTCTTACTACATAGGGGCCTCTGAGCTAGGAATGGTGGGAGGTCTAGCATGGAGGTATAGATCCTGCCCCAGAGGAGTAAGAAGAGCTGGAATGAGTCGAGTCTGAAGTGAGGGGAAACAATGAAGGTCTTGGAAGTGCCAGGCTGTCAGCCAGGACACACCCTTGTGGCCCTTTTTCAGAAAACTGCCAGATGGAGCAGGACCCACCGTGAGGGAGGGGCCAGAAGAGATGCCCTTGGCCTCAGAAGAATGAGTAGATTACTGCAGATGACCGCATCCAGCCTTCATGCCAACCTCTGGTCTCAAAAGTCAACTAGACGGCAGTTTATGTGCAGATGGATGAATCCCAGTGGGGTCAGAAATTGGGCTCCGGAATGTCAGAGAGGAAGGACCTCCCAACATCGCCTGGTCCGATGCCCTTGTTTTCCGTAATCTTACAGAAAAATCCAAACAAACTTTTTGGCCAGTCCAATAGAATCCAGGTTCCCACCACCCTAAACAGTTCTCGTTCTTGGCCCAGATGAAAGCAACAGTATTTTTCAAGATGGGTTTTTAGAATCGTGGAGTGTTACGGTCATGAAATCAGGAAGAAAGAACATAAGAGCTGGAAAAGATCTTGGTCATCTGTCTAATCCAGTGGGGCCCAAACCAGCCTAGTCATCAAATCACCTGAGGAACTTATTTTGAAAAATACAGATTCTGGGACAGTGACCCCCAGAAATTGGAGTTTAGAAGGACTGGGATTTAGTAGGCCAGGTTGGCCATCTGTATTTTTTAAAGACCCCCCCCCAGTTGATTCTGATGGGACATTCACATGCCTAGAAAACTCCATCCAGTTGACAGAGGGAGAAACTGAGGCTCATATTAGGGGAGGCAGAGTGACTGTACAAGGTCACATCCCATTTCACCACAAACTCTTCAGTTAGCCAGAGACAACTGGTCCAGACTGCATGTCTAAGAGTGTTGATACATTAATAGTGTTTTTCCCCACTATTGTTTTCATGGTTAACACCTTTTATTTTTTGCAGCAGCTTAAAAGATTCCTAGCCACACTGCAAGGCACTCAGATTTGTGCAATGTTTACAATGACTTTGTTGTTCATTAAACAAATTTACCCAGATTAACCCAACATGAAAGAAATCATCTTGTTTACAGTGAGATCCTGACAGAAATACGTGTAGCAAAGACAGACAAACACACATAAACCTGGATTGCCAAGTGGGACATGATTTGCTGCCGCATCCAATTTTTCTCATTAGGGCTTGTTTTATTTGAACATGACTCAGTACCCCATGTAAACGTGAGGTTGTTAATCTTATTACTATATGAAAAACAAATTAATTAGTATGCATGCTATTGGAGATGAATTGTAAGGTCGGTGTTGGAAAGATTAGGAAAGTACACTCATTACTCCAAATGATATCTGATATACATGTCTGATTCCACTTTAAGACTGGTTCCAATATGTGGGCAACAAATAGAGCTAATAAATATCAAGCCTTTGTGCTTAGCATCTAAATGTTGGGATTGGCCAGATACAGATATTCAGGCCTTCTTTGTTTTAAAACAAAGGTCAATGTGATGAATAATAGCTTGGGGCTATCCCACAGCTGAGACTCATCTGCTGCAGGTACCTTTCCAGGTTCCATCTCCTGCCCAAAACCAAACCTACCTGAGAGTGGGATCTTTTCTTTCCTCCACATACCCACCACACTGTGTATGCTCCTCCCTGAGCAATTTCTACCTTTTTTAGTGGTCATAATGAAGACTCCTCATTTTTCCAGGGATCTTTGTGCTCCTTGAGGGTGGAGACTATATTCACATGCTAGACTAACTCACAGCAGTGAACATTAATGATGGGCACCTGCCAGACTGTGTCTGTGAACCTCCCCCAGCCCTTTCCTCATTGCTTCTTGGGTTTACCAGGCCCTTCTCTTCAAATATGGTCTTACTGTGAACAGGGCAAATACAATTAATTGTCTTTCTGTTTATTAAATTATATATTATTCCAATTAATATATTGATCAGAACACCATGCTACAGAAACAAACAATGAGAAACCTCTTTATGTACCAGCATGTGACACCAAGTTATATTGTTAACTGTACACCTATGAACTACCTCTGGAAGTATTCTGGGAACACTGATTACCAGATTGGGAGGGGACCCGAGTGGTTGAGGGAGAGAGGTAGGAAGAGGCTCTTCCTCAGATTCCTTTTGTGCCTTTTGAACTTGAGCCATACGTATGTACTACTGAGTCAAAAAATATATAGCAAATACTAAATTTAAACATAAAATCTAGTAAAAAGTATTTGCTCAAAAAAAAACAACCCCCCAAAAAATCCCACAAAAAAATAAAAATAAAAACAAATGTCATTTGGAGTACTAAAGACTTGGGAAGTCCTTTAATTAATAAACCTGTTTTATTTTAACTCGGTGTTACCAGACTTATTTCACCAGGGAGTTCCAAAAGAAACATAAGATATCCAGTGTTTCCCAAATGTTTTTTTTTTAATTTATTTTATTTGTTTTTGGCTGTGTCGGATCTTAGTTGCTACACGCGGGATCTTTCGTTGTGGCGCACAGCTCCTTCGATGCTGCAAGGGCTTCTCTCTAGTTGAGATGTGCAGGCTCCAGAGTGCCTGGGCTCTGTAGTTTGTGGCATGCGGGCTCTCTAGTTGAGGCACGCGAGCTCAGTAGTTGTGGCACGTGGGCTTAGTTGCCCCATGGCATGTAGGATCTTAGTTCCAAGACCGGGGATCTGAACCCGCATCCCCTGCATTGGAAGGCGGATTCTTTACCACTGGACCACTGGGGAAGTCCCTCCCAAATGGTTATGACCCTGAAATCCTTTCTAAAAATATTCACTTTATTACTATCTCATAAAACACAATGACCCACTAATGAGCTGAGGCAACATTTTAAACCAGAGGGTGCAAAAGGAGGTGGATACTGATTGGGCTGCCAACTCTGTGAATAAACCTGGGCAAGTCCTTTCTCTTCTCTGGGCCTCAGCTTTGTCATCTCTAAAATAAGCCAGCTGGTTGAGATTATCTCTGACGTTCCTTCCAGCTCTGAACTTCAGAGATTCTCTGGCAAGAATATATCAAAGATCTCCTGCAAAGTGAGCCCATGCTTTGAGTAGCAATTGGAGGCAAGGAGGTCTATGATGCTTGTTAAAAGAAGTTACAAATATGGGACTTCCCTGGCGGTCAGGTGATTAGGACTCAGTGCTTTCACTGCCATAGCCCTGGGTTCAATCCCTGGTCAGGAAACTAAGATTCCTGCAAGCCACTCAGAGCAGCCAAATGAGGAAAAAAAAAAAAAAGTTACAGATATACATGATGTGGATGTATTTTCCCAGCTTCTCCAGAAACTCAAGGGGTTAACAAACAAACACCCCAGGATATGCCAGGAGGTTATAAGAGACCAAAGCAATCGTCTTTGGTTCACTACAATTAATAGTATCACAAAAATCTCAGCACCTCCACTTATTCACTGGGTATCTGTGGGCAAAACCCTAAGTTGAGACTCAGTTTCCTCAGCTATAAAGTGGGTATAGCAATTCCTTTGCTACTTTCCTCACATTCTTGGTAAAGGCATTTAATTTGTGACAGCAACAAAGATAATAGAGAACTGATGACAGATTTATCAAACCACTTACTTAATGAGTAAAAAATGTTCCTTATCACATTATCTTTCATTCGTTAATAGATTTCCCTCGGTAGGACAAGGGGGTAGTATGAAATTATTACACTCATCCATTACTGGAGGCAAAATAAATTTGTAAAAGCCTTTTGCAAAGTGATTTTTCCCATAGATATCAAGAGCCATGCAAAGACCCTCTGACCCAGCAAATCTAGATCTGGGGATTTTAAGAGATAAAAAAAAAAAAAAGACAAGAGAGGTATGAAGACGTGCACTTTGGGGTTAACTGTGATAGTGAAAATTTGAGTCCTTCTAAATATACAATACTAGGGAATAACATATCCATTTAAAAGGGTATTAAGCAACCATTAAAGTAATAATTTTATTAAATATTAAAACACATTTTTAAATGATAATTATGAAGACAGTATGGAATTATGATAAACTGTTAAGTGAGAAAGCTGAATACAAAGCTGTAACTACACTAATAAATTACCTATGTAAATTTAGCCAGCATGTAAGTCAGGACAGAAGAGGAACACTGAACAGTTCATCTGTTAGGATGGTAGGATTATGGATAATTTTCTTTCCTTTTAATTTTCTTTATTGTTGTAACATTGTGAACTAAATAAAAATCTGGAAAAAAAACACAATGAAAGCAACAGATAGGTACATTTTGTTGTATCCTTCATAAATCCTTTCACTGAAGAAAGGGATTAAATGTGGCTTACCATAGCAAATCATAAAATAAGACCCACATATTGCATTTCCTCTAGACCCTCCTACCCTTCTATGAATAAATTAAAATATAAACACCAGAGTTAATTTTTTTAAATCCAGGATTATCTCATTATTCTATTTAAAACACATAAAGAAAGAAAGTGCACTCTTTTTTTCTTTTGGATTAAAAGTTTCCCTAGCCAAGTTTCAGATGTCTGTTCTTCCCTGTCTTGTCGGCGGGGCCTGGGTCCCCATTCTTACCTTATGCATTTCTCAACCGACCGGGGACCCCAACTGGTCCTGCCTTGTGAAATGATCATGTTAATTTCTACCCAGGCTGCCCCCTAGGTCCATTGTCAGGATCCCCTGAGATAATGTGTAGGAAGACACCAAAGTGCTTTGCAAATGCTCCAGAACTGTGTCCAGTTGGATACTTTTTCTTTAGGAGTCAGTATGGCATAATGGAGGAAAACAGGGGTAGAATCTGGGTGAGGGTGAGGGTGAGGGAGGAAGGAGGACTGGGTTTTAGGGAAGCAGTATAGTGTTAGCAGTTAAGAAATTTGACTGTGAATTCAGAACTGGCTTTCAAATTCCAGCTCTGCCACCTCCTAACTGCGTGATCCTGGGCAAGTCTCTGTGCCTCTGAGCCTCAGAGTTCAAACTAGACTCGACTCATGGTGATATGTGAAACACAGTGCCCTGTAAACAGTGAACACTAAAGAAATGTCAGTTACACTTATTAGTCCTGCCCCTCCCACTAACTCAGTGTGGAGCCTTTGGCAATTCTGTTTCCTTCTCTGGGCCTTCGTGCCTTCACCTGTCAAATGGGGCAAGGTGCTGGATTCAATGGCCTTCCAGGGCTATCTCAGGGACAATGGTTTCACAGTGGTCGTTGTAACATTGTCCTTTTAAAGATAGATTTGTGTGGGAATCTGTAGCCCATGGGGACACAGCTATGGGAATGGGATTCCAGAAATGTTCTGCAGATTAGACTCTCAGGCTCATAATCCTGTTTCTGCTTTACTCTTGAATGTACTTCTCCTAGTTGACATTCCAAGACCACCCCTTCTAGCTGGGATTACTTGTCCAATCACATAGAAGAGATGTTGAAACCCTCTCCCCAACCCCCTGCACTGTCTAAGCAGATATTTTCACAGGAAATTTTACTATGCCACCTTGTTTGTTTCCTGAGGACAATGACTAGGACCAATGGACGAAAGGGCAGAACTAGGACCAGTGGACAGATGCTACATGGAGACCAGTGCATGTTCAGTGAGGGAAAGGACTTCCTGGCAGCCATTCCATTAATACCAATTCCAAAAGGGGCTAGTGAGCTCACTGTCCCTGGAGGTATTCAAACTCAGGCTAAATGATTATTTACTGGGGTGCTGTAGAGAGGCCAGCCTAGATACAACTCATACAATTTAATGAGGCTCACTACCCCAATTCCCTGTGCTATTAATGAACTATTTACTGATTTATTACTTAATTAGCAATACATTAATTGATAAACTACTGTCTGTACCATCTTAGAGGCTCTGGCTTATTTTGGCTTCTCTCTGAAGAGAATGCTCACTGGAGGACTCCTGGGGTTAGGGGTTGGTGGAGAATCAGACAGAATGCATGACTTCTGACTCATCTTTCTAAGCCTTCTTTCCTACAGTGTGAAATTCTTTCTACAAAGTATAGGGGTCTGTGTGTGTGTTTGTGTGTGTGTGTGAGTGTACAGTAGATTTCACCTCATTAATGTATTATTGACTGCAATTATGCCTTTTCATTTTCCCTCTAGGATCTGAGGTTTTCTTTCCCTTTCAGCTCTACCCAGCTGTGTTTTTTTCCCCCAGAAATTCTAGATCCAACCTTGTCTTTTCAGAAATTTAGCAGCAGTATCATGACAGCTGTTAACCTATGGCTCTCAGATGTGCTTGAGTTGAATTTTTTGTTCATTGCTTTCTCTCTTGAAGTGCTGGTAAAGGATACTTCAAAAAGAACCACACGATTTTTCAACACATGAGTACTGTCGGCCTCTTCCTATACAAACCTTCACTCATTGCTCCTGTCAAATGCTGGGCCATCTGCTCCTCTACCAAAGGAGAAATATATCTAGTCAGCCAAAACACATTTTCTTTCAACAGCCTTGGAGAATCTAAACCCATTGTAACAATACTTCATGAAGCAAGTGCCCAGCTACTATATCATTTGGTCCTCACAACAGCCCTGAGAGGTAGGTTGAGTAAATGGCAATTAATCTCCCCATTATACAGGTTAGCAAACTGAGGGACAGGGAGGTGAAGTCATACTGTTAGGATGTGGTAAAGCGGAGCTAGACTCATGGACCGCAGAGGCCCAGTCCACAGAGGATTTCCCCTTCACCACATTTGTTCATTCGTCAGACTCACGAATGAGAATTTGACACTGTCCCTGTTCTCACGAGAGAAAGCAAGAGGACAAATTGCTACAATAGTGTGACAAAGGCATTAGCAGCAGTGTGAATCCATTGAGATTCAGACACAGAAGCCCATAGAAGGACTTCCCTGGCAGTCCAGTGGTTAAGACTTTGCCTTCCAGTACAGGGGGTGCAGGTTCGATTCCTGGTGGGGGAGCTAAGATTCCACATGCCTTGCAGCCAAAAAACCAAAACATAAAACAGAAGCAATAGTGTAACAAATTCAATAAAGGCTTTAAAAATGGTCCACATCAAAAAAAATCTTTAAAAAAAATAAAGCCCATAGAAGCAGGTGGCAGTGACTTCTTCTTAGTCAGAAGGGCTCAGCAAGAAAGAGGTTCTTGCAAAGATCAGAAGGAAGTTCAGCTGTTCCCATGGGTGCCACCTGCAAACCTTAAGATTGCTCTAATGTAATACTTACCATATCTCCTTGGGGACTCCGTTTCCTCAGCTTGTCTGAGACTCTGTCCTATACCACTAAATCAAGCTCTCTGGAGTTGGGGCCCAAGGATCTGCATGTGACTCCTTTCACACTGAAGTTTAGAAGCTACTGTTATCAGGGAACTGAGTGATTTACTGCCCGAAGAGGTGGGGTCCCAGAGGTGGAGCCCTGACCATGAGGACTGGACACAATATTCCATCTCAGACATACAGGGACATAGACAAGGGAGAGCTCAGGGCTGTGCAGCCTGAGCAGTGAGCGGTGGCCACCACCTGTAGTCCCGGGAGGGTGTCCCACAGCTGGAGCATTTCCTAAGGTGCATGAGGAACATTCCAAAAAAAAAATATGTGTTCTTTTGTTTTCTTTTTTCCCAGGCTATTTTTTTTTTTCATGAATGCTACAAACTTTCCCAGGGCAGAAAGTGGAAAACTGCTAGAAATTAGGCTTTCCTGTGTTCCTCTCCTTGGTCGTAGGGCCTCTCCCCTATCTCTCCCTTTGACCCTTGGGGCCACTCCATCTGGGAAGGGGAGAATCTGATAATCTCCAGGGAGGTGCGGCAGGGGCTTGCCCACCTTATCGAGCCTCCTTCCTTTGCCCCACTCCCCAAATCACTGTGAATTCCTCCCCTCAGAAACATTTGCCATTCCTATCAACCCTGAGCCTTTAGTCAGCTCTTCTCATGGCATTTTACATTTACGTTGATATCCAGCAGCCTTACCTGCAAAATGGGGACATTAATTGTGCTCCCTGTGTCATTATTTATCTAGCAAAGTTTACTCACCCTTCAACACTCATATAGGTCACTCCCCCAGTGAGGTCTCCTCCGGCCTCCCCCTTTCCAGAGTCTGGCTTGACACCCCTTGCTTGGTTCTCCCTCAGCCCCTTTTGGTGACACCCATCCTCAGACTCTTATGGTCTAAGTGTAGGTCTGTCTCCCCTCTGGACAGGGCCTGGGGCTCAAGTGACAGTACACCAGGGCTCTTGACACACGGCTGGGCATCTCTTCCAGGGTCGCTGTGAGGATCAAATGACTGCTACCTGGAGACTCCCTGAGGGCTCATCTGCACACATTCTTGCCCTCTTCTCTGGTATTCATGACAGTAGAGGGGACTGTGCTGATCCCTTAGGCTGAGGGGCAGGGAACCCCAGTACCTCAGGCATCAGATTCCCCCACCTGGGTCTGGAGAGAGTGGAGGGATATCCACTTGGAGTATGTGGCCCTTCTGGACCTGGAAGCATGCCACTCCTCCTTCCCGGTGCTAGCTGGAAACAGCTTCTGCCAGGGTGGCCAAAAGGGCTTGAGGGTCAGAGCTCTCCTCTGGGTCTCCAAAGCTGTCCTGGTGGCTGGTGCAACCTGGGCACTGGGCCTGCACTAAGGGCCTCAGGGGAAATGGAAGAACCAAGCACTCGCTAGCTTGGAGCCAGGAAAAAACCCAGCTCCAAGCTTAATTAAAAAGAACGCTTAATCCCTCCCCCAAGAAATGCAGATCGCCCACAAAGGAGAACAGGAACACCAGTGGCCAGGAAGACCCAAAGCCTTACAAACAAGCACTTCGGGCTGAGCAGGGCAGCTCCACTATGATCTGATACAATGACCATTGTCAAGGAGGGCTGTTTTTCCATGTTTTTGTATCCTTTTCTTCACATTTTCTTTTGCTACCTAATTTCATGCATCAGAGGTCAAAAGACAAAAGGTCAGGCCTGGTTTAAAGGCAGCAAACTCCCCACCACCAGGAACGTGTGTCCAAAGGAGTGCTTTGAGGCACCGCCTGCAGACACCGGCAGGTTTCCATCCCTGCCTAATTCTCTTTTGTCACTTCATGGGGTACATGAGTCTACGTGCAAATTGCATGAGAAATGAGATACCAACTGCTATACCAAACTAGGAAAAAATTGCCCCCTTTCAGTTCACCAGACCGTTTCCATCTCATACCTTGTTTGTCAGAATTTGTACCTAACAAGAAAGAAGCCCATCTTCCAGCTCTCCACCTGCCTATGCACAGAAGTATATATTACATATATTATATATATAATTATAATATATATAAACATATGCTGTAAACACAAAATATGAATAGATATTCCTTAATTGTTTTTTTTCTAGGAGAATTCATAAAGATGTCTCCAGAAAATTACCAACACTTGTCCTTAAAATTGCTTTCATTAAAATTTTAGCAGCATTTTAGTTGAATAATTTAGTATGATTCTTTTAGTATGAATATTTTGTCCTAGAACTCCAATCTTTTCAGTGCTCCATTTTGGATTCTTAAGTAGTAGTGGATTGTTAGTTTCCTTGTATGATGAGTAGACACTTTTGTGAATACAGGAGAATACAGCGTCATGATTTCCCGTTAGAAATATTTTCATGATTGGGGGGAAAACAACTTTCTACTTCTATGTTCATAAGCTTCTCATATCAACTTGGTATGCCAAATGGCTTTTATCTGACTGAAAGTAAATTAGGGGACATCTTTAATTTTTCTTATTGTTGACAATTTTTTAGTTGGCTGGCATTCAGTGTCTGAAGTTCTGGCCCCCACCTCAAATACAAAGTAAAGGAGAATATAAGCAGTTTGAGAAGTGTCTCTGGTGATTGCTAGACACTGGGCTGGTTATAGGGCTCACTTCTGAGGCCCTTTGGACCCAAGCCCAGGTCCTTTTCCCCATCTTATTCTGGGCTGAGTCCTGGAAGAAGCTACCAGCAAATAGCAGGTCGATTTGTTAAAAATATGGAATCAGCAGCAAATCTGAAAGAATTTTACAGCATACAGTTTTATTTCAGGCATGCTCTCAAGTCCAAACTTTTTATCCTGCAGTCTGCTTTTCTTTCCATAAGACATCCCCTCAAAAGAAGTAATAATAATCAGTCCAAAACCTGCCATAAGACTGAAGTACTCACTTGGCGACTTACAAGGTCACACTACAGGCTCCAGGAAAAACACCCCAATCCTGCTGTGATCCTCTGCCACAGCTCTGAAGTTATTACAGAAAAATGGAGAATGAAGTAAGCGAGAACATTAAAGGGCCTACTTACAGGTGCTTCACTTCCATTTAACATTTTGATCTGCGTCCAAAAACTATAAGAATCGTTTAACTTGTGCACGCAGTCAAAATCGCTTGTGAAGTGGGCTCCTTTATGTTCCAGTACTTCATGGCATCAAATTATATCATATTAAAATGTTATTAGTTTAAAACATATTAAATAAATGCAAGTCTGGGTTGGCGCATGAATATTTAAAGCTCACATTACATTACACGGAGAAATAGCAGAAGAAAAAGGGGGTGGGGAGAGCTAACAGTTCATCGTATAAATATTGGTAGAAATAAAACATCCTGCATATGTCTTCTTTGGCAAAATATGATTTTATTACTTACACATCATGGTATTGTTAAATTTAAAAGGAAATAGAAGAAGAAATAAACTGATTTACACTGTTTTCAATGTTAAACAATCAGAGGGCCAGTAAATCTTTTCAATGCCCCGTTTTGGATTCTTAGGTAATAGTGGATTGCTGGGATATGTTGGCCAATTTTAAATACAACTGACTCCCTATTTTCCATATTCATATATTGCGAATGTAACTACAGGATAGTGAATTTTATCTCAAAATTCTCCTCGAGTTGCCTTCAAATCGCGTCCCTGTATACGGCAGACACTTGACGTCTGCCGTGTGTACCTTGCGCTGGAAACCAGTCGTGGAGCTGAATCGAATTACTGGATTTGAGTTGAAATTAACCCATCCAAATGACCCGAGTCTCTGCGCTGTTTGAGGCGTCTCTCAATAATACTTTTAATTAAAGCAAGAAAGGCAGTAAACAACAGTAGCAATAACCCACCATGAGCATCAGATTCCCCGAACACAGCCCCATCGTGTTTTCTAGCACTACCCCTGTGTTGCTGGGGGGCGAGCCGCTAGCACATGGTGTCCCAGCAAGCCAGCAGCCAGAAGCTCGAAGTCCTTTATGTGCAGAGGACCCCA
Source organism: Mesoplodon bidens (assembly GCF_964165515.1). Taxonomy (NCBI): domain Eukaryota; kingdom Metazoa; phylum Chordata; class Mammalia; order Artiodactyla; family Ziphiidae; genus Mesoplodon; species Mesoplodon bidens. The sequence goes on along the minus strand of NC_138162.1, from coordinate 22,842,767 downwards.
ATGCCAGCAGAAATGGGTGCTTCTATCCAAACCATTCCTCAGCCCCTTTCCACCGCGGGCGCCGCTTGAAAACCTGCGGCGGCGGCGGCTGGCCTGCGTTGCGCGCGTTTTGCGCTCTGTTCCCCGGGAGTTGCCAGTGGAGAGGTGCCCCCATCCACACGGGCGCCGCCCCCCGGCAAGCCCCAAGCTTAGGCCGTGAGGAACCTACTCGCCGGGACTCGGCGTCCACCCTCAGTCCTGACACCATCCAGACCCAGCAAACGCAGCGGGGCGGGGCTGGGCTTTAGCGGCGCCTCCAGCGGAAGGTGCGGTGCCACGTGTGCGCTGCGCGGACCCCAAATCCTGCGAGTCCAGCTGCGGCCTCAGCCCTCCCAGAACTGGGCCCCCAGCTTTAGGGCGGGGCCTCTTCTTAGCTACTTGCCTGGACGTCGGTTCCCACCCGCCCTCAGAGCAGGCTCTATCCCAGAGCCACAGGGCCGGAGTCGTTCCCCCGCTGCCTCTCCCAGGGCTCGCACAGAGGGAGGCCCAGCGGCGGACCGCGGTGGTCCAATCTTTGCTGGATTCCGGGCTGGGGGTCTCGGGGTGGCGCCGGGCCGAAATCGAGCCTCAGTCTCGGCTCCACAAACCCTGGAGTCTTCGGGTGTTTCCTGGCTGAATAGCAGAGCCCGACCTAGGCTCCTCGTCTCCCGACGTCGGCCTCCCCAATCCTGGACTGCAGCGTCTTAGCTGGAGAGAAGCTCGCAGCGTGCCTAGGCCAACCCCTTCTGCGACTCTTTTCTTTTCCTGTCACTCTCTGTTCTCGGTTTCTGCTTTCTCCCTCTCACAGAAGGCCAGAGCGCGCGGGGGCCTTGGAGGATCCTCCTCACCAGCCCCTTTCCTGGGTCTCCAGTCTGCCTTTCCTCACAGTCTTTTCTCTCACTCTCCATATTTCTTTCTCTATAGAGTCTCCCCGCACTTCCTCGCCTTTTTAGCCAGCATGTCTCTCTGCCTCTCTGAATTTGCCTCTCTTTTTCTCCCCGGTGTAGCATTAAACAAATCCACGTGTATCGAGGTTGGAGAAGTTCCGGCAACGTGGACAGGAAAAAAAAAAAGGCCTTATTCTGTCCTTGGGACATTTCCGGTCACCTCACTTCGTCTTCCCCTTGAAGCGGTGCCAGCGCTGGTTCAGCCACGCAGGCCGCTGCTATCAAAGCGCCGGGTCGCTCGCTCTCGCTCTCTAGCTGTGTATGCGTATGTTCGAGGGTGGATTTGTATGTCGATGGTTGCAAACTAGGGCAAGTTCTCCAAACCGAAAGCTGAGCAGAGGTGGGTTTTTAGGATTCTAGGGCTGCGGCCAAGTGAGACGGGGGATTTTTCGGGGGTTCCAATGCCGATCTGCGCCTAGACTCTATGCGTCCATAGCCCCTTGCCCAGTATCTCTAAGGTCGCAGCATCAATTCCGGGTCCCCCGAAGAGGTTCGCCACCTTCTCTGCATCAGGGAGCAGCCCCTCGGTCCAACGCTGCGGGAGTCCGGGAGGTCCGAAGCACGCTGGCCAGGCGCAAGGGGAGGTCAACCCACAGCGGGCAGGGTGGGCAAGGGGATGACGGTTGGGCCTGGATACCCCGCGAGGGGGTGCTCTGTGAATTCTGGGCACTGGCGCCACACGACCGGCGGGGTTATGAGTAAGGGCGGGCGCCCCCTCGGGAACACGTATTTGTTTCGCGTTGGTCTGGAGCGCCCAGAGTACGACTCGGCCGCGCGGGGGTCAGGTATTTCCGAGCACCGCGAGTCCACGGGTCCTGGTGCTTGGCCTAATCCTCTGCCCTTCCTGGGTGCGGACAAGAATGAAGAAGTGGCCGGTGTCCCCTCCCTAATCCAAAAGCCCCACAAAGCCAAACACACACGCAAAACTCACCAAAGCATCCCACAAACACAAAAACTAAAGCCAACACACGAAAACATAAACCAAAACCCTCATCAAACGCACTGCTCATAAAAACAAAATCAAAATCGAAGAAAACAAAACCCATACATACACAAAATCCACCTAACTCAAAACACACAAACGACACCCACTAGTACAAAATCAAAACACCACGCAGAAAGAACAGCCTTCCAAACGACACACAAAAAGCCTACAAGGACAAAGTACAACACGCACACAAAATCAAAACACAAGACAGAAAAGACCAAGACTCACAGAGCAAAACCCGCTAAAATGAAATCCACGAACAACCAACACGCAAAACACCCGAAACAAAACACTCACATAGATAACGAAAACAAACAAAAACAAAAAAACCCCTCTAAATAGAAAAGAAAAACAAAACAAAAACCCCAAACAACTCCCGTCCCCAGCCCGGGATGAAATGTCAATTCCGGGAGGGCTTTTTGATCTCTAGGCGCGGACAGGCCGCTCCTCCTCTGCGCAGCCTCCCCGCGCGGTCTAGGCGGGAGGGCGGGAAGCAAGGGCTGGGGCCCGGTTGCGGAGGGAGAGTCGAGTGCTTGGAGAGGGCCAAAAATCAAGTCGCCGGAGCAGGGACCCGGACGCGTAGGCTGCAGGAAGAGGCGGCGCAGCGGGACTGCGCAGACTACTTGTGGGGGGGGGGGGAGCCGCCGGGGAATCCACAGCCAAGTTTCCGATTGTGGCGAAATCGGCTCAGTGGATAAGCGATGTCCGGTTCCCGAGCCCCCCGCCCCCTTTTCTCGAGCTCTGGGCTCTTCCCCCAAGGTTGCGGCCCATCCCCGTGACCACCCCCTCCAAAAAACAAACAACACTCTCGCTGAGGACGATTCACTTTTCGAAACTGCCATTGTCCGGCGGGCCAAGAGTCCTCCTGCGGATCTCTCCCCCGCCCTGGAGAACCTTGCCCCTGCGACCACCCCGCAGCGGGACCCCACGGGCTTCCAGTGGCCAAGCCCAGCAGCTGGACTCGGGACTTGGGAGGAGAAAGGGGAGGGAAGTCTTGAGCCTGGGCCGAAGAGAGCGGGCTGGACATGCCAAACTTCTGCGCGGTCTCTCTGATTTCCCCTCTGAAGTCAAGTCTTGGGGCTCGGGGACACCGCAACGTCTCGGGGCTGGAGGGCAAGGGGATTCCACTTATGGGCCGGGGTAAGGTGTCCGGGACTCATGCCAACCTCCAGGACCTCCTGAGAAGGTTCTGCTCAGCCCGGGTGTTCCAAAGCGGAGGCCGGGATTTTATCTCCAGCATTTCACAGCTTAACCTCTGTGCTCGGGGCCAGGATGGGACATGGTGTGTGGAAAGGCTCTGGGGCCAGGAATGGTACCTGGGCGCTCTAGGGTTCTGGCACTGCCCTGGAGTCAGGGACACAGCAATAGTAATAACAGAGCTGCAAACTGCGGTGGGGTGGAGTGGCTGAGAGCTCTGGAGGGCGGACGCCGCCCTAGGGGTGAATCTGAGGAAAACTGGAACGCCCCCCTCTATGCCTGGCAACACGGCTTGCCTCTACACCCCTTTCAACTGCACCTGCTTGGCAGAGTGGTTAATTTCTTAAAAAACAAAAACGCGGCCTGCACCCTCTTACGTGGCGGGGTTTGCACCTAAAGGGGTCACCGGCCTCGCGCACAGAGCAGAGGGCCGCGACACCCAGACTCAGGGATTTGTAAAAGGTGCGGTCGCGACGCCGGGGGTCCCGGCTCGCCTGCGGTCGGCTCCTTGCCGTTAGAACGCAGGCTAGAGCTCGGCTCCGTCTGAAGCCGTCCGTCCCTCCCCCGCAACCCCCTATAAAAGTCCAGGGCGGCGCGGCGGCAGCATTGCTGCTTTCCCGGCCTCCCGCACTGCTGCGGGCCCGGCCCGGCCGCCCCGTCTGGCCAGCTGAGCAGGCCGGGCCGCAGAGCGCGGACACCTTTTCCCACTTCGGGGCCTGCAGTGCGGGGAGGCACGCTGGGGGCGCGGCGTGTCTGGGGACATCTTGTGATGTTGGCGAGAACAGGACATGATCTCACATGGCGAGAAGCTCTTTAGTTCCTTAATCATTTCACGGTGCCTTCGGACGCTTTTTTTCCACCTAAAACGTTTAGTTTCAGCTCAGTGATCAGCTACCCCAGCTCGGCGGGGGAGCGGAAGGCTTGAATTATTCCGACCTGCGAGCAGCCCCTGAGACCCAAAAAAAAAAAAAAAAAAGCACCAAAAAGTGGAAACTTTTTTTCCCTGTCCATTACATCAAGTTCTGAAAAATCAAAATGGATTTAGAGAAAAATTACCCGACTCCTCGGACCGGCAGGACAGGTAGGACCGCGATACGGGCTCTAGGCGTGCTAACTCAGAGACCCAGCCGGGCACTGGCCCTCAAACACTTCGACCCTGGGGGAGGGGGCGCGTCTCATTTCGCAGGGATTGACTGCCCGACTGTCTGCGGCACGTTTCTTTTCTCCAATCTGTTCACACACTTCTGCATCAGTCCAAGTGTTTGCGAGTTTGTGTGTATTTTTCCCTATTTCTGAATGTTTCATGTGGATGTTTATCTGGGTGTCTGAAAGTTTGTCTGCGTCTGTGTGTTTACATAGGGGATCAGGGTATGCATGAGTGACAATGAGCTTGTGATAAAATATATATATATATATATATATATAATCAAAAATGTTGAGTGTGTGTTGAAGAATCTATATGCCTGTGTATGTGTAGCTTTATATTCATGAGTCTGTTAGTATGTGTTTATGAGTTGCTGTTCCTGGGTACTGTTCTTTTGAGTATCCAAAATGTGTGTCTATGAGTGGCGTATACATAATTTGGATGAGTGTCTGAGTGTACGTCTACTCCTTTAAGGGATTGTGTTTCCCCGTCACATCCCAAGTGATTCTGGAAGTGAGAATAAGATGGTTACACCGACCCCTCCATTTTTGGATGTCAACAGCTGTTCACTGTGCACATGCCAATGTACACAAAAGTGCCTGCCTTTAGGCACAAAGATGGGTCTGGGACCTGTGGGGATCTGTTGTACTAAGTCTGCCATCAGTCAGGCTCAGGTTCTATTCTTTTGAGAGAACAGGAGTGAAGGTGTGCAGCCCTTCGTTGTGTGGTGTACACTGCTTCCCTCTGTGGGTACTGTTGAGCCTACCATTTGTACAAAAGGGTCTCACGTTGCAGATACAACCTTGGCAGGTGAGAGGAGGCAGCCTACCTATAGGCTAGTTGTGACAGTTCTAGGGACCCCCAGCCTGCCTTAGCTCTTACTTAGACAGCCTCTGTCACTGGTGTGTGTGTGTGAACGCGCATGTGCACTCAGGTTTTATCTTGTGGGTGCCAGGAGGAGAGCACAAGTAGGTGGACATGTGTGCCTAACTGGGGCATCCAGCTCTGAACCTGTATGCACAGAGGCCTCCCTTGCACAGAGCCTGGTGTTCCTCCCACAGGCCCAGGCAGTGGGTGGCAGGGTGTGTTTATGTCTGAGAGGAGGTGGAAGGCAGCAGGAAGCTTCTGTCTGCCCTGAGGTAAAAGCCAGGTATGGGCAAATGTGCTAAACCCCCATCCAAACACACTTCTGGTCCTGACAGAACTCCCCTTCCCCTATCCATATGGTTCTGTGAGCACCCACCTCCACCCCAGCCCTAAATACAGGTCAAAAAGCAGAGAGAGAGGTGGGGGGTGAACTTGTATCTGAAGCCCAGGACAACTCCCTAGGCATATATGTGTTTCCAAAATCATGACTGAAGAGAAGTGAGGGCAGAAATCTAAGAGGCAGGGAATTGAAGAGGATTCCCCAGGGTAAAGGCACAGGAAAGGGAACCTGGAATCCCCTTCTGCTCCATCCCTACTCCCCCACTACTCCGCAGTGGGTCCCTTAGTAGGTGAGACTCCAGAGGTGTCTGCACTGGGGACTAGGGTGTGTGTGTGTGTGTGTGTGTGTGTGTGTGTTGGGAATGGGTCAGAGGCCTGTGAGGGTCCACTAGAGGGTCTGCATGGCTGGCCCGGCTGCCTCTCCAGACAAGCTGTCTACGAAGACTGTAATTCATGGCGGTCGATGGGCTCTTTGATTAGTTCAATCGCCTGAATAATCGTTTAATCAATAAAGCATTTCATTCCTTTGCGAGGCGGGCCTGGGTGGGGCTGAGGACCCCTAGGCTGGCCAGAGTTTAAAAATCTGGAGAGCCATGCCCCCTCTTCCCCGACGGGTTGGGTGAGGGCCCTGCCTGGGAAAGGGCAGTATCTCAGGTAACACTACACTTCCGCCTGTCTGCACCAGCCTGGGCCGGGGAAGAAAAGAGAGCTGAGAAACTGGCCAGTATGGGGGCGTCCAGGTCTGGTTTTGGGGTTTTCGCTCGGGCCTCTCCCCTCTCCCAACTTCAGGACCTTGTATGGGTCACTCGATGGCCCTTTCCCTCCTTTAGAACTGTATTCCATTCCTTCGTTCGACCTCAGTTTCCCCATCTGTATAATGGGGAAGGCATATATGCCATTCTAGCTGTAAGCACAAGGTCGGTGAGGTTCTACCTGAGCAAGGAGCCACTTAAGGGTATTCTTGTCTAGCCTCTTCCTTGTGGTACCAAAAAAGGAAAAACTGAGGTCCAGAGAGGAGCAGGGACTTATTTGAGATCATACAGAAGGAAGTATGGAAGGCGTAGGACTGAAAGGTAATTTTTCTGCCCTTAAACCTCTCATTCTTGCTGGAAAAGGCGATAGAGCCCCACACACACCCCTCCCCCCACAGCCTCCCTTGGAGGAAAATGACAATTAGGCAAATTAGCTGAGGTGAGGGTTAAGGAGTCCCAAGTCCAGGGAGACCAGGATAGGCTGAACACTGCCTGCGTGTTGGCATCCATTCCCCTAGCTCTAGAATGAGCCTGGTGGAATAATATCCTCTACCATGGATCTTCATCTTTCAGAAGCTTGGGAGGTCTCATCTCAGGGATTCTTTTCAGACACATGGGGAAGCTGAGCCCTAGGAGAAGCAGGACCCGCCTTTGGGAGAAATAAACATAGTCCCAGAGTCCCTGGCCTTTGAGGTGCGCTGGTAATGATAACAAACCCTGACAAAGGCACTTTGCACAGTTATTGAAAAATCTGATTAAATTTTCCCCTTTTTTTCTCCCACTTCGACCATTCCTACAAACAGACTTTGGCCAGGCAGAGCAGACCACTGATCCAGGCGCAGGAATCATACAGGAATTGGCTCTGACCCGACTAGCTGTGTAACTTAGGGTCAGTTGCTTTCTCTCTGTGATGCTTTTAAAATGAGGGTGAGAGAGGACCCACCAAGTTAGGACAGCACCGCTAGGGCCTCTCTGGCTTTCTCGAGCTGAGCAAACAATCTGAGCCCTGTAGGCCTCGCTTTATCCAAAGCACCAGAAGGAAGATGAGCTGGACTTGGGCTTCGGGAGTCAATTTCAGGCCCAGGGAGCACTGTAGCAGCCCCAACCCCCAGACGCCACTGGGCGCAGGAGGGGCTGGCTCAGGGGGAGGGAGGGGGAGGCGGGGAGGGCGTGTGTTCCGAGTAAAGCCAGGTTTGTGTATGGAGACCGAGGTGGAGGTGGACATTCCTCTGAAAGTGGCTTCTCAAACATTATTCTCAATGGGCTTTCTTTCAATAACAAAACTTTCAAAGGCAATTCCATTTATACAAATTAAATTTCTTTCCGGGGGGTTTCCTTTCCCCGTCTCCTGCCTCCGCCGCTTAAGGCAAGGCCTGGCCCAAAGTCACGCAGCCGAGGAAAGAAAGCACGCGACTGTTGGGCACAGTGACACCCTACCGCATTCAGCGCAGCGGCGTGGAGACCAACCCCCGATAGCCTCTCTCTCCTGGACGCAGACTCGTGGGCTGGTGAGCTTTCGGAGGCAGGACTGAGGCGCGGTGCCCGGCTTGGTCAAGGAATCGCTGTGTTATCCCGGATAGTCAAGTAACTTCTCTGGGCCGCCATTTGCTGGCCTATAAGACTGGGTTAGGTGGCCAGGATATCTGATGGCGCCTCTTGGAGTTAGAAGTTCCGGGAGGCCGGCACGCTCAGGCGGCTGTGAATAATCCCATATCCAAAAGGAAACACCCTCTGCCCTGTGCACCACAACGTGAGAAAGGGGGCTGCTCTCGCTGCCCAGGTTAGGCTGCCCAACACCGTCCTGAAGGCGAAAGGCTTCTGTGTGAAATGGGAAGCCGACCTATTCCAGTTCAAGTAATGTATGTGGTTCCATTCAACGCTGGCAGCGCTTTGGGGGGATTCGGTCCAAGCCGGACTGGTATCAGAAGGAAAATCGGTGTGTATGGATATTCCTGTCTGGGTTTCCCCTCCAACCCCCCCCCCAAAAAAAACCTGCCCCATCATCCCAAGAGTGGCTCTGGAGAAACCCTTCTGAGAAAGAGGTTTCCAGTTCACAGCCTTTGCTCTACCCCGGACTTGCTATGTGACCTTGTACAGGTAGCCTCCTGTCTTGGCCTCAGGTTTCATATCTGTAAAATGGGGAAAGCCTAGCCTCAGGGCCCTTTTAGCTCTAAGACTTTAGAATCTGAGTTTCTAGGCCTGAACTAGAGCGGGGCTGGAGGTGGAGGTGTCACTGGCTGCGACCCTCTGAGCGTCCCCATACTCCCGCCTCTCCGGTGGGAACGCAGAGCCGCCACGTCGAATTCTTAGTCCACTTTTGATCCATCGAGTGCCACCGGCTGGAATGAACGCGGGAACCCCAACCATCCTCGTCCCTCTGCGACATTGCGATCCTCCTGCTCCAAGGCGAGGGGAGTGTGGTCGAAGATCAGGACAGGCGGGGTTCCAGACAAAGGAGAGATAACACCCACCGCCACCCCACCCCAGTGCATACGCAGCCTCTTGGGCCCGCAGAGGACTTCCTGGGTCTGTTTTCCGCAGCTGTGCCCTGGAGGGGGTGGGGACGGTGTCACCGCCGGAAATTTATCTACCATTCAGGGGCAGCTGGATCTGGGGCAGGAACAGAAGATGGGTCCGAGGGCTGATCCCATGTAGGAGTGTGAGAAATTGGACAGAGGTAGAGAGAAGGGAGACTGAAGTAGAGAATAACCTGGAGTCTTCCCGGGGTCAACCCGTGCTCTGTCCTCCTTACAAGCCCAGGTCCAGAGCAGGCATCTCAGAGCCCTTGCTTTGGTGGATTTATGTTTAATATTAGAAGATCATCACTTATGAATTCGAAACGGTGGGTCTTGGACAACTCCCATGAGTTGCTGGGACAGGGGAGTCTTCAGTTACTATTCCAGGGCTGGGTTCAGGCGCACATAGGCGCTCACAGAACTATTGCCTCCTGGGTGTAGAATGGCTGTCGTCCAGTTCCTTTGATTGTGGTTCCAGAGCCTGACATGCCTGAGAAACTGAATCTCTTTGGCCAAAGACCCTGCCCTTCTGGACCAAAAGAGCCCTGATAGAAATCCACTCATTTTGTCTTAAAAGCGACAAGAACTTACCCAGGAGAGGAAAAGTTGGGTTTTCTCGATGACAGAGCTGCAGCACAGTAGCACCCTTAGTGCAGCTCTGAGTGGCCCTTGCAGATTGAATGCGCCCGCCCGCTTCAGGGACTCTCATTAGCACTGGCCGGTACTGGATTCATTCAGTTCCCAAGAGGCCTTGCTCCGGATGCAGAATTACCCCTTCAGACAGAAGCCTTCAGCTGCGCATATCACTAGCCCCCAAAGTGTCTGACAGCTCCTGGTCTGAGGCTGGAAAGAGGGGCTCACGGCTCAGTGCTTCGGCAACCTGGTCCAAAGCCTCAGATAGACCTCTCCCCCAGGAGCACCCTGGTTACTAACTTTAAAGGACTGTGAGATTTTCCCCTTCTATGTCTCTGCCTACGGTTAGCTCAGAACTGGGGGCCCTTGAGTTAGAGCAGGGGAGGACGGTGGACAAGGAGGCGGCAGCGTCAGCTTAGTTGGCGCTTGATAAAACTATGAAATATTTCCGCTGGAAGGAGCCTTCATTAAAAACTAGGTAAGCCAATTCTGCCCATTTTATAGATGAGGAAACTGAGGTCAGAACGGAGCAGATGTGCACACACTACGTTTCCATCGCGAGTCTGATGGTGCTTAGATTGAAAGCCTGATCTCTATTGAGCTCCTTGTTTTCCTCCAACATCCGTTGTGTGTGTGTGTGTGTGTGTGTGTGTGCGCGCGCGCGCGCGCGCGCGTTTTCTAGAGACTGTTTCCCCACCCTCACTCCCCACCCCCCATCCCCGCCTCGGCTGCCCTTAATCCCTCAGGGCATCCCTGGGTCCCAATGCCGAGGAGAGGAGGCCAGGCTCCTGCTGGACCTGCAGCTGGACTCTCCAGGCACTGTGTTGATCCCCTTCCCCCTCCCCCAGTCCGCGCTCCACTAGGCCTTCGCCCCGCGCGTTTGTCAATGAACGTGGCGCCGCCGCCTCGGCCCCGCCCCCCATTCTCTCCCATTGCCCAGGTATCGGCTAATCAGGCGGAGCCCGCCGGTTGCTCAGCCAATGGGGTGGTGTCTCGGGTCAGAGCCGGCTGCCACCGCTCTGACTGGCTTGATGAAGTGTGATTGGCAGGTTAGCCCCCGCCCCGCCCCCGCCCCCGCCCGGAGGGAGGCTGAGCCCCGGGCGGCGCTGTCCACACGCAGCGGGTCCTGAAAGCGGCTCCGGGGCGGCGCGGTGGCGCACTGTGCGCGCCGAACAGGCGGAGGGCTAGCGCCGGCGGCGGCCGCGGCGACTGCGGCGGCAACGCTGGGAGTCAAAGCAGATAGAGGCTGCATCTCTGCACCGGCAGTCCCGGCGGCCTTGGTCTAGGGGACATTTCGCTCTCTTCTCTGTCCCTCGCTCTACGCCTGGGGCAGGCGCGGCGGCCGTCCCGGAAGAGGCAACTGAAAGACAGTCGAACCAGACCCCCGAGAGAAGGCAGCGGAAGCTCGAAGAGTTGGTGGGTGCGAGACAGATACTCAGGCGAGGAGGAGATCGTCGCTGTTGTCCCCATTCCTGGTCCCGGCGATGAAGGAGCAGCAGGGGACGCGGGAACTTTGAAGGCAGTGGGTCCCAGGGTGTGAGGGCCGCGGGCTCCCGGAGACTCCATAGTCTTGGCCCCAACCTCAGTGGCGTAAGCGTCTCAGAACCCGCCAGGACCCCAGCGCCGCCAGAGAGGAAGTTCTTTGCAACTTCGTCGGAGACGTCGGAGAGCCGGGTGGAGAGAAGCTGCAGCGGCAAGTCCGAGCCCCAGGGACTCAAAGAAGCAGAAAGAGAAAGGATTCGGTGGAGACCGAGGGATCGAGGAGAGACTTCAGAGGCAGCGAGGCCGCGGAACCAGCCTGGCAGCCCGCGGGCCTCGCTGCCCCCGGAGTGAAGCCAAGGGCTGTGTGTCCCACAGGCCTCCTTAGAGCCGCTCCTACAGGAGGCGGGGGGGCTCCAGGCCGTCCCGGAGGCGGGCCCCTAAACTATGCCCCCGAAGCTGCGGGCGCCTTGGCCGCAGCTACCCCGGGCTGGGTGCGGAGCCGACGCCTGAGCCAGCCCGGGAGGGAAGCCACCAGGAGTTGGGCACACCGCTCCCAGCCGGACTGTACTAGCGCCGTTTCCCGCCTCAAGGCGCAGCTCTCGGCGATCTCCGGCAGAGCGGCTCTGAGAGAGGAACAGAAGCTCCAGCAGTGCTTTCTGAGCCCAGCTCGCACAGTTCCCGGCCTGGCGGCGCGGCTCCGTAGCCACGCTGGGCAGCCCCTTGGCGCCGGGAGGCGGCAGCGTGGGCCGGCCTGCAGTCTGGAGCGCCCCGATGGAAATACACTGTAAGCACGACCCGTTTGCATCCATGCATAGTAAGTAGGCGGCGAGCTCGCTTCTCTCACTCTCCCGCTGGGACGGGGTTGGGGGTGCCGGACCGCGGGGCAGGTACTAAGGACGGGAGGACCCAGGACTTTTGTGGCCGCGCAGTCAAGTTTGCAAAGTGCAGGGCTTCCAGGCAGGGGATGTGGAGCAAAACGCCTGGTCGACCCGGCCGGAGCACCTGGCACCGGGAATCCCGCCTCCAGCAACCGGTAGTGTAGGCAGCGAGCTGCAGTCTTTCCGGGGCTCCAGCAGCAACATCTCAGCGTGCCGGGAGATTCCTGACTCGGACCCGGAGAGGGCTTTGGGCCGGGCCATTTGGAAGGTACGAAGTTGCAGGGAGAGGTCAGTCTGAGTCTCAGACAGCGCCCCACACCCCGATCCCGATGGCGCCTTTTTCAGCGGCGGGGCTGATCAAAACTGGGGCTTGATGGGAAAGTGGGGCCCCAAAAGTGCCTGTGTGCTTGTATGTGTGGAGGAAGAGGTTGAGAGCTAAGCGAGGACACCAGGTTCAGAGCTCCAAAGGCATCCTGGAGTTGAGGAGTGGGATTTGAAAAATCAACGAAGTAGCCGTCCCTGAGCTGAGCTTCTGCTTAGAAGCCTCCAGTTCATACAGAGACCCTTAAAGACACTATCAAGTCCTCTGCAGGACGCTTGCCTCATGATGGCTTCTCCCTTTAAAAAAAAAAAAAATCAAGAAGAAGAAGCCAATTAGTCACCATACAGGCACCCTCGCCTTCTGAAAGACACCGCGTGTGTAGGAGACGGGAAGGGTCATTTTGGGCGCAGGCGAGACTGGCCGGCTGCCTGACCCGTCGGGATCTGCCAGTTCACCCATTAGCACACCCTCCTGTGAGATGAGCGCACCTCTCACGGTGAGTTAACGCCGGATTAGATTCGGAGATTTCGAGGAAATTCCAAGTGGAACGAATCGTATTTTCCTTCTGAGCGCTGCACAGCTGGGCTGGAGCAAGGCGCCAGGCTTCGGCGGCATCCAGCCGGGTGCCCAGCTCGGGCCCCCACGGGCCTCCGGTCAGGGAATTGCTTCTGCGCTGGGAGCCCTCCCCAAGGCTTCAGACAGCCCAGGATCCTGCTTACTTAGCCTTGGATCCCCTATTTAACAAAGGCAGCAGAGACCCGGCTGGAGAGAAGGCGAGCTTCCCGGGCGAATATGTCCGTTTCTGCCCCGGAGGGCCGAATGGCCTGGTAGGCAGGGAAATGCTGATCTAGGCTGCGGGGCTGGCTGTGGGCAAGTCAGTTTCTCTTTGTGTCAGTTTCCCGAGTCCGAGATCATCCACCAAAGCAGTGGAGAGATTTGTGGAGAGAAGCCGATTTCTCGGATTCCAGCCCAAACGATTCCTCACCGTTTGGGGCCTATGCCAAAACGGTTTCCAGTCCGTGGTGACCCCAGCGCCCCCAGCAGCCGTCTCCTGTGCAGACTCAGCCTGGCTCAGGGGAGGCTCTGATCTCTCAGAGTGAGCCAGAAAGCAAAGGAGTTGGGGTCAGTACTCTGAGAGGTGACCAAGCCCTTAGCTTAGTCAAGGAGCGATTTGAGGACAAAATGAGGAGGGCTGCCCTTGCGCTTCTATCCTCGCCTGCAGGGATCCGCTCACTGCCTCCTTCTGCACAGAGCCTGGCGGCCCAGAGGTTGTGCCCCAGCCCTTGGGGAGATCACATCAGAACTGGTGGTCCCATGACTGTGCATGAGGGTGAAGAAGGCAACTCCTTCCAGATGCGGGTTAGCCAACCGCTAATGCCTGTCTCTGTCCCTCCTTGTCCCAGCTCTCATCTGCCCCCTCCTTGAGAAGTGCTCCCTCCTTCCGTTTTCAATTTCCCCTGCAGCATGGGGGCTTGGCCCCAGCCTGCCTAGCTTCCAGAGCTGCCTTCTCTGGAAGTGCCCTTAGTTCTGACGCCCAAAGCTATTTGCTTGCACAATATAGGCCCCGATTTGTTGGAGATTGAGTGGAGGGGTGCACAGTAGATCCTGAGAACTTGCCTGGTTAGTAGGGGCTCAGACCATGTCCCACCTTCTCATCTTCCTTCTTGGCCCTGGTCAGTTTCTTCCTCCAACTCCTTTCCCCTCTCCCCCCACTAGAGGGTGGCTTCTGTGGGGCGGTGGTGTAGGGGGAGGGGCAGGCATCGCCAGGATATGGGCTTCTGAGTTCCGTTGCCTCCACCCCCAGCTATAGTTATCAGTTATAAAGCACTTTTATATCCAGTCTCCTCCCTGAGTGTCTCCTAAACTTTCAGCTATACCCATTTTACAGAGTATGATCTTGAGGTCAGACAGACAAAAGGACTGATAGGAAGTTCACATGGACAAAGCTGGAGGCAGTCTTTTGAGGATTCACAGAAGGGGAGAGAGGGGGACTCAGATTCCAGAGAGTGGGCAGCAGACATCTGGGTGGCTGCACACAAGTGCAAGGCACTATCTGTCTGGTTTAACTATGTCTGTATACATGGCCCCACTGTCCATGTGTGCCAGCACCTGTCTGTCAGAGAGTCCATTAAGGAGATTTCATCCTTGCCTTTCCTGTGTTCCTGTTTGCATGTTTGTGTGTCCCTTCATTCATCCTCTCTGATGTCAATAGGGGGAATTTCAATGACCCTGTGGATCCTGGAGTTGAATCTACCACTGAGTCAGCACAGACCCTCTCCCCAAGATGCTATGCCCAGGTGTGGTCTTTGGGGCTGTGGACAGGGGGGCCCTGGTGGGCAGCATGTCCTTATCAGGGCCTGAGGAGCATCTGTGGAGTCCAGCCCCTTCCAGACCAGAGCCACAAAGGCCCCAGGGGCATCTGCAATTCAACCCATCTCCCCTGCCCTCCCCTCCTCCAAACTCTGCTCTGTTTGCCCTGTGGAGGTGGGGTTGTGTTTCTCTTGTATCTGCATGTCTGTTTCCTGCTCTTTGCCTTGATTTGTTTGCATCTGTCTCTGTGTCAGTCTCTCTGTAAATTCTACTTGGCCGTGAAAAGTGTAGCTGAGTCCCTGTCTCCCCCCAGCACCTCCCACATGATGAACCCTCACTCAGCTGTAGTCCATAGGAAGTAGAGGATGGGACTTGGCTTCTCTGAAGAAGTGCAGGGCTGGAGCTGGGGTCCCAGAAAACAAAGGTCCCCCTCCACAGATGTCCCCTGTCTTCCAAATGCCCCTGTGCTAGGCTTCCTCCCTTTTTCTCTTCTGTCTTCTTGCCTCCCACTGTACACCACATTTACCTTTCTTTCCTTTCTCTTCTCCCCGTTCTGGCCAATCCATTCCTTTTTCTCCTCCTCTTCATTTCTAACCTGAGGCTTCCCTTCCAGGCTCTCTCTCCTTGCTGTGTGTCTCATTTCATTGAGTTCCCGCTCTTTGTACACTTGCCCTCACATCTCTTTTCCTGATTTCTTTCCCTGTCCTCTTTCCTCACTTCTCTCGGGTTTCTGGTTTCACTTCTTTCCAGTCTTGGGGTAAGTGAGAGACATTGCCTTCTCAGACTTCAGTTTTAAATCACCAACCCACCACCCTTGACATGCTCTAATAGATAGGACCGGGAGAGAAGCAGAGGGCCAAGTGGGTTTGGTGGCCTTTCCAGGAAGTTGAGGGACGTAGGGGGCCCCCAGGTCATCCTGGGTCTGGTGTCAGCTGTGGATATGTGGATCAGACTCTGCAAGAGCATTGGTAGCCTGGCCTTTGAGGTCAAGACTAGAGGGTGTGGGGACCTGCTGTCACCTAGAGTGTGACAAACAGTCCCCAAAGCTCACAAATGTCCTGCAGGACTGCTTTTGGCATTTAAGTCCTCTGAAATTTGCCACTGTGTTTTGGGCAGAAAATTTAAATTGCCAATAGTATAGGGAACAGGCCATTATGGATGACTCCAATGCCTGGACTAGTAGGTTATCTCAAAAGTGTGCTAGGTGCTTTTAGCTTCCTTTTTGTCCTCTCAGATAAGCTTGTACCAATTTTCAATTTACTTGCCTCTTAAATCCAGCCTATTATTGAAAGATCCCTACAACTCTTTTTTATTAGGTGCTCCCAACCCCAGAACAAAGCTTTCTTAAGCCCCTTGACTAGGGGTGGCTGCAGTCTTTTTGTTTTAGATGAACTATGCAGTTGTGTTCTTAACTGTAAAATTCTATTCGAGATGGCTTTCCTTTTTCTTATGTCTGGAGTGTTTTAGAACAATTAAAACTGTTTAAAGCTCATTTTGAAAATCAAAAAAGAAATTCAGCTTAGAACTAGAATTAAGTACTGTCATCACCTATAAAATGGTTTTTTTTCCCCTTGACATCAACCTGAACTTGAAAATTTGGGGAAATATTCAGTTTGGACTCTCACGGTAAACTTCAGTGAATAGCTTTGGCAGTTTTTAGGAAATAGTTTATGTTATGGGTAGTGTTTCCCCCTCTATTTCAGATACTGTTCATGAACCTGGATAGTAGTTGAGTGCTGGGGGGGAATAGCTGAGATGAGGTGGCTATTTTATGTTTTAGAGTTGGAGTGTGTGTGTGTGTGTGTGTGACCTCTGAGATGCCCTGGCTTCCCTGGTACAGTCTAGTCCCTGTCAAGTCCCAGTTTAGGAGGAGATTTCCCCCTCCTTGACCTCTGAACTGCCAGCAGCATTGGTGAATGCTTGGACTTGGCTTCTGGCTTCTGACAGTCCTCAGTGATATCAGTTAGTGGCTGATTAACAGCTACAAGGTCAATGATGTTGCTACACTGGATCACTCTGTGTTTACTGGCTTGGCTCTTCATTTACTTAGATCCCTGTTTCCCTCCAGATGGACCTTGATGTAAGAGAAGGGAGCTTATTGGGTGCAGGAGATACTTTCCCGAGCTCTTTTTACTTAAAATCCATCCCAGAGCCCTTGTAAAACCTGGGACTCCGAAGCCTTCTCCGGCTTCTTTATTTCCCCTGAACCAACTTAAAGCTGCTTGTTGATTGCAAAACACTCCAAAAATTCCAGGGAAACTCCTTTATAACAAATCCTGATACACTAGAGTGAAATGTGATCCTTTGACCCATTTCTTTCGTGTGCTCTAAGAGGGTACAGTGGTCAAGTCTGCATGTCAGCCTCACCTTTGTTTGTTTGTTTGTTTGTTTCCCCATCTTTATTGAGGTATGAGTTGCACCTTCTTAAAGAAAGGGTTTTTATCATGACAATGGTTAGGTTTTGTCTCAGTAATCTGCAGATACTATAAAAAAATTGTTTTTTAAAGCCCTTAGCCCTTGAATCAGATTGCTGATTTAAAAAATATATCCGCCCCCCTGAGATCTAGCTTTATTAGAGCAGTCCTTTTCACTTTTAAAGATATTTGTTAAAAGGAAAGAGTTTCATTTTTAAAAATCTCTTTAAATTTTATGCATTTTGAAATGTATTTTAAATGTATTTTAAAAGCATTTTCCCTAGGATCTATCTTAGACCTCAGCATCATGTATATAATAGGTTCTGTCCCTGGTATAGTTTGAGGTCTTCATATATTCCATTGTTAAAAAAAAATTAAAAAGAAAATGCTAGTAACTAAAGGAAACATAGTGTGGAGATGCTTGCTATCAATAGCCCGATTGACTGGCTGAAGATGGACAAAGGCTAAGGTTAATTTTACAAAGCAATCTGAGGTGTTCATGTAGCCTGCATGATCAGACCCCAGGCTCAAGATAGCCAGCCCGCAGCCATTTCTGATCAGAGGGACTCTGGGTGCTCAAAGCAGTGTTTCTACTCCTGTGTGACTGGTTCTAACCACCCTTTCCCTTGCCTTTTGTTTCTGATCTGTTTCAGGACATGGAGGAGTGAATCAGCTTGGGGGGGTTTTTGTGAACGGACGGCCACTCCCAGATGTAGTCCGCCAAAGGATAGTGGAACTTGCTCATCAAGGTGTCAGGCCCTGCGACATCTCCAGGCAGCTTCGAGTCAGCCATGGTTGTGTCAGCAAAATCCTTGGCAGGTAAAGGCAGACGCTTCAGGCTTCCCTTGATTTTTCAAATAATGACCTAAAACATGACCCAGAAGCTGTCCAACCTGGCAGTGTCATAGTGAGAATCATGGTGGCACTTCTCTCACATGCATAGCACTTTGGAGTTTGCAAAGCCCTTTTGAGGCCATTCAATTCAAAGTAGCCCCAGGAAACCCCTGTTGTGAAATGGGGTGACTCAGATAAGAGGGTGACATGTTTTCTGAAAGCCTGGTGAATTATTCCAAAGAACCCACGAGTAAGAGGTTCTTGGGAATTTCCCCTACACATCTTTGGTGAGCTCAGGGCCTTAGCAGGGCTGGGTGGAAAATCTACAAGTTATAAAATCACGTAACCAGACTTCAATGTTTCATTTTAATGTTTTCAAAAAGCACATTCCATTTTTAAAAGTCAGCTGTGATTTTCAGTTTTGGGTTATCATCTACCTTATTATTTGGGGCTGTAGTGTTTTCCTTCTGTATGTTTTGTTTCCTTCATAGTGACAGGCATCCTAAATATATATGAAATTAGAGAAGGGAAAAAAAAAACCAACCAAACACTAACTCTCAAATCTGACATTTGAAAGGTGCCACTTGACCCGGCGATTTGCTGCAAGCAAAATACTAACAATGCCAATTCTCCCAGAGGGCTCTGCAGCCTCTTAATGCGCCTGTTTATTTTCTTGGGTGAGATGGTCCAGGGAAGCTTGTTTTGAGATGAGGAGACAAATCTAGAGGGCGAAGTGACTGACTCAGGTTCATCTAGCCAGTCAGCCAGCACTCAGGCTGGGAAGAGGCCTTAAGAACTCCGAGACCATCTGCATCTCACTGTACTCCCAAACCAAAGCCGCAAGTGTGTTTCCAGGCATGTGAAGTTGTTATAGGTCTGCCCTGGCAGCCAGGAACATTCTCGGGTTTAGCTGTCAATGCTCTCTCAGGATCTCTCTTGCCAGGTCAGAAAACAACCTTTGGCCTGTAGCTTGCGTTATGGTTTGAGAACAGGCGCCTGAATAGAAAATAAATATTTTGAAGTATGTCAGTGCCATCGTGATGTTCTGCTTATTCTTTCCCTTCCATCAGCTGGAATTTAAGACATCCTCTCAGATGGAGGGAACAACAGTATTTAACCTTGAGGAGACTTGCTGGAGGCCGAGAGAAGAGGTTTCAGAGCCAAGGGTATGGCAGCCCCTTTAGAGACCATATCCCCCTGTTTATTCCTTATGCCCCTGCCCGTCCCAGGTCACTCTAGCCGTGGAGGCTGTGCACTCCACTCCTGTTTAGCACTCAGCAGCAAACGAGCCCCAGCCCAAGTTCAAGGAGAAGGTCAGGACATCAGCGTGGTGTTTTTGTTAGATGGTGATTTTAGGCAGGAGAATGAGAGTGAAAGTCGAAGGAAAAAGAAAAAAACTAGAGGAGAGGGAGACAAAGAGAAGAGAAAGAAAAAACAAAACAGAAAAGAAACGGACTGATTTAAAAAGAGAGAGAAACAGAAAGAGAAATGAAGACAAGATAGAAAGAGAGAAAAGAAAAATATTTTAGACCATCTCTGAGTGAATCTTAGCTATCTTCTTGGGAAGCCTTCTCATTGTACGGAGGTAGAGAGAGAGAGAGAAAAGAGGCCCTTCCTTTGTTTTTGCTGAGATGTCTTTGCTGAGCCGACATTTTGCTTGCTATTTGAAATCTTCTCAGGGCAAGATGCTGAGCCCTTCTCAGAGGGGACATCCAGATGCCAGGTCCTCATGTTCTGGTGCCCGGGAGCCCTCCATGTCTCCCCTGGGGGACTGAAGGAGAGAGACAGTGACCCTCCCAAGCCCAGCCGGCAGCCTCCCGCGGCCCGGAATAGATTTGTCACTAGGTAGAGTGGCACTCGGAAGTTACACGCCGCTCCGGTGCCTGGCCGTTTAAGTTGTCAACAATAAATTGGAATTTCATAGCTCATTATTTTCATAACTAAGAACCACAGTGGACAAAATGTCACTCTAATTAGAACTGCCTTTTAAGAAACAAGTTCAGCCCTAAAACAGTGTGACTGGGAATTTCTGAACTGGGGTTGTTCCATCCACTGATTTTTTTTTTTTTTTTTTTTTGGGCACCGAAGAATTTGATGGGCACACACAGGGTGACAGATTGTCGAGAGTGTGTGGTGTGTGGTGGCTGTGGCAGAGTCCCTGGGGCAGGCAGAGTCATCTCGGGAAGGTGGCGGTCTGCCAGGAGTATGGGCATTCAGTCCGCAGAGCTCAAGGCTCTGGAGGGGCTCGAGGGGCACAGCCCGGTGGCATGTGAGACCCATTTAAATCCACCCAGAAAGCTGGGCTGTTGTCTTCTTTCACTGGAGCCTGGCTGGGAGGTTCAGGCCATTTGGAATTGGGTCATATGTTACACAGTAGTAAACACTCAGAGGATTTTAATCCGCAACACGTGCTCTTTATGTTTTACAAAGCTTTTTCTTAACCATTCTGCATTTCTGTCTTCACAACAGCCCTGCAAGGTAGGCAGGGCGAACATCCTCCCCTTATTATATAAATGGGATAACTGAGGCCCAGAGAGGTTGAGCTGGTCAGGGTCACACAGCGAGTTAGTATCGGAGCCACTGACTGGCACCTACACCTCTTTACTCTCAAACTAATGTTCTTTGCGCCGAACTGCATTGTGTGTTAGTGGCTATTGTTCGTCTTGTTGTGTATAAGCCAAAGTGCTGCATGGCTGTTTTGCTGAGATGAAAGGGCGGTTATTTAGTCTGACACAGTTGCCAGTTGGGGTTTTCTGGAGTGACAGGGCTACCTTCTAAGTGCCTGGCCCATGTGTCAAAAGGAAGACAGAGACCTCTTGTGTCAAGACCGTAGCCTCCTATGGTTGGCCGTGTTAAGGTGGGATGGATGGAGAGCCATGGGCACTGCCATCCACAGCCATACAAGCAGGACAAGTGCTGGGGGGTGAGGTTTCATCCTGCCACCCTCTCAGAGTTTCTGCGTGAATACTGCAGTCCCATTCAGCTAACATATTTGAGTGCAGGGTTGTCTGTGTGTCTGAACCCCCGCCCCAAGATAGTGCCTGTCCTAACAGACCCTCTGTGACTGTTGATTAAGTGAGTGAATGAGTGACAAGATGCATATGGAAATGCCTGGTAAACAGTAAAGCTCTCTACAGTTGCATGGGATCATTATTATTAGTATTAGTATTATTTTAATTTTTACAACTAAAGCAGCAGCTTGTTCTAGTGCAAAGAGCACTGGATTCAGAGTCAGGTTTGAAAGCCCAGGACTGTTTCTAAGTTCCAGAAGGGAGTTGGGCAAGGTACTTGATCTTCTGATCATCAGTTTTCCCTTCTATAAAACCATACTGGCCTCTCAGGATTGGTGTGAGGATGAAGATAATTCAAGGAAGACTCTAAACTTTAAGGCACTGTGACTAAATAATGAGTTGTGTTGATAGTAACAGATATTTTTCTATTGTAAAGTTGAAAGGATCTGCTGAATCTGCAGAGATTGCTGTGTGCTTTGATTTAGATCCTTTTTTTAGACTTTTGGCAAAAAAGTATTTTCTTGGATATTCCTAAAACCTATTTGTGACTAATAACAAACTTTTAGCAATTAGAGAACGAAAGAGCACAGATTGAGTTTTGCTTTATGGTCCAAATTTGTACATGACTCACTCTTCTTAGTGAAAAACAGAATTTGCACATCCACATCACTGGTCCCAAATTATTTCATCTGTTTCTAGAATGTTCACGAACTTGGCCCTAACCAGACTTACCCAAGCTGAGAAGCATCTCTTTAAATGTAACCAGGCATTGTTCTGGGTTACCTTTCCCACCCATCACATGGGAGAATCACCGCTTTCCCTTACCTATTATAAACTCTTGTTAGGTTTAAAATTTTCCAGCAATTTCTAAAATGTCTTTTTCATTAAAAAATTTTTTCAACTGCAAGATAATCTTTGCAAGAGGAAGTCAAGAATTCCTCTGTAAATGTTGAGAGAGACGTCCAGTGAAGGCTCAGATTCAGAAAAGGAATCAAGTAATTTTTTTCCCCTGAAATATTCTTTCGTGGCACTCTTTTCCCTGGTCTCGGTTTTACTGTAAAACTCTGACATCCTATTTGCATTAACGAGGAAGAGCTGATAGTGTGGAAATGTCCTTGGAAACAGTGATTTGCCTCAGGGACGGTCCCTGGAAGAGCTGCGGTGACTTGTGGTTGGGTGTTTTTGTTTGTTTGTTTGTTTTCCTGATTGCTTGGGTTTTGACTTATACGTAACTCATATTTCTAGTTAATTCTGTACTCCAACACTCTTTTAAATTTTACACCAGAGTTCTTGTTTATCTCTTATGGAAAAAGAAGTTGCACTTTGTGGAACAGTTTCACAGAATGAGTCTGCTAGGGGATGGGAGAGCTGGCAAATTAAAGGCACAGGGCAGCTTTCTGGGGGAAATTGTAGCTCAGGAGGCTGGGCCACAGTCCTAGTTTGGCCACTGGGTCTTGACTGACCCTGGGCAAGCCATTTAACCTCTATGGATCTCTGTTTATATCTGTAGATGGAGACCTATTTATTTATTCGTTCACTCATTCAGTCATTCAAAACTGAATGTTGTGCTTTAGAAATTAGAAATTCAAAATTATGTGCTTTAGAAGTGTTGTGGGGATCAAAGGGGAAAACCAAATTGAAAGATTTCTGTAAACTGTCAATGGTAGATAAATGTGACAGAATTAATTAATTAATGCAGAGCATTCCGACCAGCGCTGTCCAATAGAAATGTAATGTGAGCCATGCATGACATTTAAAATTTTCTAGTAGTATAGTACATAAGAAAAGGAAAAAGAAACAGGTACAATTAATTTTAATTCTATATTTTATTTAACCCAATATATTAAAAAGATGATCATTTCAATATGTAACCAATAGAAAAATCATTAATGAGATTTTAACTTTTTTTTGTGCTAAGTTTTGAAAACCTGCTGTGTATCTGATGCTTATAGCACATCTCAATTCAAACAAGCCACATTTTAAATGTTCAAAAGCCACATATGGCTAGTGGGTGTGTACTGGACAGCACAGGTCTGGACGTTTCCTGGACAGAGTAATCCATTATTTTGTTACCAACAGCCATTTTCCAGGTCTCTCATGGCTAAGCTCCTCTCTCCTTGGGTCCTAGGTATTATGAGACGGGGAGCATCAAGCCTGGGGTAATTGGAGGATCCAAACCAAAGGTTGCCACACCCAAAGTGGTGGAAAAAATCGCTGAGTATAAACGCCAAAATCCCACCATGTTTGCCTGGGAGATCAGGGACCGGCTGCTGGCGGAACGGGTGTGTGACAATGACACGGTGCCCAGCGTCAGTTCCATCAACAGGTGAGGGGCTGGTGCCTGTGGGAGGCTAGGGGTCTGGGTGGGGTGGGGATACTGGGGGCTCTGCATGTGCCTTTCCTGAAGATCCGGCCTCTCCTTTCACCAAGTCTCCATAGGGGTTATCAGACAGGAGGGATGCTAACGGGGCTGAATGGATCGCTCTATCACCCTCTCTTCTCTCCAAAGTGGGCAGGCGTCCTCAGCCCAGGGAGAGGAGGCTATGCCAACACTCTGGCTGCTGCAGATTCTTCTGAGCCCAGAGTCATTTCCATCACTCCCTTCACCACTTGCCTCTGCATGTGAAGTACCACACAGTGAATTGTCCTGTTAGGCCTTCACAAATGTCACTTCCTTGCAAGCCCATCCTCAAGGTTGGCACTGGCCCACCTCAGGGCTTCCCAGGAGGAAAATCCCAGCCTCCAGTTTGTGCAGAGTTTGAGCTATTGAGTGTGGGGAACGGAGCCCGGACTTGCAGTTGAGAGATTTTAGCTCTTGTGCCAGCTCTGCCACAAACTCAGTGTGACCTTGACAAAGCTCTTCCTCTCTCTGAGAGCCCAGGACCCTGGTGGTGCTGATGTGGGTCTGTGATTTCCAAGAGTGACATCCAGGATGCTAAGATGCTGTGGAGTTAGGGGGTTGCCCTCTCCCCAGTAGCCCTGACTCTCACTGGTGGGGAGAAAGATCCAGAAAAATACCATGAGTACCAGGCTGGGGATCTTCTTGGGAGCTCCTTCTTTTTTCCAGTCTGGTCCAGAGTACATCCAGCAGAGCTCTCAGAGCTTCAAAACTGAATTCCTGAAGGAAAGTTTTCTACCATAGATGGTGCTGTCTCAACTCCACTGAAACCCATAAAGTCAAGGATGAAGTTGTGGAATGACAGAAGTGATTGTTCTCTAAAACCCACAAAGAAAAAGGAAGCCAGCAGACTGAAAACCTGAACAGTTCCCATTTCTCCAAGGCCACGCCCTGCTCTTGTCAGTGCAGAGCCTGTCTGGCCATAGGGGATCCCTCACCCCCAGCAACTGAGGTGATCAGACCAGATCCCCTTCTGGTCCTGACATTGTTCCTTCTGTGATGACTCAAATGCACAGAATCACTGTGTGATTTTCCATGTTGGTGTTTGGAGTCCTGCTATTTCATAAAACATTAGCTTGTTTTTTGTTTCTTCTCTCAGCAAACCTTTACCTTGGCTCTGACATCCTTCAAGGTGCGATGAAGAGAGAGGGGAATCAGGCATATGGTCTCTTAGTCTCTGTTCTAGAGGGGCTCCTTGTCCAGGGAGGGACTCTGGCCTTCACTGAGAAGTCTGGACAGCCTGCCTTAGGTACAGAATTGCTGGAGAGGTAGCAATTATTGTGGTGGGTTTGAGGGGCATCACTCCTGTTCTTTTCTGGCTTATGAGTGGCTCCATGTGCTTTCTGAGTCCCCTACTGCCAGCTCTTTGAAAGATTTCCATGACACAAAGCAACATGACTTTTCTGCCTACCTGTGTCTCCAAAAGCCCTAACATGGAGTGAGGCCTGCTCTGCTGAGATCAGTGAAGGAGTAGTCAGCATGCTCTGCAGAGGAGCCTCTAGCAAACGGGTGGTCAGGCGCTGGAGGCCCCGAGATTTTTCAATCTAGGTTATACATGTGGTTTGAAAGATACCTCAGGTTGCCCATGGGGGTCACAAACCTTAATGCCAATATGGGGTCAGACAGATGATGCAACAAGGGAAGTGGCCCAGGCATAAGGCAACAGGGGAAGGTCGGTCTATGGCAGACTAGGAACACAAGCTCTATTGAAGGGGCAGTTGCCTCTTGGCTCTAGCTGAAAGCTGCCAGGAATGTGGGCCTGGTGGCAGCCAGATATTTTTTCCATTCTTAAAGAGGAGCCAGAAACTAGGACTTGTGTGTGCATGTATTTGTACGTTTGTGTATATGAAATCTCTATATCTTTAAACAGTGGCAACTAATGTCAGTGAGAAAATGCCTTTGCGGGACAAGCATAAATCATTTTCAGGGCCCCAACTTCTATCTTCTGTCATACAAGGAGGAAAACTGTTTTGTGATGAAGTTATTTTAATGTACTTTAGAAAAATGTAGCTAGCACTTGAAACCAGTGAGTGTGAATTTTATGAACTATCCCCCTCATTTATGGTAAAGAACTAATATTGCTTTATAAAATAAGTCTAAGTCAAAAAGTAAGTGACTTGAAAGAAACATATGAAGCAAATAGAGGGCTTCCCTGGTGGCGCAGTGGTTGAGAGTCCGCCTGCCAATGCAGGGGACACGGGTTCGTGCCCCAGTCTGGGAAGATCCCACATGCCGCGGAGCGGCTGGGCCCGTGAGCCATGGCCGCTGAGCCTGCGCGTCCGGAGCCTGTGCTCCGCAACGGGCGAGGCCACAACAGTGAGAGGCCCACATAACGTAAAAAAAAAAAAAAAAGAAGAAGCAAATAGAGCACAGTGATTACAGATGTGGTGAAGGCTATGAAGGGGGTACTTGAAAGAGTGTCCAGGGAAATCGTGGCTCAACTGATGCTTTGTGCCCAGAGCCGTGCTGTGTGGAGGGTCAGACTGCTAGTTGCTGGGGCCATGGCTAGCCTCAGGGGCCACCTGGGTGTCCCAGAACATAACGGTGGCCCGGTGGCTCCACCGGCTGTACCTCTCAGGTGCTGCCACATCTGTGGTCCCCTACAGCCCTCAAAGCTTAACTCTCTCCTGTGACAGGTATAGAAACTAAGGCCCAGATGGGGAGTGCACAGGAACAATGATTTTGAGCTAGAGGTGGGAGTAGGGCCCAGGTTCCCTGATGGTAAGAGAAGGGATGTTTCTTTCCACCACTCTCCAGTAGGACTCTGGCAGGACAGAACTGAAGATCTGTGAGGAGAGAGACAAGGAAGGGCAAACAGCCATCCCTACTGCATTCCCATTCCATTCCTGAGCCTCACAGCCTGTATGTTTTGCTGCCTGTCTGCAGGCTTCCTCTGTGATCTATAGCCCTTTTCTGTGCTCCTCTCTGGGGCTTCTCCCAGGAGCACTCTCTGGTTCCTCACCACATTCTTCAGTGAGAACTCTTTGGTGTCTTTAGCAACAGACTGCGCAATGCAAATAAACTATGCGGGACAGTCTTGTGTTGCTGCATCCAACCCCCAACCCTGCACCCACAAAGCCTGAGCCATCCCAGTGCACAGTTTTATTTTCCATGTAAAGATCCCACTGCATTCAAACAGATGCAGCTTCTACATGACTCTCTTGCAAATGTTGTGTAAGAGAGTCCATAGCTCCCTCTCCCAGCCCCTGCTTCCCCGGGAGGCAACGTCTCACTATTCCAATACTTCAGACATCTAGGGAGGGAAGGGTGTCTGGATCTGTAGCTACTCTGGTGGCTGCAGGGCCGTCTCCACCTTCTCCCCGAGAAGTGTGTGCCTTCCTGCTGCCTTCTGGGGATCCTGCCTGGGAAACCATGGCTGACATGGGGTGAAGCAACACTGAACCAGTTCTGCTAGGCTTGTGGGAGATTCCCTGGGACACAAAGCGTCATGTTTATATGGCTTCTTAAGGACAAATACATGCTGGGGTGTTGCACAACCTGCATGAAGGCTGTTGGAATCCAGCCTGAGACAGCTGGAGGTGACTGTCTTAGAGCTGACCCCAATGCCGGGTGGAACGGAGTCTTCCTTCTTCGTCTGTTCCAGTCCCGAGGCTCTAAACCAGGGGCCGAGTGACATTCCCAGCTTAGAGGGGCAGCTCTATTTAGTACCAACCAGTGGTTGTCCTGTGAGGATGCGGGGCCAGTATTCTGGGTGTTCTGATTTTTCAAGAGAAGCTAGAAATCCACGTATTTATGTAAACGCTCCCAACTTACCAATACTGGCAACTAATTCAAATGAAAATAAATATACTGTGCAGGCCAAACAAAACTTGTCCAGGGATGGATGTGGCCTGGGGATGACCATTTGTAAACCCTGCTCTTCATCCTGACTTAGGCAACAAGCCTTCTGGGATCGTTCATCCCTTCCCTCTTTCTTCTCCACATCAGCCGCAGGTGTGAGTGTCACCTGTGGATCCTCTCCCAGCTTGGCCTAGTTGGTCTCTTGGTTTCAGGATTCTTAACACAGCTGATGGCCCAGGATTCTTACTGCAAGATGGTAGTTTGATCAGTGAGGTAGACGTGGGTATTTCTTTCAGTCTTATAGCCCCATTTCTTTTTCTAAGGCCCCATGATTTTCTCTTTCAGTGGAATTTTGTATGTGGTGTAGGGGAGGTGGTGGCTGGGGTGTGGGTGAGAAGACCTAGCCTTTCAAAGCAGCGGGGGTGATGTTGAAAAGGGATCCTTACAAATACTTGTAATGTCTAAAGTTCCTCGAACTTTGAATCTTCGGACTCTAGATGGATTTGGAATCCAAATAGGCTTTATGCCTCATACAGGCAGTATTTAGCAGAGGTACTGCTTCCTTTGAATGTGGCTCAAAGAAAAGTGCTCGGGCATGGGAGCTGACTTGCTGTGGGACCTTGGGCAGGTCATTTGAGCACTCTGGGCTTTAGTTTCCTCATTTATAGGAATTCTTTGATTGCTGAGCTTCCTTCTCCATTGGACCATCTAGGATGATCATATGGCATCCAAGGTCATGCTCATGCTCAGCAAAGTAAAGGTTGCACCTCTTAGCGCTGACTGTCAATTAGCTCTGAATGTCTCTGGTTTAGAACAGGTCCAGAGCATGGCTCTTATTGTGATGAGTCCTGATGTTAATTTTTGAATTTTTAATTTTTTTTAAATTGTTATGATTCATTTATAGTCTTGTTCTTCCCACTCCCATTTCTTCTCAATGGAAAATGATGCTCTTTGTTCTTTTCTTGGCAGCTGCTACAAGCAGATGGGCAAAATTTCTATCTCTGGGGTTGGGTTTGGAGGGTTCCCTAAGATTCAAGTCCTCCTTATAAAGGAAAGCCCCACTACAGCCTTAAAATAGGGTATGGGGATGGCTACCTTCCCCTCCCCAGCTCCCAGGGAGATCCCATGTGTTTTTAAGGCGTTTGTGGAAAATATGAACCTTTAAAGGTTGAAGCTGGTCATTAATCTTTATGAAGATACCAGTGAAAATAACAACAGCTAACATTTATCGAGAATTTACTATGCAGCAGCCACTGTTCTACGTACTTAATTAATTTAATCCTTGTAATAACCCTATGAGGCAGGAATGATTCTTAGCTTCATTTTGCAGATGAAGAAATTGAGGTACAGAGGGGTAAGAAATTCACCCAACATTATACAGCTGGCAAATAGCAAAACTGGGATTCAAACTCTAGATGTCCGGATCTGGAGCCTTTTCACGCCGCTGCAGCTGCCTGTCAGTGATTTATAAAAATTGATAATGTTTTACCAATGATTTATAAATATTTTTAAAGAAAAATAAGGAAAACATAATTTTCTTTGCTTACGTAGAAAGTTAATGGCAAGACAATGCTTTGAAAAGTTAGGACTTTATACAGGACCTCAACAGGAAATAGTTACAATCTATTAATATTTTACCATATGTTTGTATATACATAAACCATAATATAGATAAACTATATTTAAATCTGGCATATCCGTATATTCACACATCTAGCTATATCTCTGTAGACACACATACATGTATACAGAGAAGGTGACCCACAGAAAAATCCAAAATTAGGTCAGATGCTAGCTTAATTCCAGGTAGTCAAAAAGACTGCCTCAATCCCAGGTCTTTGTTAATACGCTCCATGTTTTCTTAGTCAAAATAAATTATTTGAATATTGGAGAAAACAAAAAAATGCTCAGTGT
This sequence comes from Mesoplodon bidens, assembly GCF_964165515.1. Taxonomy (NCBI): domain Eukaryota; kingdom Metazoa; phylum Chordata; class Mammalia; order Artiodactyla; family Ziphiidae; genus Mesoplodon; species Mesoplodon bidens. The sequence continues at coordinate 22,814,002 of NC_138162.1, read as the reverse complement.
ATTTGAGGCAGGACATATGCTGACTCATCAGAAAATGGCAAAAGGCCCTGTGCTGAGCTCAAGTGGCCATGGCTCCAGAGGGCCTGTGGCTAGGCTGTGGTGTGAACACAAACATCCATTCCAGGCTATCAGCTGAGGATACTGAGCACCCTCAGTGCCCAGCACTGAGCTGTGAGATCACAGAGGTCAGGGGACCTGGCCCAATGAAGTTCAGGAGACACTTCTGTTCTTCCTTTCCCTGTGCACAAGCTGGAGACCAGTGCAGCTTGAAAAGAGCTTCCAGAAAGAATGGTCTGAAATGTGAAAAAGCTCCTTATATAATGCTGAATGAAAAGAGCAGGACATAAAACTGTATACATGGTTTAATCCTGATTTTGTTAAGAAGAAATGGATATTTCCAAATATGAACAGGAATGCTAGCATAAAGGAAATATACCAAAATGTGGTTTTAGATGTCTTCTTTATACCTGTTGTCCAAATAGTCTACAATGAACACAAAGTACTTTCATAATTAGGAAAAACTCTAATAAATGTTATTTTAAAAGGTCATAGTTGGGGCTTCCCTGGTGGCGCAGTGGTTGAGAGTCTGCCTGCCGTTGCAGGGGACACGGGTTCGTGCCCTGGTCCGGGAAGATCCCACATGCCGCCGAGTGGCTGGGCCCGTGAGCCATGGCCGCTGGGCCTGCGCATCCGGAGAAGGTCATAGTTGGAGACTGGAATAGAACTTTTCCAAAGAAGTTGCACATTTTATTACCACCTATCCTTCTCCCAAGTGCCAGGGAAGGAACTTTCTTGCAGGCCCAAAAGGGACTTTTGGCCTGGCCCTGATCAGCTGCTGTACGATACATCGGGCTTGGGGTCTCGTGGAGGCCTCACAAGTTGTCCCAGCTGGAAAGTTACAAACTAAGCTTCTCAGAGCCCACGTTTCTGCAGAAGGACATCAGAGCTGCCAGGTAGCAAAGGGAAGCCACTGCTGCTATTATCCTTTTTATACACTGGACTTTTCCATAAGATTTTTTTTTTTTTTTCCAAAAAGGATTCGGTTACTTAAAGTAAGCAAAGATTGGTCTGTTCCAACTCCCTCATTGTACCAAGGCCGTCAATGGAATGGACTTGCCCAGGGTCACAATCCAGTTCATATTAGAACTGGAGCACGGTCTCTGGAAAGACAGTCCAGGACAGCCCTGGCGCCCAGCCCCATAGAGGCTTCCACTGTTTTGTATAATTCAGGGTTCCTCTTAGCAAAGCCAAGCCAGGCCTCTCCTGGCAGCACTTTAACCCTTTCTAGTTTTGTAGCAACATTCACATCCCTCCCCCTACCCCCTTGATAATTTCTGATGGGCAGGGGTGTTATTTTTCCTGTGGATCTCTAAGGCAGAGAAACCAGAGTGTGAGAGCTGCCAGGGGACAGGGAGGTCACCTGGTTCAGTGCCTTCATTCCACAGATGGGAGGTTGAGGTCCAGGAAAGGGATGGAACTTTCTAACTCACTCAGTGAGTTCCTTATGGAGCTGAAGCTGCTCCAAGAATGGGATGCCTCTTTGTAATATTAACGCATCAATCTCTTCCTACAGAAGAGGCACTTGAGGCCCAGAGAGGGGTGCAAGTTACCCAAAGACACCCAGGGAGGTAGGGGCTGAGTTGGAACTAATCTATAATTCTTCCAAACCCCCAACTCGGGACCTGGGTTCATAATCCGCTCCCACTTCTGCCCCAGCTTGACCCACGACCCAGCTGGATATGGGTTTCTGGCATCGCTAGTTGAGATCTCTTCTCCTCCATGATGGTAAATAGCCATTATTTTTTTCCCCAACTGTTCACAGGATCATCCGGACAAAAGTACAGCAGCCACCCAACCAGCCGGTCCCAGCTTCCAGTCACAGCATAGGTAAGAACTTTCAAAAAAAAATTTAAAAATCTAATGGGCTCCAAATACTCTAAAGAACTTTTAATCATTCTTATGGACAGATAATTCTGCATAAAACACTTGGGCACACGTACTAATGCGCCTTCTTTGTCATTCTCCAAGGGCTGAACCTGGTAAATGAATTTTATAAATACTGCTAAAAGGTTTTGAATTTTACTGATTATTATGATAAATAGCTTTCACCATGAGACAGAAAATTGAAATCTAAGCCAAAAAAAAAAAATCCACTAATGGGGGTCTATAGAATGTCAGATAATTAAAGTAATAAATCAAGAAAGGGATACTTATTCATAACATTTTCTGCATCATTAGTCAGTAAGTAGTTTTGAATGTGTTTTTTTCTTCTATCAACCAGCCCTTCTACAATTCTTTGTGCACTTGCAGTCTTGAGTGAAGATGTGGCAAAACTTCCCAAACTTTCTTTCTCTCTCTCTCTTGCTTCGATCTCATGGGCTCCGTGAACTGTCAAGGGCTTCCAGTGGGGTTTCTGACACTCATGGGTGAAGTCTGAGAGTGACCATGACTCGTAAGGAGAAGAGTCATATTTCCTACCACCCAGGAGTTCAGAAGTTTCCCTTGCCTTCCCTTCCCTGCAAAGATCGTGAGATGAAAGTGACGTGTGTCTACACAAGGTGTATGATTTCTCCACTTTGGATAAAGGAAATACCTCTGGTTAGTTGGGGGAAAGCTTATTCTACTATAAGAAAGCGGGCCACCATTCAGCAAGCCTCTGATGGTTCTGGCTGCCACAGGCCCTGTCAATTCCACTTAATCACACCTTAATTACACAAAGATTGTGTACCCTTTGTTGCTCCTTCTTTGACTGAAAACTTGAACTCCCCATGGTGATGGGGGACAGGCAGAGGCCTGGTTTATAGTTCCAGCTTTGTCATTAAGTCAACCAGTGAACCGTGTTAAGCCCCTTCACCTCTGCGAACCTCAGTTTCCCCATTTGTGGAGCAAGGGCCACAAACCCAGTGCTCTCTGAGGTCTCTGAATCTTCATGGTTGCTTCTTTGAATAAAGGTAAGACAGAATTCTTCCCTTCCATAAAATAATTCTTCATTTAGTAATCCATCCAAAAAGCGTTTGCTAAGCCCCTGCTATGCAGCCCGTGGTGGTGGAGACTAACGTTATAAGGAAGGTAGGACAAAATCCCCCTTCTCAAGGGCTTCTCGGTCTAATGGGGGAAAATAAACAAAGAGAAGTCTGCAAAACACTGAGATCAGGCTCAAGAAGAAAGTACAGGGTGCTGTGGGAGCAGAAGGGAGGGAAAGATCAGCTTTGTTGAGCTGGAGTGAAGAGGGTTTAGGAGAGCTTTCTGGGGAAGTGTTTGTGGCTGGGATTTCATTTGCAGCTTTAACTATTTCAGGTCACATAGCAAGGAATATCAAACTTAGGGTAACTGATAATATTCTTTCAATTGGGTAAGAGGAATAATTACACTTGACAGTCAGCAGAATGCCTTATCTCAGAAATTTGTATAAAATTCATATCTTATTTGTGTACAGCCCCTTATAATTTATTAACTTAATGAGGAGTAAGGAAATGGAAGCTTTAGAGGGATGAAATAACTAGCCCAAGGTCACATGGCCAGTAAGTGGCAGAGCCAGAATTGGAACCTGAGTCTTTTGAGCCGAGTGTGATTACAAAATGTTGAAACACGTGTCATCGGCTCTGTCAGCAACGTGGTGAGCCTTGGTTATATGTGGTGGTTGTTTAAAGTACCGAATGACTGGTGAGATTCTTTCTTCCTCTGTTCTTTGCACCTTAACACAGAAAAGGTTGTGAGATTTGCATAAATCTATTTTGAGGAGCTTCTTCTGGTGAAGGAAAAGAGAAGTTAACGATTTCTACTTCTGTGTCTCCTAAGGAAGATCTAAAATCAAACTCAAATATGAGAAGAAAGGCGCTGCTCCCTTTAGGTCTGTAGGAGCAAGAGCTGGATGTGCTCCAAGGAAAGCAACAAACAGCTTCTCAACCGATCACCACCATTTCTAGTAATTTCCTACACTTAAGAGTCAAAAGCAGCTCCACCTGCCTCCAGCTAGTTATAGCCGAAGGAAATGTGTCTGAGATTGGTCTGTAGGTGTTAATGAACCAAGAAAGAATTCCCACAGCCCAGAAATGGAAGTTCAGCTGCACGGCTTGAGAGGACCCTGATGACCGACAGGTCTCCCCCTTGGATGCTGGGGCCAGGAGTTAACGTGAAACTTGCACAAACCTCCCCTCCCCCATTCTTATTTTTAGGAACTTAGATACCTGGTCTCAGTCACAATAAGTCACCAACCCACACTTCTGGGCGGAAGAAATCTAGACTTTAAGTCAGTAGAACCAAGGCTGAGCCCTGGTGCTACGGCTTGTTAGCTAGATGACTTTGAGCCAGTCACTTCGCTGTGTGGAGGCTCAGTTTCCTCACCTGATGAATGCGGATGAATAACAGCACTCTTGGTTATTGCAAGCATCAAATGAAAAGCACTTTATGAACGTGAAGCATACTATTGTTTTTCATTATTCATTAGTGAGGAGCAGATTACTCTAGGGGTTGACTTTAGTTCTTGGGTTCCAGTCACCACTCTGCCTCTTATTAGCTGTGTGACCTTGGGCAAGTCACTTACCTCTCTGAGCCTTGGTTCCCTTACCTTTCCAGTGACCTAGCTTATAAGTTTGTTCTCAGAATTAAATGAGATGACGCCTGAATGCCTGGCACAGAGTAAGTTCTCAGAAAAAATTATCATTATTATAAATCAATATATATATAACATATAGTATATTAATATTATATAATTAATATAAAATATTAAAATCCAGGTAAAGTGGAAGGAGAAAAGACAGCGAGGAACTATAAAAAGACAGATAGTCTGCATTTGGTGCTTTGCTGGCTCTGTGTATGAGTGTGCAGATATTTATGTCTGCGTGGATGGGTGGATTTGTAAGTAGGGAGTGAGCCTGCCTAACGAGTAGGTCGTTTCTAGCACTGGCTGGTGGTGGGCCCCAGCTCCCCCGTTTCTCTGCTCCATCCCCCTGCTTCCTGCATCCTTGGACAGGCTGGGGTTTGAACTGGTGCCCGTGTTCCCTTCTGTAGTGTCAGTTCTCTTCGGGGCTACTCTCATTGCCCAGGTTTGGCCGCTGCCCTGTGACGAGTGTCCTCAGCACACACCTGCCCTGCCCCGCCCCGCTCTCTCAGACGCACCAGCCCCCTGTAGGGGGCGTGCCTTTTTATTGGCCCGAAGGCGGGAGCCGACCTCCCTCCTCCCCGGCACCGCCCCCCAGCCTCCCGCCGGGCCCTGACCAACTTCTCCCTCTGCGCAGTGTCCACCGGCTCCGTGACGCAGGTGTCCTCGGTGAGCACGGACTCAGCCGGCTCCTCCTACTCTATCAGCGGCATCCTGGGCATCACGTCCCCCAGCGCCGACACCAACAAGCGCAAGAGAGACGAAGGTAGGAGACGCCGGCTCTGCCCGTCGGGAATGGGCCTAATCGGATCTGTGGGATCTGTTTCCAGGCCCTCAGTCAGGGGCGGAAGCACAGACGCCCTCCGAGCACCCCTTACCTGCAGAGCGCTGGAGGCGTCTGGCCCAGCCCAGTCCCGTCCTGACCACGGGGAAGGGGCTGAGCCCTCCGGGAGAGGAAGAGGGCCCCGGCGGGGACTGGACTTCTCGCAGGCCTCCTCCCATCTTCACCCCTTTGGTGGGAAAGGCGGGCCTGGCAGAGTCCTTGGGGCCTGTGCTTTGCGGCCTCTAAGAAGCCCTTGCATTTGCAGCTGTGATGCCCAGAGGGCAGGGTGTGGAGGGTATGAGCACAGCAGCAGTGTCCCCTTTTGGGGGGAGGCCTAGGGGAGAGGGAGGGGCTGGGCAAAGTGAGAGGGGCACACATGGGGTGGCAGGGTCAGCGGGTGGGCTCTCCGAGGGTCTGAGCACACCTCTTTCAGAAGGCCTTCAGTGCGGTGATGGGGGGGCGTTGAGGAAGTGAATAATATTCTCATCTCTGTCCTTGGGCCTGGAAGGAAGGAGTGCAGGGGGCCTCCCCGGGATTAAATAGATGACAATCCTCCCTGTTGGTTTTTCTCAACCCTCGGTGTGCCACCCGGGCCTCGGGAGCTGGCCGCCTCTGTCCCGGACATGGGCCCACCTTAACCTGGGTCTCCTTTCCCTGGATAGGCTGCCAGTGGGCTGACATTAATGGGTTTGAGAGGAGAAATGACCCCTGGGAGTCTGTAAAACCTTTGTCAGGAAAGGGAAAAAAAAAAAAAAAAAAAGGGCTGTAGTCTAGGGGCTGAGAGCAGGGTGACAGAAATCTTGATTCAATTATTCTGTTCCTCAGCACAATTCCCTTTCTCGGCTCCCTGTAAGGGATGTATGTTCTCACGAGCACATGCCTAAGTACTTAAGATCTGTAACTAGAAAATTGAGTCGGCCCAGCTGTGGATTGGCCTGTGGTGTGTGGGCTCCAGGCCATGCAGGAGCTGGACCCATGGCCTCTGTTTGGAGCTGTGGAGTACATGGGGGATGAGTCACGGCTTCTGGAACCTGCCTCACCTCTCCGCCCCCTCACCCCCCAACACTCGGAGCAGATGTGGGAAGTCTTTTTTTTTTTTTTTTTTTTTGCGGTACGCGGGCCTCTCACTGCTATGGCCTCTCCCGTTGCGGAGCACAGGCTCCGGACGCGCAGGCTCAGCAGCCATGGCTCCCGGGCCCAGCCGCTCCGCGGCATGTGGGATCTTCCCAGACCGGGGCATGAACCCGTGTCCCCTGCATCGGCAGGCGGACTCTCAACCACTGTGCCACCAGGGAAGCCCTTTTTTTTTTTTTTGGAAGTCTTTAACTCAGGGTTGCTGTACTGGGTACTGCAGGAGGCAGTGGGCCTACCATCTCTGTTGGTTTATGGGGTTGATGGTGTCATCTTTTCTCCCCTTGTCACCTGGACTCACAGCAGATGTGCCCAAGCTGGGGCCTGCTGTGTTTGATCATGTGGAGGGGCGGGTATGTGAGGCTCCCTCAGAGGTTGAGGGATACAGGCAGAGAGTTTTGAAGAGAGAAAAACATTGACTTTGATGTTTACCGTCAAACACACAGGTCCTGAACTGGGGGGACTGTGTCACCGTGTTTGTTGAGTGCTCTGTTGGCTTTCGGCCTCTGATCAGTGGTCACTGTTTAGCCTCTCAAGCTGCTTGAGAAGGTGTAAGAGTGGTCAAGATGTGAGTGTTGTTCATCTAGACTGCTCTGTGCTGGGCAGATCCTTCCTGAAGGCTGTGGCTCATTTGTGGTATTGACCTTTAAGAGGGACAGTGACAAATTGGGATGTGTCCAGATGGGTATAACCCGGATGGAGAGGTATTTGGAGAATACCTCAAGGCTCTAGGGGTGTTTTGGTACCAAGAAGAGGAGAATGAGCAGGACTGGATTGTTGCCTTCAAATACTTGGAAGGCTGACATGGAGGGCAAGAGGAATGAGACTTTGCTGTGTGGCCTCAAAGGCCAGTGTGTGGCAGATGCAGAATAGATTTCAGCTCAGAGTAAAAAATAACTCTGTAAATATGCGAGTGGTCTATGGCCAAAGGGGGCTGCCTCAGGAGGTAGTGAGTGCCTTGTCACTAGAGGTATGTTAGTAGAGCCTAGGTGGCCATTTGCTGGGCTGCTGTATAAGACTGTCAAGAATCAGATGCAGAATTGGATGATCTTTGAGATCCTTTCAGTTTTGGAATTTATGATTGAGCCCTGATCCCCAGAAAGACTTGGGAGGTGATCCAGCCTGTGGTCTAGATTTGATGGTCCCGAAAGCTTACAGGATTGGGAAGATTGAGAGACTCAAGCAACAAGCAGAGCCCCTGCCTGACCCCGCCCTGCATCACTGAGAGTGGATATGGCTGGGCAGAGAGGTGGGCAGAAGTGCCCTTGCTCACATCAGCAAACTGCCTGGGAGCAGTACAGTGTGGTGCTCCCTACTGCCCTTTCCCATCCTCCCTCTATAGCTCCCTGCATTCTTGCATTGGCTTCAGGAGAAGTTGAAGAGGCAGAGATTGCCACCCCCTTTTTATAGGGGAGGAAACCAAGGCCCCAGGGAGTTCCATGATGTTGGCAAAGCCACAGGGCTGGTATGGCCAGGCGGTGGGGGTGGGGTGGGAAGGAGTGGAGAGAGCCCCTGAGGCCTCAGCTCCCTGACATTGTCCAGCCACCTGCTGCTCCTCAGCCCCTCCAGAGAGATGCTTTGGAGGTGGAGCAGCCTGGGGTGGGCAGAGCCTGGAGGGTTTAAAGCAGAAGGGCGTGGTCAGCAGGCTGGATGCTGCCGAGAGTGTGGTGAGAAAGTAAGAACCAGCCACTGGGGAAACACAGGGGAAATGCTAGTGCGCTGGACTCCGGCCCATTGAGGCTGCAGACCATGGCACCATTTTCCTCAGGAGCCGTCAGCAGCCTGAGGCGAGGGCCGTGGGGCAAGAGAGGTAATAGAGGGCCAAGAGGAAGATGGCTGAGGGTCCCCATTCCCATTTTTCAGATGAGGTGACTGAGGTTCTGCAGGGTGGAGTTGCTTGCTCAGCTCTGGTTCACAGTCATCTACCACTTGGACTTGGGTTTTACCTTGTGGGCATGGGCTCAGGGCAGGGGTGGGTGGTGGGAGAGTTCCGTCACAGAGGACCTGCCCTCTAGACCTTGCAGGCCGGTGGGCAAAATTGGCAACCCAAAGTCCCTCTGATGGGCAGTGTGTAGGGTGATGCTGTGCTGGGAGGATGACACCAGAGAGGGAGGGCAGGGCAGGGCAGGGAAGGGCTGACATTGACCAAAAGGATCTGGTAAGGGCTCTCATAGGAAGTGGCACTTTATGAAGGGAAAAATATTTTGCACGGCTTGTTTTTAAACTTAAATGAATTAAAATCAAATAAAATTAAAATTTTAGTTCTTCAGTTGCACTAGCCACATTTCAAGGGCTCAGTAGCCACATGTGCCCAGTGGCTACTGTATTGGATAACATGGCTTGAATACAAATGCTTGGCACATAGTGGGTGCTCAATAAATGCTTCTCCGTAGAATGGGTAGGTCACGTGCCTGTAGAGGGTGTAGTGAGGATGGCGATGGTGGGGAGAATCTCTAGTCTCCTCAACTAGAAGTGTTTCTCTTGGTATTTTTGGCTTCCGTGGAAAGCTCTATTTGAGTAAAGAGTTCTGTAGCAAAAACAAACAAGTTAGAACACTATTAGACCAGTGGATTGCCAAGGGCCCTTGTAATCTAGAAATTCTAGGATTCTCCTTGGGACATGTGCCTCCAATACCAGCCTTGGGGATGTGGCCACTGTGTCCAAATCTCAGATGAATGGTTCTGCGGCTGAGGCAGCAGATAAGGTCCGTGGGGCCTCTGAGGGCAGAGTTGGGGCTGGTTAAAGGAAGCTACAGGGAGGAAGATTATGGCTCAGTGCAAGGAACAGCTTTCAGACAACACCCAGGCTGGGCCAAGGTTAGAAGCATTAGCTTAGAAAGATAGTGAGCTCCCTGTCATTGGAGGTATGAGCAGGGGTGAGGGGCAGAAGAGTCAAAGAAGGCATTTTGGTTTAGACTCCACGACTTTTTTAAAAAGTAAATTTATTTATTTATTTATTTTTGGCTGTGTTGGGTCTTCATTGCTGTGCGCAGGCTTTCTCTAGTTGCGGTGAGCGGGGGCTACTCTTCGTTGCGGTGCACTGGCTTCTCACTGCGGTGGCTTTTGTTGTGGAGCACAGGCTCTAGGCACGTGGGCTTCAGTAGTTGCAGCACGCGGGCTCAGTAGTTGTGGCTCGTGGGCTCTAGAGCACAGGCTCAGTAGTTGAGGTGCACGGGCTTAGTTTCTCCGCGGCATGTGGGATCTACCCAGACCAGGGCTCGAACCCGTGTCCCCTGCATTGGCAGGCGGATTCTTAACCAGTGCACCGCGAGGGAAGTCCCTGGACTCCATGAGTTTTTAGGCCTGTTACAATCTGGGGGACAAGTGCTTCTGTGACTGCCTGGCATCTGGAAGTGGTTCTGCCTACTTGTTTTCCCTCCTGCTGCCTGACTCTGAGTCCGCCATCACGTGGGCTTGACTGGGCGGGGCCGCATCGCCTGTGTTTCTACCCCCAGCCTTGCCCCTTGGCACAGGGCCTGGTGCCCAGAGGGCTCAGGAGGCTTGTGGATGGTGAGAGTCAGGCTGGGGTGCTGCCCAGGTGTGAGAGGCAGCTTCGTCTCTTGATTGGGCTGTCCTGAGAGGGTCTGTGGAGAAAGCTGTGGCATGGGCCTAAGGAATCCTGCGGGGCTAGGGGGACAGAGCCCGGGCAGTGCCTCCCTCCCCGGAAGGCCCAGAGAAGGTCGTGGCGGGGCTGGACTTGGCGGAGCAGGCAGAACTGTGAATAGCGGCCATGGGTGAAAGGGCAGCCCCAGACCCTCTGTTCCTTTCTGGGCCTTTGATCTCTGGTGGGGCCTCCTTCCGCCGTCTCCAGAGCCCCCATTCAGGTCCCCTTGACCTCCCCCTCCCTTCATCCCCCCAGTTTGAAAGGCCCTCAACACACCGAGGTCAGCCGAGTGCGAATGCCTTTCACTAGCTCAGAAGGCTGGCCAATCCGGCACCAGTGTGGAAACTTCTTTGGGGGCAGTGGAGGGTACATTGCAGGTGGAATTTCTGGGCACTGGACTGCCCTCTGCCTGCAGAGGGCACAGGAAGGGGCCTGTCCTTTTCAAAAGATGCCAAGTCCAGCAAGACCCTCATGGGGAAGTTTGTGGGGCATTTAGCGGGGGCTCCTGTCATGACTATGTCCATCCCTCTTTCTGGAAGTGCCTGTCTCCTCTCTGTCTTTGTGTCTCTCCCTGTGTCTTTTGTTTGGGGGTACATCTCATCCAGTGCCCTCTGCCTCTGTTTATGTCCTGTTTATCGAGACTTCCTCTGTGTCTGCTTCTGTCTGCTGTTCCAGCTCTCACTCTCTTTCTTTTTCTCATCTTCGTTCTCTTCTCTTTCACTCTCTCTCTTTTCTTGTATTGGCTCTTGCTCTCTCTCTTAACAGCTCCCCCCTCCCCTTCTCCCAGGCTGGGAGCCTCCTCTCAGCCCTGCCTTGCAGACCTCCATGGGGGTCATCTTGGGGAGGGAAGGGGTTTCAGAAGTTCACAGACCATGCAGGGCCCCAGGGACCCTCTGACCTTGGGCAGGCCCTGGCCTTCCTCTCCTAGGACCCTCTTCTTTTACTGACACACAGACTCTGTCTGTTGCTCCCGGACTCAGGACTGAAGGCACTGGAGCAGGAGATGCAGAGACTGCTCTCAGATTTCCCAGCAGGGACTGGGGTGTGTGGAAAAGCTCAGGATTCCTGAGTCAGGGGGGGAGTTGTAGGCACCCTTGCGGCACCACCATTCCAGAGATCAGTGATCTCTGGAGACCCCCAAATAACGTGAGGTGTTGAGGCAAGGACCCAGGCTCACAGGCCAGGGACCAACTGGTTCGAGGACCCTGTGTGGTGAAATCTTTGGCAAGTTACTTAGTCTCTTGGAGTCTGCATTTTGCCATCAGAAAGTAGAGGGGGCACAAGTTTTGTGCGTTATTGTGAGGATAAAATGAAGTCGTTCTGGCAAAGGGTTTAGCTCCAGGGCCTGGCGGTCCTAAGTATTTAATAAATGGCCCCTGAAGGAGACGGGGGCTTGAGCGTGTGAGGCCGGTCCAGGCTGAGGGCTAGCAGGCTCCCGCTGCAGTTCCGTTTGGCAGATGAAACTGGCTGATCCCCCCCTGCCCCCCTCCCTGACTTCCTGTTTGTAACAGTCGGCCTCTCTGGGCGCCAAGACTGAACAACAGCGCCCCCAGGTGTCAGCTGCAAAGGGAAGGGCCCCTGGCTTTCCTTTGCTTCCTTTTCCTTCAGGACCTTCACTTCAACACCTTGATGGAAGAATAAAAGGGCTAAGCCTCAGTTTTCCATGAAGTGATGTCTTGGGTACACAAGGTGGTGGAGACCTCCAGGATGGAGGGCAGAAGGCAGAATACTTGGACCTGGAAGGGCTGGGCCTCTAGGGGCTTGGGGTCACCAACTTGGTTTTCAACAGCCCTTGTCGGAGCTGGAAGGGCCTTGGAGAGTATCTGGGATGTGGCACCTAGTCATTATTCAGATGGGAAAACAGGTTGGAGAAAAGAAGGGGTCTGACCAGTAAAAATGACATTTCACATGGTAAAAACCCAGAAAACCTAGAAGGACAGACGGACTCCTCAGAACATCCTTGATATCCTACTGCCCTTTGACAGGCCAAATCTTAGTTTCTTACCTCCTCTCCTTTCCTCCATTCTCCTCGGCCCATCTGCTGCCCCCACTGTTGAAAGCCATGAGCAACCCTGACCTGACCCCGTCAGCCTATCACCCCTGGGCCTCAACTCTTGACAGTGAGCCCTGACCTTCCCTCCCTGGCCTCCCGTTCCTCCTCCCCATCCCTTCTGTGCTTCCGGCCCCCGCAGCCTCTGAGCTCTCCTGTCTCTGGGCCATTATCCAGGCAAAGCCCTCCACCTGGAATGCTGTCTTTGAGGCTGGTCTGTTGACCTGGCCTGGTTTCCAGAGCCAGTCCACTCCCGGGGGGATTTTCAGTGTTGGGCCATTGGTCCCTCACAACTGGCTGGGACCCTTGGATTCATCCCGGGCCAGCATGGAGCTTTGGAGACCAGACAGACTCTGCAGAGAGAAGGAAATGACCACCACTTTGTCTTGGTCTCTCCTGGGGCTTCAGCAGGGCAGGTCCCCTCCCTGCCCTCCACAAGGTGTCCCCTGAATGTACCCTCAGGCTGGACACGTAGGGGGCCCTTCCCTGAGTTCTTTTTTTGTCTGGGCAGGGGCCCGGACCAACATGCTTGCTCAGAGGGCATCACTTTGAATCTGATTGCCAGCCCTCTTGTCATGCTTTACTTGGCTTGTCCTGTATTTAAAATGATTTTGAGTTAGTTACCAACATTTAAAAATAAGATTTCCCATCTGGATGTCTAGCCTTTCTTGGGAAAAAAAAAAAAACAGATCTTGTGACACTGGGCAGGCTTTCCTACACGGCAGCAATCGTCTGGGGCTGCTGGGCCTGTGATCCTTAGACTGCTCTGTACTCACCTTGTTCACAGCGTTTGTGCTCTATTTTTCTCTACCTGAATGCCTTTGAGCTTCTGGAGTCTAGTATGGACTCTGAAGAACAAGTCTGGTTGAGTCCAGCCTGTGGCAGCTAAAGCCTATGGGAGGCAGGGCCCTGATTGAGCTGGATGGGGCTGTGTGTGTGTGTGTGCGCGCGCGCGCGCACACACACACACACCCGCGGGTGCGTGCATGCGGTCAGGGAACTGGGCAGTCAGGCTCTCAGGCCGGAGGTAGGTGAGGGAGGGAAGGCAGTAGGGCAGGGCCAAGCAGCCCCACCCCTTGGCAGCCCAGAAGAACAGTGAGACGGGGGTCATTCAGTTCACACCTGCCAGATGGGTAGTCCAGGCACTGGGGCGCTTAGTGGCAGTGATGCTAAGGACCCATCTCTCAGCCTGGCTGGCCACTCTCCTGTCCTTCCGTCCTTGCAGTCATTGGCACCTCAGCCAGGCAGACAAGTGTCCGAGGCTTCCTTGGTAAAGCAGGGGACTTGAGGCCAGGTGATCAATCAGAGGGGCTCCTTGGGCCTTTCCCTGGTGCCTAGGGTCTGTCCCTTGGGTGGGGGGTCAGGTTTCGGTTCCTCCTGGCCCCTAGGTCCCTGAGTTTCACTTTGATTCAGTGAGTGAGAGCCCTCGTGAGAGCCAACACCCCGCCCCCACCCCTGTTGTTTGCACACCTGCTTCACTCAGGCTTCCTCCACCCCTCCCCCACCAGCTTTTCCCACGGGACTGTGCACTGGTGTCCCAGAGAGCCCTGGGGGATGTAAAGAGCAGGGGCCACAGTGTGAGTCGGCTCTGGGGTCAGCCAGAAGGAGAGCTGTGCGGTCTCATCCATGGCGGGCAGGCCCCCTGCCAGGGCCGTCTGGAGCTCAAGGTGGAGTGGACTTGGCTTTCTTCCCCACTCTGCATGCCCTGGTGCCCTTTGAGGCAGAGAATCCCATGGTCCTTTCTGTGTCTTTGGAATATGGTTAATCCTTGGCTGCAGAATCTGCAGTTCAGGACTTTGCAACATTCCAAGTACTAGAGGCTCATGAGGCAGGGGAGGGAGCCCAGAGGAGGGAGCCTGGGGCTCTGGGTTCCAGTCCTCAGTCTGTGGCTGACTTGCTGGTGACCTTGGGGAAATCCCTTTCTCTCTCTGGGCCTCAGTTTCCTCATCTAAAACATGGGATCAAGGTTCTCTTTGGTACCAAGATTCTGAGCTGCTCCTGGTCCCATCTCAAGTCCTCTTGGCATTATTTTAAACAAGTGGTTCTCAGACTTTCAGTCTTGCAACCCTTTTAAACTCTTAAAAATGATCAGGGGGCTTCCCTGGTGGCGCAGTGGTTGAGAGTCCGCCTGCCGATGCAGGGGACACGGGTTCGTGCCCCGGTCTGGGAAGATCCCACATGCCGCGGAGCGGCTGGGCCCGTGAGCCATGGCTGCTGAGCCTGCGCGTCTGGAGCCTATGCTCCGCAACGGGAGAGGCCACAGCAGTGAGAGGCCCGCCTACCAAAATAAATAAATAAATAAATAAATAAATGATCAGGGACCCCAAGGAGCTTTTGAATTTATGTGGGTTAATTAAAATGGACAAAATTTTAAAATATTTATTAATGTATTAAAAATAGCAGTAATAAATAACATAGTGTGTTGTTTGAAATAAGAAAGGACTATATTTTCCAAGCCAAAACATTTAGAGTGACATTGCTTTATGATTTTGCAAATCTCTTTAGAGCCTGGCTTAATAGAAGACAGCTGGGTTCTCATATCTGCTTCTGTATCCAATCTGTTGTGATATCACACATCTTAGAACCTCTGGAAAATGCCACTGTATACTTGGAAAAGCATCAGAGTGAAGAAGGCTAAGAACAACTTTGTATTATTATGAAAATAGCTTTGACCTCACAGACCCCTTGGAAAGGTCTTGGGGATCACTCAAGGGGTCCCTGGACTAGACTTTGAGGATCTCTGCTTCAGGCTGCTGCAGACTCTGAGCTTACTTATCACTCGAACAGAGAGGGAGAGCAGTTAAGTGGTTTTCGTTAAAAGAAAGGTGCCATCAGTTTCTCCTGTTCTTTTTTCCTGAAGGCAGTGGGAACCATGCCAGGCTTCTGAGCTGGGGAGGGAGTGACAAGACACGCTGGGCTTTGGAAATCGTCCTTTAGCAGATTAAGGTGTGCAGGGCTTCTGGGTCCTCTCCCGAGTTTGAACTTCCACGGAAAGGCACAGTTACGGAGGCTCCTTTCACTTCCAGTGGAATATCGTAGGGTTTGAGGTCTGATCTCCGTCCAGCAGGCTTCCTTTGGGGCCAACAACAGCTTCCTAGTGCTCCCTAAGAGCCCAGGGAGTGGGCGTTTGGGGACCCAGCCACCTCTCCCCATCCCAGCTCAGCTCTGCAGCTGTTCAGGGCAGGCCCGTGAGACCCCCACCCAGGGCATAGTTTTGGTGGGGAAAACCCCAGCAAATAATGTTGATTTGGAATGAAACAAAATAAAATGAAATAAAGAAGTAGGTTTGGTGTTTATCTTGACTCCTGGCCTTTGAGGAAAAGCAGGTGTGAAAGGCAGTTGAAAAAAAGGGAGATTTTTGTTCTGATTCCACTGGGGCTTCTGAGTTTTTCCAGAATGCCAGTGGTTGGTCACGTGTGTGTGTGTAATTTCATTTTGAAATTTCCAGTTTTCATTTTCATTGGTACAAGTTTGTCATTTGCATTAGTCCTTCCTTGGACTGATGGACTAAAATGGAGGAGAGGAAGAAAAAGAGAATTTCCTAAGGTCTTTTAGAAGACTTGAAAGATGCTAGAGGAGATATGCTTGTAGTGAGATGAACTGAGCTATGAGAGGAAACAGAGAGAAAGGCATGGCGCCTAGAGAGACTAGAAAAGAGGCCGGTAAAAAGCGACAGAAGGGTCAGACTCTTCCCAGCACCAGCCACCAGGTGGCACCATCGACCCAAGACAGCTTAGTTGCTGTCCAGGGTGAGGGACAAGAGGGGTGACAGGACAGTGTGTACTGACCATTTCCGAGCTTGGTATGCTTGTAACTCGGTGGGGGGCAGCAGTGCCCAGGTAGGCTGCCCATTTGCCTGAGTTTCACTTCTCTGCCAGCATTTAGTCACAGCAGTGGGAGGCTTGGGCCATTGCTGTTGGGGATCAGTCCCGTCCTTCCTCACCTCCATGGCGCAGATGTCTTAATACAGACCTTTTTGGGAGTCAAATCCTCAGTTCTAGTCTAAGCCTTTACTTGCTGGCTGTGTGACCTTGGGCAAGTCACTTCTCTCTGAGTCTTGTTTTCCTTGTGTTAAAATGTGGATATTTGAACAGATGACTTAAGGGATCTTTTGGGCTCTGACATTCTGTGGTGTGCCAGAGAGAGCACTGGAGTTGGAGTTAAATTCAGGATCTTTCTCCATTGGCTGTGTGACCTTGGGCAGCTCACTTCCCATCTGTGGGGATTGCAGTAACATCTCTCTCACAGTCTGTTATATGAAGTAGCAGGTTGGAAAATGCTTTGAAATCTCTTTTGGTGCTGTAGGAGAGGGAGGGGTTGCTATTTATTTTTTTTCCAGTCAACTTAAGTTAGCCAGAAGCACGCCTTCTACCATCCTCACAGCTCAGAAAGTTTGTGCCTCTGCTGTGACCACAAATCAAAGCCTATGGTAGGTGTTTTCTCAAGGTCACTGCATCTCTGTCTTAACTATCTCATGAATCTGCTCCTTTTTTTTTTGGTCCCCACTGCTACTGCCTTAGTCCAAGCACCCTCTCTTCTCCTTTGGACTATTGCTGTAGCCTCCTAGTGTGTCCCCACCTCCAATGTCACTGACTTCTCCAAACAGTCCACCTTCCGCATAGCAGCCCCAGGGGCACTTCCGAAATACAGTTTGGATCAGTGACTCACCTGAAGGGTTTTCACCCTTCAAATCTGCCCATGGTTCTCAGAAATCATCTAAACTTCTTAACAAGGTTGCTAGGCCTTCTGTGGTCAGACCCGTGCGCATCTCATGAGCCTCGTCCCTCCCCACCCTCCTCTTTTCATGCTCACCCCAGTCATACCAAACCTCATTCCATCCCTTGAGCACCACTTGTTCTTTCCTGCTGGCAGCCTAAGGGTTATATGCACAGGTTGTAGTCAGGCAACCAGGGTTCTGGTGCTGACTCCACCAATGCCTACTCGTGTAACTTTGGGCAAGTTATTGGCCTCAGTTTCCCTCTTTGTAAAACAAGGACACCCATTGTGCCTATGATTGGGTTGTTACGTGGATTGAATGAGGTAATGCATGCACAGTGCCCTGGAGGACCCCGATGCATGATATGTGCTCTATAAAGGATGCCTTTTATGGTAATGTGTTCCCACCGCCTGGAAACTGCCCCCCTTCTCCACCCTACCATTTACCCAGCTGACGTTCTACAACTTCAGGATGCAGCTCATGTCACTTCCTAAAAGTGAAGGCTTCCCTGAGGGTCCCTCCTAACTGTCAGCTCCCCTGGGCCCACCTGCAGCACACAGAGCCTGCCTGTTGACAAAAGTATCACATTTGTCACTCATCTCTCTTCCCTGTGGGACTGGGAGCCCTGTCCGGGCGGGACTAGTGTCTGTAGTGGTCACCATTGTGGCCCTAGTGCCCAGCACAGGGCTGGTTCTTGGTAACAAATATGTACTGAATAGGGACTGGATGTCACAGAAGCTGGGAGCCCATCTGGTCCGTAGGTGCAGGCTGCTGAGTAGAACCCAGAGCCTTGCATGTCAAAGGCTTCTTCCTTTCACTCCTGCCTGACACCATCGTCTCCATCCTCCAGCGCTGCTGTCTGGCTCCATAGAAAGGATTTCATGACAACCATTCTAGAGGGGGAGGGAGCTCTCCCGTGGTCTAAACACACACACACGTGCGCACGCACACACACACACACACACACACGTGCAGAGCTCTGCATGCTGGTGCCTAGGGCCCTTGTTCTGCCTGCCTTACCTAAGCATATGCTCCAGGTGTATATAGATCACAGGCTCAAATGGGAACTGTGACTCTAATGGTTAGCATTTACAGAGTGTTTGCCATATATATTTTAAACTATTAATGCATTTAATACCGCCACTGTACCATGTGAAGCTCTTATCATCCCCATTTTATAGAGTTTCAGAGAGAGATCCAGGAAATTGCCCAAGGTCACACAGCTCCACAGTGGCACTATTGGGACCAGCCCCTGGGCAGCTGGCTTCCAGAGTAGCCTTACCTGCCACCCTGGTCTGCCTCTCACAGAGTGTTGCACAGAATGGCATCAGTGGGAATGTCCTCAGCTCTCTCCAAAAGGGGGCTTTGAGCCCACCTTTTATTTCAGTTCTACCATCCCCATCACCCTGCCAGGCTGAGCTCAGGGCGACCTTGGTGCAGAGCCCGCCTCCTCACTCAGGTACTCAGCCATTTCTGAGGCTTCCCCTGCCACTGCTATGCATGCTTCCCTGTCACATCCTCCAGTTGGTCACCTTCAAATGCAGTTGGCTGATCACATATGGACTTTACACCACAGCAGGGTAGCACAGTGGGTGGACTGGAGTTCGAGCCCAGCCTTGCCACTTACTAGCTGTGCGAGCTTTGACAAGGGCCCGAACTTCTCTGAGCTTCAGTTTCCTCATCTGTCAAAAGGGGATAATAATTCCTGCAATTCCTGGTAATTAAAAAACGTTATCTATAGTATTTTGATCAGCTCTGGCACATGGCACATTTTAAGAATATTTAACTCATCAGAGTTTTTACCCTGAATCCAAATTCCTCAAGAAGACCTTCTTAAGAACTTTCTAAATTCCCAGCTCTTTTGTTTTCTCTTTCTCTTGCAGGATCTTAGTTCCCCGACCAGGGATCGAACCTGGGCCACGGCAGTGAAAGTGCCAAGTCCTAACCACTGGACCACCAGGGAATTCCCATCTTTCTCTCTTTTTTAAATGATTATTTTATTTATATTGCTAAGTCTAATAGGATTATCCAGGCTAGGGTCAGAAGAAAAAGATGTACGCACCAGAATTTACATTGGCAGAGTTTTAGCTCCGCTTTTTTTCAGAAACAAACAATTCGAGTTGTAGCTGAGGGCAGCTTGCAGAGGCAGGATGAGCCTGTCACAGGGTGGAGAGGCTGGGTTCCTGGCTCCAGTTCACCACTATCTTGCTGTGTGGTCTCAGTCAGGTCCCTACCCTCTGGGTCTTTGATTTGGATGCAGTGAGCCCGGATCACCCTTCCATCCCCAGATTCTGCCCCCTCCCTCCTCCCTGCTGTTCCCCCTCCCTCCTCCTCCATCTTCTCTCTCTTAGTTTCCTTTCTGTGTGAGACACAAACGCCATCCAGCACTTTTGAATGGGACTTTTGTTCCGCTAACATCTCTTTTCTGAAAAGAACGATTGGTCAGGTTTGTATCTTTTAAACGCTGGCACATTTCATCAGTTAAGAACCTGCATACCTCTCTCCCAAGACAGAGCCTTAAGGAGGCAGACAGAAGCAGCAAAGGGGGAGGTTTATGGCAGACAGTGGAGGAAAACTCACCCAACCTCTTTGGGGGCCTAATATATGGTCCTTCCCGAAAATGCCGTCTTTCCTGGGTGCCCCCTTTCCTGCTCTCTCTGTGACCCTAAGCATTTTCCAGCTTGACTCCAGTTATGACTTGCGTACTACTCTATAGCTCCCCACAGAATGGGGAGAGGGGACGAGTGGGACCTGTGCCTGAGTCATTTTTGCTCAAGGTCTCTTTGAGGTAGGGCTTGGAGCACAGGATCAGGAATCACAGGGCCTTGGGTTTGAGTGCTGGTGATCTTGGGCCAGCCACGCTGGGCCTGGGTTTTCTTACTGGCAAAGAGAGAGCAGAATTCCTTCCTTAAAGTCTTGTGCCAACTCAGGAGGAGCAATGTGTGAGAAAGTGCTTTATAAACTGTCAAGCTCTATGTAGGTATGGGTGTCGTAGTTCATTTCAAGTGCCTGCTCTGTGACCTTGGACAAATTCCAAGGGTCCATTTACCCTTGGAGAATTAACTTCTCCAAGGGTCCATTTACCCGTCTGTAAAATGGGGACTCTAATCCTTAGATCATACAATTAATGTGAGAATTTCATATGGATGTAAAACAACTGGCAAGAACAACTGTTCTTGGCAGTGGTGAGACAGGCTGGGACCTGGGACCCTTTGCGGCAGCGCTGCAGTGTTTGCACCTGGACACACCTCTCCTCGAGCAACAAAATACAGAGAAACTGCCTGGGACTAAAAATAACTGTATGCGTGCCCAGTTGGGGCAAGTTCTGGACCCAAAAGATAGAAAGAGACCAAAAAAACCCAACTGCCGCTTTTGAAGAGCCTGAAGCAAAAACCAGGGTGTCGGGAGCAAAAGCAGGGTAGCAAAAGCAGGGTACTGCGGATGCCCCCTGCCCACACCACCACCTAAGGGGTGGGCAAAACACCTAAGCCACCCCTCTGGCCCGACCCCTGGACACACCCCTACCCTCATCCCATGTAAGAAACAAGCTTGACCCCCCTCGGGGAGCGAGCAAGAGAACCTGTGGTTTGTTCTCGCTGCCCCCTGCTGCAGCAGGGGCCCCAATAAAGCCTTGCCTGAATTTCTTGTCTGGCCTCTAGTCAATTTCTATTGATTGGGGAAGGCCAAGAGCCCTGATCGGTAACAGTGGCAGGTGCCCAGGTCTAGGTTAGTGCCCTGTGTCTAGGTTAGTGTCGCTTTCCCTTTCTTATTTCTTAACGGTGCCTCCCCTGTGAGTACCGCGCACAATAATGAAGCCACGGGCTTCTGAAGCCTGGCTGCCCATTATGAAACCCAATCGGCCGCTTTCCTAACCTGTGCCTCAGTTCTCTTGCCTGTAAAAGAAGGATAATAATACCTACTGCAGAGGGCTGTTGAGCAGATTAGCCCGTGCCCACGCATGACCCGGCACAGAGTCGGCGCCCAGTGAATGTTTGTGATTCTGCCGACCTTTCTCCCTCCGCACACCCAGAAAGAGGCCCCCAGCCGCCATCTCCTTCAAGCCCCCTTGGCCGGCGAAGAAAGCCGGGCCTGAGTGGAGCAGAAGGGGTATGCTCAAGGTCGCACCAGGAGTCCCCTGCTAGGATCTCTGGGGAATTTTCAGGGATTCCGCCGTGCCACCCAGCGAATAAAGAAAGCCCTTCCAAGAGGCCAAGGGCCCTGGGGAGAGGCCAGAGGCCAGACCCCGCTCCTCCGCCCCGCTCTCGGGGCGCCCCATCGGCTGGGAACGGAGGGCAACTGTCTTCCAGGAGGGCATGGGGGTTTGCTGCGCGGGGTGGCAGGAGAAAGAAATCCAACCGCGTCAGAACAGGGCGCAAAAAAAAGGGAGAGCGCGGCGCCCTCGGCAAGGAGGCGGCCCGCCTGCCCTGCCTCCGCCAAGCATTTGCAATTTAATTGACATTTGGCGGCAGGAAGCCAATCAGTATAAGTCAATTGACGTGCCGAGATAAAACTAATCGGCGGCCGGCGCTCCCCCCGCCGGCACGGCCGCGGTGGGGCCGCGGGCACAGCGTGGCGGCCGTGGCGCCGCAGGCCCGGCCCCGGCAGGTACCGGCGTTGGCGCGTGTCTCGGCCCGCGAGGGGGCGGCGGGCGGCCCGCTGATTGCCGCGCAGCCCACGGCGGCCGGGATAGGCCCGTAATGAATGACTTTATTTGCCGGGGCCCTGCTGAGAACAATTGAGTTTGTTATGGTAACAACGGATGCCAGCTTTCCGGGCCCCGGGGAGCGCGGGCCCGGCGGCAGCCGGGAGCTGGGCAGCGGAGCAGATGAAGCGCGCCGAGGCGAGGGGTGCCGGCGGCGGGGGACCGGCTCACCGAATGTCAGGAGCCTGAGGGACACTGTGCGCCCCGGAGCCGGCGGAGGAGAGGCCGGATTGCTGGGCCTCCTTGGACGGAGGTGCTGGGGTGGATGATGCACACCACTCTCGCCTTGGTCTGCAGTGCAGAATTGGGCTGGGGGTTCATAAATTCCTTGCTCTCTTGTTGGTCTGGCCCGTCCTTCCGGTGTCCCTGCTGGCGTCTTCTTCCCTCTGCTTCTGAGTGTAAGGGTTCTTCTGGTCTTGCTGAGTGATGCCCTGACATCAGTTTTTTGTCTTTTGCTCCAGTGGAAAAGTAGAAAAAGACACAAAGGCATCTCTGCCCCCTGGGGCATGGCTTGACAAATTCAGGGCTGCGTGTCAGCCCATCACATGTGGTGATGCTGCCTCTGGGCCCTCTGCGCTGGAGAGAGGGCCTTCCTTCCATCTCTGTCCCCTGTCTGTATCCCCATTCTTTGTGGCGTGGCACCTCCCACAGGAAGCCGTCCTTGTCCCCACAGAGAAGGCTGCCAGCCACATGGCCACCTCTGAGTCCCTGCAGCCTTCTTCTGCCTCCCCCATCGGTTGGTGACTTCCAAGGGCAGGGGCCACCTCCGATTCCTCCCAGTTGCTCCCTTAGCGCCCAGCTTGGGGACTGGCACAGAGCACAGGTGTGGAAGGGGTGGATAAGGGGTTGCATTTTTTTCTTCTTTTCAATCTCTTGCTTTCCCTCTAGTTAGAGAACCAAAGCGTTCCTTTTTCTCCACCCACCGTACCCCGCTTTCTAGTTCTGTTTTCAGGCACACTATCATTCATTCATTCACTCAACCAATATTTACTGAGAAGTAGCCATGTGTCAGATACTCTGATATGAAAGGCCCTTGACTTTGGGGAACTTACTGACCAGTGAGAGAAGATAGTGCAATGCACGTGATAAATATGTGATAAATATGTGTCAGGCGCCTACTGTGTGCTGAGTAACGGCCTGAATTCCTTGAGTTGGCACAGGCTTAATAAGGGCTCTCTGAGGACTTTCCCCCGTCATTGCATTCAGTGATCCTTGGTGCCACCCTGTGACAACCACTCTTATTCAGAAATGTACAAACTGATGTTTAGTGTGTTTAAGAAGTAGCACGATGTTGTGGAAGGAGTCTAGATTGGGAATCTAACGCTAGTTTGCTGTGTGAGCTCTGTCCATTTTTTCCCCCCTCTGTTCCTCAGTGTCCTTGTCTGTAAAATGGGGGAATTGGAATTGATGGTCTCTGAGGACCAGTCGAGTGTGAGTCGTCCACAGGGGAGATGGAGGCAGGACCCAGGTCTCTGCTCCCAGCCCAGTCTTGCAGTGTGACCAGTGCAGCTGACGTTGAGACTGAAACACTCACTGTGTGACAGGCACCGTGTACAACGCCAGCCTTAAGAAATGTAGGTACTATTACTGTTTCCCTTTGGCAGATGGAAAAGATGAGAGGTTAAATTATCAGTCTAGGGTCATGCAGCTAGTAAGTTGCAGGGCTGGGATTCAAACCCAAGCAGACTGGTTTCAGAGCCTGTGCACTTAATCACTGTTAATGGCAGAGGTAGCACGTAACCCCCCCACCCCTGCAATCCCTCCCCTGCGCTTACACCTCACCCAGTCTTAGTCCCACCTCCCTTGCTCTCCGAGCTCCAAAGCTCATTCTGCATGTTTGCAGGGCAGCAGGAGCACTGATTTGTCAAGGTGTCTTCTTCCCCAGGCTTTTTGCTCTTTTCCTTGATGCAGATGGCTGAGAGAAGACCCAGCAGGAGGGGGAAGCTGTTGTGAAACCTGGGTCCTTTCTTGGCTCTGTCCTAGCTGGATTATTGTATCTGGAATTGGGTTGCTAAAAAGAAGAGGGGGAATCCAGTGTTGTCTTTTAGGAACAAGCTCTTACTATTCACGCCTGAGAAAGTACATTTATTTTGTAGTTAATTTTGGCACCTGTCTTCCTGTTCCTCAGAAGGGGTCTGGAGAACTCTTTCTCTCCCCAAAGATATCCTTTTTCAGAAAGACAGATTAGGGTGGTAGTCTCAATATGAGATAGTCCTAATTGGCAGAGCTGAAGGGGCCTTGGAAATCGTATACAGTGAGTTTAAATCCTGTCAAATTAAAAATTGTTAAATCCTCCCCTCTTTAAAACAAGTATTTTGTAGTGCTTCCTTTGCTATCCTAAAATGAAATTTAGAGAAAATATAACCTACCTATACACATAATTTAAAAATCAATATAATGCCCCAATTGTAACAAAAAGGGGAAAGAAAAATAAAATCATAATCAAATGATGTATTTCATTATGTAAATGCTCAGGCCTGATTACACCAGGAGACATAATAAAGTAGTCAGGTGCTTGCACTTATGTGTAGAATCACCATGAATGCGGCAGCTACAAATGTGGACAGCTGTGTTTTCTGGCAATACAAATACCTATGGTGGTGTTGCCATCAGCAAACTGATTTTCTGAAATTGTGAACATGTCTTGATAATACTGCAACCAAAGCGAAGCATAATCTTCCCTCAATTTATGTGATGGCTGTATTCCTGGAAGATTCAGTGTAAATTAAAACACCAAGTTTGTGTATGTAAGTAAAATAGTGTTAGGTTCATGGCTCAACTCAAATATTTATAAAGAGAGTTTTCACCAACTTGAATGTATGATGAATCATTCCAAAGATGTGTGGGATGCAGGGCGATCCTTCACTGGCCTGGACTGGGGAGCATCCTGGCTCTGCCCTCTAAATGCCATAACTCCTCCCCAAATAACAAGTCACAGATTTCCGAAATCTTCTCTGATTTGATCACCCTTGTTGAGATCCACTGCAACAAATGAGTTTCTCTTTGGCGTCTCTTCCTTTGGGAAGTTCTGTGACTCTGAAAAAGCAAAATCTGCATATATTGTGCGTTTTGTGTGGAGGACCCTGTGCTGGGAAGACAGAGAAGCATGGCCTGATGTGCACCTGGGGCTCCTGCATGGGTACGAAGCTCCCAGGGAACCACAGTTGGTGAGAGCCCCACCTACATCTTATCTCTGTCTGGGATACCCTCTGCCTCCTCTCTCATACCTCCAAGTCCAAATCCTGGCTCAAATGCCAACTCTCTCCTCCAGGAAGCCTTTCCTGACCCTCTCCCTGACCCCTAACACCAGACAGACTCTGTCTTGGCATCCACTGTCTGCTCTTCGGTGCTCTCGTAGGGTACTTTCCGATGCTTGAATCCTAACTCCGTCTCTAGGCTTCTTCCGCCTGCTAGGAAATGGGCTCCCCTTACCCGGCTATGCTTGGGGTTGGAGCACCAGCAAAAGACGAATGAATGCTTGAACCAAGGGATGCAGCTTAGCCAGGTGCTCCTCTCTGAACACACCTTGTCCTTTTTTTTTTTTGCGGTACGCGTGCCTCTCACTGTTGTGGCCTCTCCCGTTGCAGAGCACAGGCTCCGGACGCGCAGGCTCAGCGGCCATGGCTCACGGGCCCAGCCGCTCCACAGCACGCGGGATCTTCCCGGACCGGGGCACGAACCCGCGTCCCCCGCATCGGCAGGCGGACTCTCAACCACTCCGCCACCAGGGAAGCCCCACCTTGTCCATTTTAATTAGGCAAATAGCTTCCCTTTTCCTGTTCTCACTCCCTGTAGTCATCGGCTGACCCGAGCTGTTTGCCGTGCAGATGATACTGTCTCAATTTGTGGTCCCCCTGGCTTGCTTGCTCTGACCCAGTGCTGCAGGCTTGGCAGGATTTATTGACCCCATTGCACAGATGAGATGAGATGTGCTGTGTAAGGGCACACAGCTGGCAAGTGGCAGAGTCAGAGCTGGCACCTGGTACACTACCATCTTTGTCATTTAAACTCTTCCAAGGCCGGGCCTCCCCCTTGGGGAGTCAGTCATTCATCCATTCACTGGCTCCTGACTGAGAGCTGGGCACTGCGGCCTCAGTGATGGTCAAGGCCTGGTGGCCCCCTTTGTTTTCCCTCAGGGAGTTCTGTCTCCCAAGCCCTAGGCCAAGCATGGAAAGGCGCTTCATCAGATGCCCCAGGGAGGGAGTGAGCACTCCTTCACAATGGGAGGCTGCCAAGGAGTGGCTGTGGCTGTCTCCTTTGTACCTATTTTTGTTTTTGCTTTTTTTTCACTTTCAATGAAATATCCACTTTTACCTGTTTATTCCACAAGTGTTTATTTTGTGCCTACTATGTGCCGGACATTATTCTTGGTGCTGGGGACACAGCAATGAATGAGACAGACAAAACCTCTGCCCTCATGAATGATGTTCTAATGAGGGAGAATAAATAAATAAGGAAAATAAACAGCATGTTGTTAAGTGCTCTGGAGGACAACAAAGCTGGGTAAGGAGATAGAGAACGAAGCAGGGCCGGGGGTAGGGTACATGCTGGTTTGGGGAGGGTGGTCATAATGATGAGATGCCATTTGAGCAGAGACCCTAGGGGAAGGAGGAGGGAGCCAAACAGATACTGGGGGAGGAATGTTCCAGAGAGAGGGAACAGCATATGGCAAGGTCTGAGTGAAGCAGGGGTGTGCTTGGCATGATTGAGGGACAGCAAGGAGGCCGATGTGGCCAGAGCAGAGTGAGTGGGAGGAGGGTGGGAGGAGGGGAGGTCAGGAAGGTGGGGCTGCAGGCCAGGGGACCCAGATACAGTAGGGTCTTGTAAGCCATGACCCACTGTGGATTTTGCTCTCAGTGAGATGGGGCATCAGTGGGTGGCAGCCCAGAACGTCTAACAGGGAAGTTCAGAGGTGCGTTCTGTCCTCCACCGCCAGTGAGTCTCTTAACTCTGGCAGACTTTCCCTCTTCATCATCCCCAGGACCTGCCCCTGAACCTGGGTAGCCATTCCCGCTGTGCGCTCTTTCCTGGGTGAGGGTCTCCATCTGGCCTCTGGGCCTTTTCTTATCCCCCTCCAAGAGGGTCTCTACTCTGTGGCCACAGCAGCCATATGAGCCCCTCTACCCCACAACCGTTCTGTGTCTGGACTGAATTGTAAGTGTATTGATATAATCAGACAGGGGCCCGACTATTTGGAATACAGACTGAGGGATCTGGGAGGTAGCGTCTGGGGCTACTGGAAGGTGTACGGGGAGGGGGGGCAGCATGATGCAGTGTGAGTCCCAGAAGCCCTTCCCCCACCCTCAACAAGCCCTTCATCTCAGCCCCATATCTGGCCTCAGCAATGGCTCCCCCCAGAGGCGCCTACTTTATTTATTGCTTCTCCCCAGCTCCCTGTGGGCAGAGGAAAGTCCATTAGTGTGTTTGCAAACTCTGCCAGCTCTAAGCAGATGCAAGGCTTATTTGCAAACTGTCATTGCCCTGGCCTCCTCCAGCGACCTGCATGCTGGGCTCAGCTTTGTGGTTCCAAGAGCCTCCTCCCCCAGGCAGACAGCTGGGTGGAGTCCCTGTGCCCTGATTTCCCAAAGCACAACATCTTAGCTTGCAGTTAGGAAAATTAAATTAACTGCCATGAAGGAGCCAAAGCAGCACATTGGGCCATGTTGAGAGTGGAGAATGAGGTTCTCTGTTGATAGGAGCTCATTGGCTTGGCGTGAATCAGGGGAGGTGTTGAGAGAAAGCATGAAGAATCCTGGGCTGAGGGCCTGGGATCCAGGTTTGAGTCCTGACTGGGATGCTGAGTGTCTTGGTGACTTTGGAAAACTGTTTACTGTCCTCTGGGTCTCAGTTTCTAAGCTATAGAAGATGCTGCAGCTGATCTTAGAATCCATCGTACGCTCTAAAATTCTCTGAACCGAATTTTGAGGCTGTTTCCTTCGTCCAGGTAGTCAGGGACAGAGTGGTGTACCCAAAATGACTCCACAGTTCTGAAATTGCCTGGAGGTCGGCCTCAGCGGGGTAAGAGGCACTCAAGAGCTGAGATACCAGGGCTCTCAGGCTCAACTGGCCTGATAGCTCTGCTGTGTGACCTTGGGCAAGCCGCTTCCCCTTCTCTGAGCCCATTTTCTTATCTGTAAATGGGAATGATAATCTCTTGCCCATCTCCTGAGGTTATGGTGAGAATCAGAGAAGCTGATGAATGTGAAAGGTCAGCGTGAATGTATATTTGAGGAGTGGCAATTGTTATTGTTGTCATTGTTACCATTTCCACATGTGCCTTACTCTGTCTGGGCACATACAGCTGCCAATATAAGAACATGCCCCCGCTGAGTACAGAGCCCAAGCACGTCAATTTAGCTATGTAAAAGGGAATGATGGTGCTTCCGTGCAGAATAAAGAGCCTCTCTTATAATTTGTGCTTTTTCAATTCCATGCCATCATAAATCCACCACCCATGTGTGTATGTCTGGTGGAAAAACACACTACAGATGTACACAAAAGCCTCTTGAGTTCTTTTCAGCTGGGACAGGAGATGACACACGTTGGCAGACAGAGGCTGATCTCTGTGTATCCAAGAGGAGTCAAGCCAGTCCGAGTATATCTAACAGGTCAAGCTTTGAAATGAAGAAGCAATAAGCCAGTGAAATGGTACTATCACCGAAACATGATTGATCAATTGAATTCTATCAGAGACAGTGGACAGTGAGATTAACTCAGGCCTGATAGGTTCAATGAGTTAAAGCATGATGTTCATTTCAGCTTCATTTCACCAGTCTTTGCTTGTGAAATTGGTCAATCAATAGAGGTTGAAGATCATATATATATATATATATTGGGGACCATCTTATGGGGAATATAATCTCTGCAGTTGGCTCCTGGCTGGGGCTGCCTGCCTTGGGTAATGGAGACAGAACAGGGACTCCATCAGCCCCATCGAAATGGCCTGATATCTTCTCCAAATGAAAAGTATTTTTGGATCTCTGATGATTTATCTTTTTTTTCCTCCCTCTCACTTTGATCTATGACAAAACCCGTACCCATCTTGGAGAAATATAGTGATTTCTCCTGAAAACATTTGTGCAATGATCAGATAGATACACTTCAAAATATGAACCTTCTTTTTAGTTATATTGTCCTCAGAAAAAAATAAAGACAGTAATTTAAAAACTCAAATGGGGGTAATGCAAAGATATCAGAGTAAATATGATTTTAAACCCTTTTATTTATTTATTTCTGCACAGTGGGGGATGGGGAGAGACTGCTGTGTGCATGAAAGCCAAAAAAGGGATGCATGCCTGAGAAGTCCTTCTAGGTATAACTAAAACGAAGACTTTAGCATTCTTTGATCTCATTTGAAAGCACAATTCACAGAAACAAATCACCCTTTTGCTCTTAGTAATATTTCATTTGCTTTGGAATATTTTCACTGTGGTGGTTAACATCCTTCCTAATTAGTGTGCATATCTCTCTGTAAGGTGGAGTAATTAGGTACTACTGTACGAGGTAATGGACTTGGACAGTACGGATTAGAGAGAACAGACTTGTCCTGTGGAAATGCATAAGGTATTACTTCCTTCCTGCCTGTTCTTTGAGGTCATCTTGATTCATTTAAGCACAAAGAA
Organism: Mesoplodon bidens; assembly: GCF_964165515.1. Taxonomy (NCBI): domain Eukaryota; kingdom Metazoa; phylum Chordata; class Mammalia; order Artiodactyla; family Ziphiidae; genus Mesoplodon; species Mesoplodon bidens. The sequence continues at coordinate 22,784,754 of NC_138162.1, read as the reverse complement.
ATCCCGTCTCTTCATACCAACACCATGGGAGCTTCAATACTGTATTTGTACTATTTGTACATCAGAGTATATATTAGGCTCTGGATAATAGATAATAGTACTGGGCCGCTAAATGGGGAGGAAAGAGCCTTGCACACTTTACTCCCTCCCCTTCCCCCAGTTCCTGCCCTCTAAACCTACTGACTTATAGCCATTCCCTGGTGCACCAGGCTTTTTTGTGCCTCCAGACCTTTGCACGTGCTGTGCCCTCTGGTTGGAATGCACTTCTTGCCTGCCCCTTTCTTTGGCTAACTCCTTCCTACTCACCCCTAAGACTTGGGCTTCATCTTTTCCAGGGGGCTTTTCTGGATCACCCCTGCTCCCAGTCTGGATTAAGTGGAGTGGTTTAGTGTAGGGGCAGGAGCAGTCTCTGGAGCCAGACTGCTTGGGTTTGGATCCCAGCTCGTCCATCTCTTAGCTGTGTGACCTTGGGCAAGGTGCTCCCTGTGCCTCCCTGTGCCTCAGTTTCCTCATCTGTAAAATGGGAGGGGGCAATAACAGACTTGACCTCACTGGGTTGTTGTGAGGATTAAACAGATAAGTTGCTTAGAATAGTGCCTGGCACAGAGTAAGCTCTGTATAAGGAGTGGCTACTACTGTTTTGTTCCCACGGCTGCCTCTGCTTCTCAGGTTTGCTTCTGCCTTTGGCTCTCGGGGCGGCTTAGCATACTGCATTGGAACTTTTCACTTGTCTGTGTCCCCCACTTGAAGACAGAGGTTAGAACTTACCTCTCTAGCTCAGGTGCCAAGTGCAGGGCCAAACACTCAGCAGGAGTTTGGTGCATGCTGCTCAGGAACGAATGGATCCATGAGGCTTGGAACAGGAATCAGGGGCCTCATGTGTTCCTAGGCTCGGCTCACCTTGGACCTGCCTTCTGGCCCCAAACAAATCCCTTTGCCGTTTCTGAGTGTAGAATCATCAGTCCTTTGGGGTTTTTCCCTCACTGACAGCCTATGACTCATTGGGTAACACACGGCACAATCAGATTCACTCTGGTCGAACCTGAACGTATTCGGCAATTTTACAATTTTGCGTTTTCCTTCCCGAGAAGAAAGATTGAGTGAAACTAATGGCTGAATAATGGTCGTTCCAATGGAATTGTCCTCCATGCCGCTCTGATTTTTCTCAGCGTGCTGCCCCGGTTTAGGATGGCATTTATAAAATCACCCGGAACATCGAGTTTGGTTCTGGGCTGCCGTGAGACCTTTCCAGCCCTGCCACCCTGATCCCCAGCACAGGGCCTGGCTCACATAGATGCTCTAGAAATGTTGCCGACTGAAGTTAGTTGTCTGGACCTGGAATCCTATCCCCTTATCCCAGCACCTTGTCCCTTCCCCTTATCTGAGGTTTGGCTCTGATGTTTCCTCCTCCAGGACCCATTAGAATCCATTAGTCATCTCTGAGTTGCCCTAATCATTCAAAACACCATGCAGAGAAGCGAAGCTCTGTGAACTACTTTGTGTAGAAGATTTAATGGCATTTTGTTGTTGTTGTGGGACTCTGAGCACTATGAGACTTGTTGTGTTTTCCTTTTGGTGTGTGTCACCAGGAAGCTTAGCGCTCAACTGAATTTTAGTAGTTTATCATCCTCTTGTTTAAAATTTTGTGAATTGCCTCAGCTCTTTCTTAGAACGTAGAACACAAACTCTTAGTTGTTTCACTCTTTCTCCTCCGGGATCACTGATATAATGGAGGTCACTTCCAAAGGTTTTCTCCGGAGTTCTCTGATGATGCCAGACACTATCCTATTACTGAGTTCCCCTGAACCATTCGGACCTGCAACCCCTCAAGTCTTCCCAGGTCACTCATTCAGTCAACAAACATTGATTAGCATCTCCCTTGCTTGAGGTGAGCCAGACATGGGCTTTGTTCTCAGAGAGCTTATACTCTTAGCAGGGAAGGGAGGAAATACAGGCATACCTTGGAGAAATTTCGGATTTGGTTCCACCCCACCCCGGCAAATCAACTGTCGCAATAAATGGAGTCATACACATTTTTTGGCTTCCCAGTGCATGTAAAAGTTATGTTTACCCTATACTGTAGTCTATTAAGTCTGCAATAGCACTATTTCTAAAAATGATGTATATACCTTAATTAAAAAATACTTTGTTGCTAAAAATGCTCACTGTCATCCAAGCCTTCAGTGAGTCATAATCTTTTTGCTGGTAGAGGGTTTGAACTATCACAAGAATGACCAAAATGTGACACAGAGACATGAAGCGAACAAGTGCTGTTGGAAAATGGCACCAATAGACTTGTTGATGCAGGGTTGCCACAAACCTTCAACTTGTAAAAAATGCAATTATCTGCAAAGCTCAATAAAACGAGGTATGACTGGGATAATCCTAGAAACAGCTCAGGTTTATTGAGTACTAACTATGTGCCAGGTACTATGCTAAGCATTTTACATATATCCTCATTCAATTCTTTCATTGATCCCATGTATCATTATGTATTGTTCCATTTTATGGATGAGAAAACTGAGGATTAGAGAGGTTAAAGAAGTTTCTCAAATTTCATAGGCTTGTAAGAGACAGAGTGAGGATTTGAACCTCCCTAGTATGCTGTATCACATCCATCACGGTGCTCAGCTTGACTCTTAAGACGTGTTAAAAGGTGTGCAAGTGGTCTGCCATGTGACCTTGCTGTGACCTTGAACCAATTACTTATTATCTCTTCCACTTTCCTCAGCAATAAAATGGGGATTCCAAGAGGATGGACCTCACAGGTGGGTTGTGAGGAGTGAAATCCAGGATAATAGTGGTGGCGCATGCAACTTGCTGAGGAGACCTAGAAGATAGGGTGATTAATTGAGCCTTGTGCTTCAGAGAGGCTGAGGCTTTGATGGGCAGGGGTAAAAGATGAGTCAGCAGAGGGAACAGAAAGAACAGTGGTGTCAGGGAGTGGCATCAGGGACACTTGGGGAATGAGGAGTAGCTTACTGGGATGGTGTTGGGGGGTGACTAGAGGGGTGACCTTGACTGGAGGGGCAGGTCATGGAGGCCTGGGAGGCTTGGGCTTTGTCATGGGACAGCCTTGGAAGGGTTTTCCTGATGTAAATGATGATGACAATAGCTTACGGTGTTTGGACACTAACTTTGTGCTAAGTGCATCACAGGAATTATCTCATTTAATCCTTATAAAAGCCCTAGAGATGGTCCTGCTTACCATTGTTCCCAGTTTACAGATGAGGAAACAGAGGGCTTTAGTCTTAGTAGCTGACCTGAGGAGTAAAGGGAAGTGGAGAGAGCACTGGATCTGCAGACAAGAGACTGAGGTCCAGGTCCCACGTGAGTGATCTCAGTTACTCATCCTCTCTGAGCCTCAGTTTTCTCATCTGTAAAATGGGGTAAGAATACACACCTCACCCAGATGTTCTGAGGATCAATGAAATTTAAGGATGCAAAAATAACTTGGCTCAGCCCTGGCACGGAGCAGTGTTCTATCCAGTGGGAGATCATGGGGCTTGGAGAGCCTGTGTGCCCCATCATCTCTGTCACTACCCCTGTATTCTTAGCTAGGGACAGATGATGCTCTCTCACTTTCAGTGGTGTGCAAGGCATTTTGCTGATGTAGTCCCAGAACAAGTACCCTGTCTACCCTCACCACCCCCTTTTGTAACCCATAGTCATGCTTATCACCTCCTATGGAGAAAATTCTGGAGCCACTACTGCCCTCAGCAAGCTTCCATTGCATCAGAAACAATTTCTTAAAGCTGCAAGTTAGCATGGTCTGAATTTGGTTGGTCTCTGCTTTATGGATTGCTTTAAGAATTAACCATGGCAGCCATCTGGGAAGACCAACCCCAAGCTCCCTGGACTCACCTGACTCTAGCTGGAAATGCCCCAGGTCACACCAGTTCAATGTTCCCAACCTCCCTGGCTCTAGACTCCTGTGGCAGATGACCCACCAAGACCTGGCTCTGTCCCTGTCTTCACTGGGGGAGGCAGGGCTGTGAGCATGGTGGGTGCCAGAGTCCAGAAGCAGCAAACTGGCTGGAAGTCAGCCTTCTTGGAGCACTGCCAGCCAGACCGGGAGAAGACCTCAGAGCGTGGGGTAAGGGTGGGGCACAGGAGTTATTTTCACAGTTTCAAAAAGATTAAGGGTGAATGCAGCCCAGTGAAGAAAAAAAGATTTCTCCTGTCTCTGACTTTCTCCAAGAAGCCCCCTCCAAGGGCCCCTTCTCCTCACATGTCCATTCTTAAAGTAAGTATTAGCAAAGAGAATGGGATCTCCTGGGAAGGTTTGGCCATCATTTAGGGGTAGAATGAATATTGGGGGGTGTCCCCTACAAAGACTGCACAAACAACCAAAATGGAAAAATAGGTTAATGCTCATTTAATACTATTTAGTAGACAAAATCTCGGTGGCTTTTGGAGGAGAAAATGGTTAGAAACAACTGACTCAGCCTCCTTAGTTTATTGATGGGGCATGTGAGGCCCAGAGAGGGAGAGGAACCTGTCTGGGCTCACACAGCAAGTAAGGGCAGAGCTGGGGCTAGAACCCAGGTCTGCTGGCTCCCAACCCTTTTCCCACTGGGCCCTGCCACTGCCCTGCCATGCTGAGGAGCAACTGTGAGGATAAAGGAGGCTGTGTCAGGGCTCTGGCTTGGGCTGGGCTCTGCAGGGAAATGTGACTCTGAGAAAGGCCAGAGACTGACCCAGTAGCTCCAGTAGCCTCCTTTCCTGGGCTCTGGAGCCTCCAGCTGGAGCTGCATCCCAAAGGCCATGATGCCAGAAGGAATTATGGATATTCCTGTTTGTTTTTATTTTCTTTCTTCCCAGGGAGCATCTGCAGGCATAAAGTACATGATGATTTTTAAAGAAACAAACCAGAACCCTCCAAGAAAAATGCAAAACCCCTGAATCTGCTGTGCTCTGAAGAAAACACAATGGGTTTATGATCTTTTAAGACACACAGGAGACAGCTTTCTCTTGACAGATGGGAATCTGAGGCTATTTTGCTTCCTCCCTCTTTGCGTGACCAGACCCGATTGTGTAAAGCTTTTAGCTTCAAAGCCAGGTTGTGAATAACATTGGTTTAACCTGAAATTTAAAGCCAGCATTTCTTTGCTCCCTGAGATGGAGCTTCCTGCCCCTTGCTCCCCTGAAGCTAGCTTCCAGAATGTTAATTCTACGAGCCATGGTTGACTAAGCCCAGCACTGGGTCTATTACATATTATTTGATTTGGAGTAGAGAAAAAGATTTAAAGATACCATGCCCCCTGTATACCTTTGTACTTTTTCCCATGTCTGTCCATATATTTAAGCATACCATTCACATTGTGAGTTCAGATTTTTCTCCCTGGAATACAATGGGTCTGAGTGCTTCTGGAGCCTGTCTCCAAGATCACATTCTCCATTGAAGTGAGGCAACACCTTTGTGGATGAGAAACGCTATGGAAGCATCCATTGGAGTCCTGGAGGTTCAGACCTGTCCTTGTGCAGGGTGTTGATTTTCTGGTGTTCACTTTTGTAGCCGTCTCTTTGCATGTAATCTGTTTTGCTCATGCTCACCCACTGTCTGCGGTACCCAGAGATGGATCAGCCATGTCCCTGTCCTTTGAGAACCATGAGCCTTTTTGTCAGAATATTTGTCTTGGTTGACACTTGCACCTTTACTGGTCTGATTATTTTTCAGTTAACATTTGCCTCTTCCACTGGATGTAACTCCATGAGGACAGGGCTGGGTCAGCTTTTGCTCATCACTCTGTGCCCAGTGTTAGCCCAGCGCCTTCTCTCTAAGGTTGGTTGAGAGAAGAATGAACAAACGAATGAATGAATGGGTCAGATGGAGGGACTGTGACATTTACAGGCCAGACCTGTGGAGTGAAAATGGTATTATTAATTTGTTTATTCCACAGATGTTCTCTGTGGAGGAGACAGAGATGAATTAATTGTGGTGTTTCTCCCCAAGGTAGCTAATAGTGCTATGTGAGAGTGAAGGGCCCTGGGGCTTGACTCCTAAGATGAGGGAGAAAGTGGTCAGGTGGAGCAGTGACTGAGGCATGAAGGAAGACACCCTGGAGGAGGCGGCATGAGTGCGCATGATTAGTGTTTGTCCTGGCAACAGGGCCCACGCCAATGAGGAGTGATTTACCTTCCATATGGGCTCTGTGGATCACCTGTGGCTGGCAGGCTGACTCCAGGCATCACCTTCAAATGTGCACAAATGTAAAATTCATCTTGCCAGTTCCTAGTCTTTCCAGACCTTGGGAGCAGGGCTTAGAAAGCACAGCCTGATCTACAGGAACTAGCAGTTTAGGCCCTGGGACTGAGAAATGTGGAGGGCGATTGCCTCCCCAGCCCCCTTCCATGGGCCCCCCCGCCCAGCGAGGCTCAGATGACCTCCGTGGCTATTGTGGCCTCTGTGGCTGCCTGACCGGACCCCCGCCTGCCTCTCCAGAGTCTCCTGGGGTCTCTTCCTCCCACTCCCTCTGTCCCTTTCATCTCCTCTGCCTGGCACACCCCCTCCATCCCATCCCCCACTTTGCCCTGCTGACATCTTGTCCTCTGCTCGTAGTTCGAGGATGACTCCGCTTTGGGCGACTTCCCTGACTCCTCCCCATGAGGTCATTACACATGGCCATTTGAATATATTTCTAGGCACTTTTCCTACTTATCACAGTTTGTAATCATATCTGTTTGTGTGAGCACTTGACTAAAGTGGGCTGCCCTTTCTATTTTGCAAAGAGGGGCCTGTCTTGGTCATCGGTGTATCCTCTGTTTTTTGTTTTGTTTTTTAAAAATATTACCTGGTGCAGAGTAAACTCTTTATCAATATCTGTTAAATGAATGAATAAATGATCGTATATTTAGGAGTGCCCCAGGCCTTCTTAAGGAAATGACAGACTTTCTGTGCAAAGTGGCAGGTAGACTTCACCTCCTTCCCAAGGAGAGAAAGCAGGTGCAGGTGCTGGCAGGTGGGAGCAGTCAGAGGGGTCAGGATTGGGCCGAATGCCTGGAGGGGTGCCTCTTCCCAGCTCACAGTCCTCCATTCCGAGTCTCTGGGTCACCAAGACAGCCTGGACACTCTCCCGGGCTCCGCCCATGGTGCTGTGGCTGACTGTCGGAAGGCCAGAGTGGGACGCGGTGAGCCTTCCTTCTGGGAGACTCAGAGCAGGCCCCAGCGCGGCTGCCTGTGCTGAAGAATATGCGGTGTCCTGGGGGGGCGCGGGTCCTCCAAGGACCCCCAGTGCATGCGCTTGAGTCAGCATGTGCCCTGAGCCTTAACTCTGTGCCAGGGTCTCCCTGGTGACCGGACAGTGACCTTGCCCACAGGAGCCCTCAGCCAAGCCATCTCCTCAGAGCTTCCTCAGTGGAGGTGCAGCTCTGCCTTTCCAGAGCTCTGAGCTGTGCACAGAGCCCAGCCTGTGAAGCCCATGGGAGAGGACATCAGCGGGAGGACTGGCTGGCTGCCAGGGAGAGGCCTCCTCCAGGGGCAGAGATGTGGAGTGTCTGAGTGGGAGGGAAGAGGCAGGCACTGCCCAAGGGGGCTCAGCAGGGGGAAGCCTTGGCAGGAGACATCAGGAGCTGGCAGATAGGAAGGAGCCTTTAATAGGGTCTGGCTGGTAGGATGGGGGCTGGGGACTATAAGTGAAGGTGGTGACCAGGGAAAAGTCTCCTAAAGTGGACGTGGTCTCTCTGACAGGGAGAGACTCAGTGGGAGCGCTGGGGACCCAGACCAAGGTCAAGCTTTGGGAGGAGTGACTGGGGCCAGGATGATTGGCCAGAGAAATAGCTAAGGAGGAGCCAGCTGAGCCTCCTTCCCGTGTGTGTGTGTGTGTGTGTGTGTGTGGTGTGTGTGTGTGTGTGTGTGTGTGTGTGTGTGTGTGTGTGTGTGTGTGTGTGTGTGTGTGTGTGTGTGTGTGTGTGTGTGTGTGTGTACGTGTACCTGTGCACACATGGGCTACTTGGTGGATGCCAGCCAATGGGAGAACACAACTGGGCAGATACAGGCTGGGCCGTGAGCTCCCACATCCTGCTAGTCTTGGTGCCCTTGTGGGAATGATCCCCATGGATATAGGCCATGACGAAAGAGGGGTCTCTGAGGATGATGTCCCGTGGGCAGGAGCAGGCACCTGTCTCGTGGAAGGCCAGTGTCACAGGCTTCCAGAGGAGGGCCTCAGGCTTTAGACTGGGGGACATCAATCAGAGAGACCTGCTCCCTCCTTGACCCACATGTTGGGGTGTCTGGTCATTCAGTCTACAGACAAGCTTAGGTATCCTCTTGGGTCAAAATTGATCTGGGATCCATTTTCTCAGGGGCGTCCTAAGCCACCTCTAAAGGCCCTTCCTGTTGAGGATGCTGGGGTGCTCTGAGCTGTCAGCCGCCACAGGGTCTCTGAAAGGCCAGCACTCATGTGAACACCCAAAGCTGGTGTCTTTGTTCAAATGTCAGAGCCTGTATTGCAGTTGCCCTGGGTAGGACAGTTGGGGAAACACCAACCTGGGGCAGTGTCTCAGGGACACAATATCCCACTGCTTCAAGCTCCTTGGTTCAGCTTCCTTCCTCACATGGGTGGGGTTTTGACATGATGGATGAAGCCTAGGGCGGCAGTGGACTGGTGGGGTGGGGGGTGGGAGGGGGATTGGGCAAGGCCTTGGGTAAGGGCACCTGCCCGGGAGAGATCTGATACACTCTGGTTTCCCACGGGGGCTTCCCAATGGCAAAGGCAGGCCTCACCTCCGGGCCTGGCTTCCAGCAGTGTCTCTGGGCAGCCCTGCACGAGCAACTTGGTCCCAGAGGGCCCTGGGGAATGATGGCCCTGCAGGCCATTTCCTCACTGGACTCTTTCATCCTCCTTGTTTTCTCTCATTTTGAATGGTTCAAGCCCAAAGCTCACGAAAGATATTTCAACCCATTTAATTTTTAATTGATAATTCGTAGTATTTTCTTTGAAATGTAGGCATCATCACAATGAAGAGCTAACAATACAGAACCCATAGAGAACTTAATCCTGGGCTTTCTTAGTAGTTTACATTTTGTTGAATAGGCAATACATTTAAAGTTCTATAACGAAACAAAACAAAACAAGCATGCTTTGAAAAATCTCTCTCCCCTTTGCCTCCATCCATTTAGCTCCTACCTCCCTGAATGGGTAACCACTCTAAATGTTTCTCGTGCTGCCTTCCAGAGCCATATATGTGTGTGTGTGTGTGTGTATACACACACACACACACAATGTGTGTAAAGTCTTATTTTCTTCCTTTTTTACACAAAACGTATATATTTTTTTGATAAATTTATTTATTTTTTTTACTTATTTTTGGCTGCGTTGGGTCTTCATTGCTGCGCGTGGGCTACTCTTCGTTGCGGTGCATGGCCTTCTCATTACCATGGCTTCTCTTGTTGCAGAGCACGGGCTCTAGGGCGCACGGGCTTCAGTAGTTGCAGCACACGGGCTCAGTAGTTGTGGCTCGCAGACTCTAGAGCACAGGCTCAGTAGTTGTGGCACGTGAGCTTAGTTGCTCCGCGGCATGTGGGATCTTCCGGGACCAGGGCTCGAACACATGTCCCCTGCATTGGCAGGCGGATTCTTAACCACTGAGCCACCAGGGAAGCCCAAAATGTTGTATATTGTACATGCTGTGCTGCATCTCGTTTATTTTTCATTTAACGATGAATCTTGAAGATCTTTCCATATCAATTCACAGATGGAATCCTCTTTCCTTTGTGTTGCCATACAGTATTCTACTGTGTGAGCATACCATAACTTATTTAACCAGCTCCTACAAATAAACTCTTGGGTTGTTTCCAGTCTTTTGCTACTAGAACCTTGCATATATATTACTTCCCATATGTGTAAGTCTCACTGTAAAACAATTTCCCAGAGGTACAATTGCTCTGTCAAAGGGAACTTGCGTTTGTGATCTTGATAGATTTTATCAAATTGTCCATCACAGGTGTGTGACCAGTAGACTCCCATCAGAATTGTGGGAGATCATCTGTTTCCTTACAGCCTTCCTAACACAGTGTTTTGTTGGCTGGTCACATGATGTGGTGGCAGTTGTCCTGGGGAAGGGCATCAGCTCTGGGACAAAACTATACCTCCAAGGGGATCTTCAGAGCAGGAGAGGCGGTGGCACCTGGTGGTTAAGCCTCTGAGTCAACCTGAGCTCCAGTCCTCAGGCAAATCAGTTAATCTCTCTAGGCCTCAATTTTCTTATCTGCAAAATGGGGGAGTTCATAGAGTTCATTGTGAGGATTAGATACAGTGACGCATGCTTCATGCAGGGCCCGGCCTGTGACTGTGGGAAGCTGGCTCTGGCCTAACCAGCAGGGCAACCTTGGCCAAAGACCCCCCGTCTGAGTCCCTGTCTGTTTCCTCTCTCATCAGGGGAGGAGCTGGGCTCATGGGTCTCTCAGGCCCTCTTCCCAATCCAGGGTCTGACATGTCTTCCCCAGCAGCTTGCGTGGCCTGCACTCACCCCTCCTCTCTCATGCTCATCAAAGGTATTCAGGAGTCTCCTGTGCCGAACGGTCACTCACTGACGGGCAGAGATTTCCTCCGGAAGCAGATGCGGGGAGACCTGTTCACGCAGCAGCAGCTGGAGGTGCTGGACCGCGTGTTTGAGAGGCAGCACTACTCGGACATCTTCACCACCGCAGAGCCCATCAAGCCCGAGCAGGTATGCCCCCGACTCGCTGCCTCCACACCTGCCACCCGCATGCAGGCCTGGGTGACCCACCCAAAGGCATTCAGCGGGGAGTGGGTGAGAGTGCCAGCTTCTACTCAGAGCCGGGCTTCTCGTTCTCCGCCAAACCTGGCCAGTGGCAGCATCCCAGGAGGTCTGGAGGATGTGTCTGGGGCTTCTTCAGTTGCTTGCCCTGGTACCTCCTCTCTCTGGCCAGCGGGGGGTTGTGCCGTGTCTGGCTGCTCTGCCATTGCTGTGGAGTGGTGTCTTTTCCCAGGGCTCTTTGCACAGGGTGGTGTAATGATCTTCTGGGCCACTTGAGGTGGTCTTGGGTCATTATCCTGTCAGTCAGGGTGCAGGTGGAAATATGTAAGCACCGTCTGGCCATAAACCAGGTTATGATGACACTGGTGTGTCCCCTACTGTCAGCCTTCTCGTCATGTTGTCCTGTCATGCTTTTAGAACTGAATCCAAGAGTCTGGAAATAAGGAAGTGTCTCATTGGATAAACTCGCAGCTGGGTCATTTGCAAGAGAGGGAAGGAAGCAGGATGATCCCTTGCTGAGCAGCTCCCTGCTCTAACCTGGGCCGAGAAGCAGTCACTGCCTGTGGCTGCAGAGATGGCATCAGAAAGGCTCTGCCCAGTGAGAGACTCTTGGGGCCTGGATAAGGTCCCCCCAGTACCAGATTCAATTCAGGAGACTGTTTCCTGGTGCCCTGTCTGTGACAGACTTTGGGCTGTATACCTCGCAGGCACGGGCGGCTCAGACTTGGCTCCTGCCTGCCGAGAGCTCCCACCTGGTGGGTGAGTCACAGAGGCCTGTGAGTAGTAACTTTCCCCAGCACTTGCTGCTGGTTCTGGTGGGGAGGACTGGCCTGCCGAGCTTCCTCTACAGGCTAATTAGATGATGCTTCTGAAGTTTTCCCAAAGAGCCACTCAAAACAGTATAGGCTGGGCTTCCCTGGTGGTGCAGTGGTTGAGAGTCTGCCTGCCGATGCAGGGGACACGGGTTCGTGCCCCGGTCCGGGAAGATCCCACATGCTGCAGAGCGGCTGGGCCCGTGAGCCATGGCCACTGAGCCTGCGCATCCGGAGCCTGTGCTCCACAACGAGAGAGGCCACAACAGTGAGAGAACCACGTACCGCAAAAAAAAAAACCCAAAACAAAAAACAGTATAGACTGCAGCACAGGCTCCTGTGGAGAGAATAGGTACTGGAGGGGACCTTGGACGGGGAGGGGTGAGCAAGGCCTCAGGGACCACCATCCTATGATAGTCTGGCTGTCTCTGTGCAGTTCCTATGAGGGCTCTCACAGACCATCTAGCTACTTTGTTTTCAGATGGGGAAACTGAGGCCCAGAGAGGCAAAGAGACTTGTCTAAGGCCACCCAGCAAGTCATGTATTCGCTTAACAAACACTGATGAGTGTTTATTATGTGCAAGACACGGAGCCAGTCACTAGGTACATAAGTGAACAAGACAGGCTTGGACCTGCCCTCAGGGAGCCTACAGGTGTGTAGAAGAATCACAATAAAGAAGGATTACTCAAAGGGTCACGGATTACAGATGCACTAGGCACTGAGGAGGGGATGTCTGAGGTACTCTAAAGGTATGAAGCAGATGCTGAGCCAGGCTGGAGGCCACAATGGCTTATGCTGAGCCCCGAGGGGATGTGGTGGGGAGAACGTGCCTGGCAGAGGGAATAGCGAGTGCAAAGATCCTGAGGTCAGGGGGAGTGTGCCAGGAGTGAGGAATGGAAAGAAAGTGTGGCTGGGCTTCAGGGAATGGGCTGGGGAGGGTGGGAGGAGATTCTGGGGAGCTGGGCCTGGTCTTGTAGACTGTGCTCAGGATTTCAGTCTTTCTCCTGCAAGTCGAGTGACACCTCCTCTGGGAATGACATAGTCATATGTGCTGGTAAGAGCTGATCTCACACGCTCTAGTTCCTGGGCTTCAGGGAGTGTGTTTCCATCACAGGCAGCCTCTCCCACTCAGAGCCCTTCGGAGAAATGGCCGAAGCCACATTCCATCTGACCCAGGAGGAGAAAGAAAAGAAACTCAACCCAGAACCTTCCTTGGATGAGGCCTACATTTCTCTCCAGAATCTGGGAGAAAAGTTACCTGCAAACCTTTGACAATATTACAGAATTTTAGAGCCAGCAGGGACTAAAGAAGCAAGCTATCAACCCCCTCATTTTCTAGAGGCCCAGAGAAAGGATAGGGTTTGTCTGAGGTCACCCAGCAAGCGAGGGCCATACCTCTGCACAAAACCTCTGTCATTTCTATTAAGCCCTTATTTACTTAATTCAGACATTAGGTGTTAGGGATTGTGTTTGCCTGTGTTTCATGTGATTCTCATGGAAACTCAGAGTCTAATCATAGTTCATCCAGCGTGGAATGCCCTGGAAGCCTGGGCAGACTATAGGGCTTCGTATGTGACAGGAGTCCATCCAGGTATCCATTTGCTCACTTGCTCAGATGCTCATTTATCGCACGTATTTCTTACATGCTGGCTGTGAGCCTGGCACAGTGCCGGCACCCAGGGCAGGGAGGGCGGGATGAATCAGGCATCAGCTCAGCCTCCAGCCACACAGGGGCAGTGTGACATGGATTCAGAACTTGCAAGGTGAGGGAGAAGGTTCTGTGGACCCTGATAAATGGAGATGTTGCCTCTCCTGGGAGTACAGGGAGGAAGTCATGGAGGAGGCGACATTAGGGGACAGGTCATTAGGCCCATGTAAAGATGGGCCTCAGGGGAGGAGACCTGAATCACAAACTCTGTTTCTAGCAGTCTGGCCATGCAGTGTCCTTCAGAATGACGCGGATATGCCGAGGGCCTGTCTGACCATGTGGGTTCTGAGGCAGGGCCTGCCGATAGGATAATGACTGACTCAGTGCTTTCTGGTTAATCTGCTTCACCTCCCTGTGATGGGGCGTAATGAGGAGAGATGGGAGGTGAGGCCACGGGGCTGCCGGGCACACACGCAGGCACTGGACTATGAATGACATACCCTTGCTCCCCACTCCCAGTCACTTTGGACGAATGTCGGCCGAGCAAGGGGCCACAGGCTGGTAAGGGATGCATCAAGGGTATGGGTTCCTTGAGCCCCTCGTGCCCGCTGGCGGCCTTGCCTTGTGAGCCCAGAGTGCATGGCGGCGGTGCCAGGAAGGGGCCCAGAGCTCTGTCTGCTGATACTGACCCCTCTTCCATTTGTGAACATCTGGTCTCCATGGTCTAGTGGCAGTTTGTGGGGAAGAAAGATCGTGTGCCAGCCTTGGAGGTGGGGGAGTTTGACTTGAGATCGGCTTCTGCCCGGCGGGGCAAGTCACTTTTTCTCTGGACCTCCGTTGCCATATCTGGGACAGTAGTAATTGTGATGGTGACAACAACGGCACAGCCATAGCCCAACAATAGCGGCAGTGATCCTCCTCACCTATGTGTGATCCTCTGCAGTTTTCTAAGGTCTTTCACATCCATCCTCTCATCGGACTCTCCATGTAAATGCCTGCTACACAGGTTAAGCAAGATTTGTAAGCTCCATTTTACAGATTAGAACATTTTTTTCCAGACTGTTCACCCCGTTTTCAGGCCCAAAGGGGACCTGTCGAGGATGCAGAGCTGGAATCTGACCTCAAGATCTTTTGTCCATCTTGTGCAAGATGGTTACATGGGCCTCCATGTCCCCAAACAATTCTAGGGGCTAGTTTTCGGACTGGCTGGTTTTCAGAACTGGCCTTTTGCAGCTAGAGAACGCTGGTCACTGTAGAACCCTCAGATTCTTGCTTCACCTCCCTGTAAGTCCTCCTCAATTACCCACTCCTAACTGCCCAAGGAAAGAACAGGCAGAGTCCCGCCTGTCACTTCCACGAGCTCAGAGCCCACCCTCACCTGGCTGCTTTTCCTGCCAAGATCTGCCCTGGGTGGGTGGGCCCAGGCTTCTCCCTTTTTAAAATACATTTATTTATTTATTGGCTACGTTGGGTCTTCATTGCTGTGCTCGGGCTTTTTCTAGTTGCGGCGAGCGGGGCCTACTCTTTGTTGCTGTGTGCGGGCTTCTCACTGTGGTGGCTTCTCTTGTTGCGGAGCACAGGCTCTAGGCTCGTGGGCTTCAGTAGTTGTGACACGCAGGCTCAGTAGTTGTGGCTCACAGGCTCTAGAGCACAGGCTCAGTAGTTGTGGCACACGGGCTTAGTTGCTCTGCGGCATGTGGGATCTTCCCGGACCAGGGCTTGAACCTTTGTCCCTCGCATTGGCAGGAGGATTCTTAACCACTGCGCCACCAGGGAAGTCCCAGGCTTCTCTCCCTTTTATGTGGGAACTTAGTAAACCCTTGTCCCTGAGTGGAAGGGGTTAATATATACACACTCCTGGGGCAATGGAACACTTCCTTTTCAAAATGGTTATTGAAAAAGCAATTCTGTTTTCCCTACATGTGGAGTGAGTAAAAATCACCTTGGAGGAGAAGAGAAAAAACAAAACAAAAAAAGGAAACAATGGTGGGTGGTACGTGTGCATATGTTTCGAACAGTGGCATCTGTTTCAGTAAAAGTCGCATTGATGCTGTGGTGGGTGCTGAGCTCCTGGCAGGAGCTGGTCCCTCCTGTGGCCACCAGGAAGGCCGCCACCAAGCACAGCCTGCCGTATTTACTCTCGGCAGACTATTAACCAACACTAGGCTATTAATCTGGCTTTTGAGCCTTCACTAAAGCCCATAAAAGCTCACAGTTGTCAAATGGAGTTCATTTTAATTTCCTTTCAATCACAGTAAATTATTCAGGTGATAAATCAGCTGGAGCAGCCTCCTGGCTGTAATAGGAACCCTAATTCCTGGCTAATTATCCAGCCCATTGCTGCCAGCAGATCAATACGGACGCAAAATGGAACAGGCCCAGGGCCCTCCCTCCCATCGGGCCAGAGACAGAAAGACAGCTGGGGAAGGGGGACGTGCTGCTGACCTCCCAGGAAGTTCAAAGGTCATGGAAGGTTAAACCGGGAGAAGTCCTGTCCCTTGTCTAACAGAGAAGTCACCAGAAATGCCTCCTGCTCTCATAAGCTGCTTTGCCCTCTGAACGGTGGCATTTCTCCAGGCTGGTGGGCCTGGGGCTGAGCATTGCCTACTCTTGTGGGCGTCCTCCTCCTGGGAAGGGGCTGGTTTGTGTTTCTGACCATGATTGAGCTTGGTTATCAGAGATGGCTTGAACCCTCCCTGAGTCAGAAAAAGGGTTGGACACTGTGGGGAAAAAGATGAGGTGGTGGACATGCTTTCTTTCTTCAGGGAGCTCCAGGAGAGAGGGTAGGGAGAGAAGGGAGCGAGGAGACAGGTGTGCCAGGCTAAGAATGGGGGAAGGCTTCCTGGAGGAGGTGTCATTCGTGCTGTGCCTTGAGGGATGGGCAGAATCCAGCTCTGTGGAGAAGGTAGAGTTGGTTGGAGAGGGCATTCTAGGCAGATGGAACGGCACAGATGAAGGCATGGAGGAGTGCAAGTACAGCAGGGAACTGCAGGCCGGTCTAGGTGGTTGGAATATGGGCTGAGTGAAAGAAAGTCAGAGACAATGGGGTTGGAGAAGCAGGAGGACCCTAAACCCCAGAGGGCTGGAATGTGGAGGTGAGGAGGTTTGGCTTTGCTTTGGGGGCAGTGTGCCCTGAAGGGCCCCGAGTCTGTAGCCTGGACTAGTCTGCTCTCCTGGAAGCAGCCTTCAGTGGGGCTCCTGCCTCTTGTCCTGTCCCTGCTGCACTATTGGCTTTCTCTTCCTGAAGCTCATCCTCACATACTAGCCCCTCGTGGTTTCCCGCTGCTCAAAACCTCAATCCCAGCTCTTCATCTTCAGCATGACCCTTCACCACTCCCACAGCCCTCTGCTTGCCTACAAGATGCTCTGGCTGAAGCCGGGCCTAACCCCTCACTGCTCCACGTGGGCTGGGCTCCTCCTGTCCGAGGGGGCCGCAGACGATGGGCTGGCGTGTGCATGTGTGTGTGTGCATGCCTTTGTGTATGCGCGGGCGCGGGAGCCCCAGGGATGGCTCTGAGCATGCAGGGTGGCAGGGACTGCAGTTATTATTACTTTCTTGATGTTGTTGTTCTCACTCGAAACTCCTGCTCACAGTTTCTCCGAGTGGAACGTTCTTTCAGTCTGTTTCTAAATCTATGCAGTCCAGCCCCAGCAGGAGTCCTGCCTGCCCTGGGAGGCCTTCATTGACCCACTTAGCCTGCACTGACATACCTCTTGTCTGAGTTCATAAAGGCACCGGGTTCTAATCATTACTGTAGTAATTGTTGTAGCGACTGTGTATTCATTTCTTGCCATGGGCCTGGCTCTGTTCTGAGGAGAACGCTTCTAGCCCCATCTCATTACAAAGTCACAGAGCTCCTATTATCTCCACTGTGCAGACAGGATGGCTGAGGCTTGGTGAGATCAGTGCAATGACTCAGCCACAGGGCACAGTAAGTGTGGAGCCAAGTCGGAAGCCGGGTCCAGAGTCCAGGCTGGTAGCCACTGGGTTGCCCCCAGTTGCAGCACAATCAGGCTGTCCACCGATTCTTCCGGGTGGACAGTGTCCTAGAGATACACCCTGAGGGTCCAGTCTGTTCACCCTGGGAGCTATGCATGAATTAGGAAGTGCTGGGTCTGCCTGCAAACCAACGTGGTCTCTGGAGGTATGAACTGGAGTCGGGGCAGTGACTCTCCCCTTCTACTCTGAGCTAGCTGTGCTCCTCTCACTCTGCCCCTACCCTCGTAGGGCTGTGCTCAGGGCCAGGCTCCTCCACTGCAGACAAAATAGAGTTTGCTCGGAAGAGGTGATTAAAAATCTTACCTAGGAGGGATGACTGAAGAAATTAGGGCTGTTTGGTCTGAAGAAGGGAAGACTTGGGGGTGTGAGCAGGGAAGGAAACAAGCTAAGAGAACTTTCTAATAGCCCAAGCTTTCTCACAGTAGAGTGGGCTTCCTTGGGAAGTAGTGAGCTTCCCATCACTGGAGGAATATAAGGAGAATCTATGCTTTTTCATATATGCTATATTAAAAGTTTAAGAATCCACAGAGATGGGAGATTGGGATGGATATATACACACTACAATGTGTAAAATAGATAACTAATAAGGACCTACTGTATAGCACAGGGAACTCTACTCAATACTCTGTAATGACCTATATGGGAAAGAATCTAAAAGAAGAGTGGATATAAGTATATGTATAACTGAATCACTTTGCTGTACACATGAAACTAAAACAACATTGTAAATCAACTATACCCCAATAATAAAAAAAAAAAGAATCCACGGAGGGCTTGATTAGCTAAAAGGCAAGGTCCTTCCAACCTGAAAGAATGATTCTAAGGCAAGAAGAGTGAGAAGGTCCACTGGGAAGAGGGGAAGGGGTAGGGGAGGCAACAAAAGGAGAAGACCTTTTATGCTGCAACATGGCAGGGACACTGGAGGGCGGTTTCCCCTCAGGGATCCTCACTAGGGTAGGCAGAGAGGCCTGGGTCACAGGGACCATGGCTCTGAGCAGTGAAGGGCTGGAGGCTGCAAGGTCTTGGGAGGCCAGTGATGAGTCCAGCTCCTCCAGTGCACAGAACAGGGCTGGGGTTTCTGGTGAAGACACCAGGGCCAGAAGTCTGGATACCAGTGTCTGGTGCCAGCCTCACCGCCCACACACAGTACCGGCATCCTCTGCCCAGGAATTCACAGCCAGACCCCTCGGGGGTAGGGAGTGGAGCAGAGGGTTAAACAGACAGTGTCCTGCCAGCAGGTGCCACTGCCTGCAGGGGGGCCGGCAGAGTGTGAGGCATAATCGAAGGAAGAGGAATTACTAATTAAAAACCCCCGATAACCTTTCACATAGCACTCTTGCTCCCAGCGACGCTATGAGGTAGAATATATGCAGTGTAATCTTCATGTGGCAGATGAGGAAACTGAGGCAGAAAGAGTTTAAAGTAACATGCCCCAAATGATGTAGCTAGTAAGACTGCCACATTCCCTGCTTCCTGCCTTTTGTGGGTGTAGACAGTTCTCTGGAGTCAGCTCCCTGACCCCTGGAGGTGTAGACATCTGAGTGATTGATTTCATTCAGCAAATATTTATGGAGTACCTGCTCTGTGCCAAGTACTGTGCTAAGTGATGGGGACACAGCAGCAACAAAGATGTGGTTCCTAGAATTTACCCAATAACAATGGAGACAGATTTTTTTAAAAAATAAACTTATTTATTTATTGGCTGCATTGGGTCTTCGTTGCTGCGTGCGGGCTTTCTCTAGTTGCGGTGAGTGGGGGCTACTCTTCCTTGCGGTGTGTGGGCTTCTTTTGTTGCAGAGCACGGGCTCTAGGCGCACGGGCTTCAGTAGTTGTGGCACGCGGGCTCAGTAGTTGTGGCTCATGGGCTCTAGAGCACAGGCTCAGTAGTTGTGGTGCATGGGCTTAGTTGCTCCGCGGCATGTGGGATCTTCCCGGAACAGGGCTCGAACCCGTGTCCCTGCATTGGCAGGCAGATTCTTAACCACTGTGCCACCAGGGAAGTCCTGGAGACAGATTTTAGCAAAAGAATTATGCCAGTAAAAACAGTATATCATTACCAGTAATTACAGAACATGATGGGTGCTGTGTAGAGACAGGTATGGGTGTGCTGAGAGTAAAGAGTGGGACCTCATTTAGATGGGAGGTCAGGAATGTCTATCTCAGGATGGTGCCTTTGAGCTCAAGATAGGGAAGGGTGGTGGGAACAGTGTCCCAGGCAGAAGGAACAGCCTGAATGAAGACCTGAGGCTGGAAAGTAACCAAAAGATGTCTCGTGGGTAAGCATGGTATGTGGTATGTGGTACAGTCAGGGAGGTGGTGGGGGATGCCTGTGAGGTGACTTGTGGACCAGGGCCAGGGGCTTGGGTTTTATCGTGAAAGTAAGGAGAAGCCTCTGCAAGATTTTAATCCAGGGACTAGCAGGATCTAATCCAATATGGATTAGAAGATTATTCTGGCTGCTGTGAGGAGACTTGGAGTGTTGGTAGGCTCTTGCCAAGGTGCAGACAATGTCACTGCATCCCTGGGAGTCGTTGCCTGCCCTGTCTGGGGCTGACCTTCTCTCCAGTCCATGGCAGTGCCCATGAGAGGAGCTAGAGGAGGGTGGAGAGAGTGGTAGTGGCAGGAGAAGTGCAAGAATTCTCTACCCAGTTCTTCCCAGGATGAGAGGGGCTAGAATCCTGAACACTGAGATGCTTAAGCAAGATTTAACTTGGATATCATCTTGCCTTTGAAATGAGATAATGACAAGTCTTATGCTGGAATTCTTGCTTCCTAGATCTTTAGAGGTACTGGGTGCCTCTATACCAGCCATACCGTCTCTTATCCTTCTACTGTCATCATCTCAAAGTGACCCAAGGGTGAAAATCACATGGACTATGTGGGATCTCAGCTTTGCTCTGAGGATCTTGCCTGAGGATGCCCAGTTTTCTGCCCAAGAAAAATCATGCCTGTTTTGCAAGACTGGGGAATGTTTGAGGGAACACTGAGCAAGTTGCCATAGTGTAAAAGCATGGGATGGACCGCTGGGCTTTCATAATGGCTCTTGGGCTAGTCACTTCTCTCTGGGTCATGGTTTCTGCATTTGGGGTGGGGGATTAGCCTGGGTCATCCTTGAGATCCATTCTAGCTCTAACATTCTGTGAGAGCTAAAACAAATTGGGAATTCATCTCATTTTTATTTTGACTTGTTTACATTTTTTTCTTCCTGTCTGTTCCACTCTTTTAGATGACAGGCAAATTCTGTGTATGCGGGGTTTAAAGATTACAAGCGAATTGTCAAAGAGCTGCCTGCACCTTGCTGGGTTGTTCTTTCATTCATTTATTCATTCATTCATCCAAGAAACTTTTACAGATGTGCCATGTCAGTGACATTGACCACCTGCACTGTGCTGTGTGGCATTAAGTAACAGCAATAGATATAGCCAGAGGTACTATGTGAAAACTGATTTTTGGGTAGAAATATTTCCCCCTAAACAATGCTAACCAATACTTACAATAAAGAAAGACAAAAAAGCTAACAGAAGAGGTAATTCCAGTCCTACAGCTTATTTGTCTTGAGAGTGCACCACAAATTTGGCTTAAGGAATTTGGCTATTCACAAAGCTCTTTAAAAAAATGCAAACATTATTTTGTAAATTACAAAAAAAACAAAAAAACAAAGAAACCTCCATAGAATTTTTGGTTCCGATAACAAGGTCTGACCTATTGCAGACTCCCTCCCATCTTAAACAATAGAAATACTGGATCAAGTATAACAATGAAAAAACTATATATCTAAATACCTAAATATATATATATATATATATATATATATATATATATAATATGGATATATGTCTTTGAGGTTTAAATAAAGAGAGAGAAATCCTCTGGCGCTGGAAATTTAGAAGGAACTCAGAGCCAGAATTCTACATGCATGAGCTAATGTCCCAGCGGCCCAGGGTACTGGTCCTGGATATTGTTCCTAGTGAACAGGGGCTGGAGTTTTGATGCTGGTGTTAAGATAGAAGATACACTCTTAGACCTATGTAATATGGGAGTTGAAACTGAAACTCTTGCTAAAAACTTGAAACCTGGAAGGACCACACTTTCCATGAAATGAACAGTAGGCTGAGGGAAGCAGCAAGGAAACTTGATTCCGTATGGGACTCAGGGGAGAACCAAAGTCTCCTATGACAAGTTGAAATCCAACTATGGCACATACAGGTGTTGCATCTCACTTTATATTACTCGCAAGAAACCCAAGAAGAGAAATTAATATAAAAGCTGGGCTCATGTCAGTGAAATTCTTGAGATGCCAAGCAGAAGCACATGAAAAGTTCTCATCTGGATACTTTCACAGTCCATTACGTATAACATGCCTGCAGAGTTAATGTTAACTACTGAAGATGAGCTCACAATTAAAAAATTGCAAACCACAGAAGGGCAAGTCAGGAGACATAACCAGGAAAATTAGTACTCCAAGAACCTAAGATACCAGGCAATCTGAAAGAGACAATAAAATGACTAAAGAGATGAAAAAAGGACTAGAAACATTAAAAAAGAACAAAACAACATGAAAAAAGAATAAGCAGATTAGGAAAAGAACCAAATTCTCTAAAAATAAAAAATTTAATCATCAAAGTTAAAAATTCAATTGATGGGTTAAATAACAGGGTAAGACACAGCTGAATAGAAAATTAGTGATTTGGGAGACAGACCTGAGGAATTTGTCAGGAATGCAGTATAGAAATCTAAAGAGTTGGGAAATATGAAAGAGAGGGTAAGAGATAAAACACTATTTCATGAGAAGGTCCAATATACATCTAATAGTTGCTCTGGAAAAGTAAATAGAAAAAACAGAGATGAGGGAACATTCGAAAAAATAATAGCTAAGGAATTTATAGAACAAAACTGTTGCAGACATGTCATTAGATTGAAGAAGCATACTAAATCCCACACAAGTTGAATAACAATAAATGCACATCTAGGCAAAGCTGTAGTAAAATTGAAGAACATCAAAGACACAGAGAAAATTAAAAGCAACCAGAGAGAAAGTATAACTTCTAGATTGACAGGATACTTTTTAAAGCATCAGTAGAAGTCAGAAGACAATAGAAAATATCTTCAAATGTTAAGATATAATAACAATTGATATATCCTCAGATAAATGATCATTTAATAATGAAGGAAAATAAAAACATTTTAAGACAAAGGAGAGTTTACCACTTACACACTCTTGCTGAGCTGCTAAACAATGTACTTCAGTAAGAAGGATATGAGAGACTTTCAGTTTTGTTTGTTTTTTTTTTTTTTTTGCGGCCCGCGGGCCTCTCACTGCTGTGGCCTCTCCCGCCGCGGAGCACAGGCTCCGGACGCAAAGCCCCAGCGGCCATGGCTCACGGGCCCAGCCGCTCCGTGGCACGTGGGATCCTCCCAGACCAGGGCACGAACCCATGTCCCCTGCATCGGCAGGCGGACTCCCAACCACTGCACCACCAGGGAACCCCGAGACTTCCAGTTTTGGCTCAGATGTATAAAGAGCTTGGGAGTCATCACTCCCATATTTGCAACAAGAAATAAAGCTGAGCAAACTGTACAACAACTATTCTCAACCCATCAGTGAATTAAGGTTGCAGGGCAAACAGCTACACCAAAATCTGGAAAGACAGGAGAATACAGAGTTACAGCTGAGATCTGCCAGATTAACATAAAACCTCATACTAAAGGCCTATTTACCTCAGTTGCTGTACCCTGTCTGTACATGGTGTCCAGCTTTCAAAAAAAGTTAGGCAAGAACAAAACACAGTCTGAAGAGACAAAGTAAGCATCAGAACTGGACTCAGCTATGACAGAGATTTGAGAATTATTAGGGAATTTAAAACAACTATGATTGATATGTTTAGGGCTCTACTGGAAAAAGTAGACAGCATGGAAAAACAGATTGGCAATGTAAACAGAGAGATGGAAACGCTAAGAAAGAATTAAAAAGATGCTAGAAATTAAAAAAAAAATACAGTGACAAAAATAAAGAAGGCCTTTGATGGGTTCATCCATAGATTGGACACAGTCAAGTAAGGAGCCAGTAAACTTGAAGACATGTCAGTAGAAACTTCCCAAAATGAAATGCAAAAGAAAAAAAAAAGAATGAAAAACCAAAGGCAGGGGTGGGATGAATCAGGAGATTGGGATTGACACATATACACTAATATGTATAAAATAGATGACTAGGGCTTCCCTGGTGGCGCAGTGGTTGAGAGTCCGCCTGCCGATGCAGGGGACACGGGTTCGTGCCCCTATCCCGGAAGATCCCACATGCCGCGCAGCGGCTGGGCCCGCGAGCCATGGCCGTGGAGCCTGTGTGTCCGGAGCCTGTGCTCCGCAACGGGAGAGGCCACAGCAGTGAGAGGCCCGCGTACAGCAAAAAAAAAAAAAAAAAAAAAAATAGATGACTAATTAGAACCTGCTGTATAGCACAGGGAACTCTATGTAGTGCTATGTGGTGACCTAAATGGGAAGGAAATCCACAAAAGAGGAGATATATGTATACATATGGCTGATTCACTTCACTGTACGGTAGAAACTAACACAACATTGTAAAACAACTATACCCCAATAAAAATAAAAAAAGAAGAAGAAAAAGCAAAGGCACAAACCAAAAACCAGAACAGAACACAATCCAAGAATTATGGGATAATTTTGAGAGGAATAACATGTGTATAATTGCAATATCAGAGGGAGAAGAGAGAATGAAGAAGAAATATTTCAAGTAGTAATGGCCAAGAACTTTCCAAAATTAAGTCAGATAATCAAACCACAGATGTGGGAATTTCACAAAATGCCAAGCAGTAGGTGTAAATATCAAAATATTTAAACCTACACATATTGTATGCAAACATCAGAAAACCTAAGACAGAGAAAAACCTTGAAAGAAGCTGGAGGGGGAAGAATACCTTACTTAAAGAAGAACAAGGATAAGAGTCACAGGGGATTTCATGTCAGAAACCATGTAAACAGGAAGAGAGTGGAGTGAAATATTTAAAGCACTGAAAGGAAAACCCCACCAACCTAGAACTCTATATCTTGGAAAATTGTACCCCCAAAATGAA
Organism: Mesoplodon bidens; assembly: GCF_964165515.1. Lineage (NCBI taxonomy): Eukaryota > Metazoa > Chordata > Mammalia > Artiodactyla > Ziphiidae > Mesoplodon > Mesoplodon bidens. The sequence continues at coordinate 22,760,483 of NC_138162.1, read as the reverse complement.
GGAAAAATGAAGACTTTCTGTCAAACAGAAATGGAGTGAATTCATGACTAGCAGACCTGTCTTGCAAGAAATGTTAAAAAAATTTTTTTTTAGGGAGAAGGAAAATGATATAGGTCAGAAATTCGGACCTGCAAAAAATAAAAAGGAGGGGAGTCAGAGAAGGAATAAATGATGATAAAAATTCTTTGATTTTTCTTAGTTTTAATTGATCTAAAAGGAAACTGTTTAAAGTAAAAATGTAACAATGTATCCATATGGTTATTACATATGGATAAGTGAAACGAATGACAGTAATGTCACAAGGGACAGGAAGGGGGAATTGGGAATACTCTGTTAGAAGGTAACTGCACTACAATTTAAGAAGTACAATGTTATTTGAAGGTGAATTTAGATTAGTTATAAATGTATACTGAAAACTCTAGGGCAACGACTAAAACTATTTTTTTTGACTTAAAAATCTTTTTAAAATTGTGATAAAAAACACATAATGTAAAAATTACCCTCTTAACCATATTTAAGTGTATAGTTCAATAGTGCTAAGTAGATAAAATGGAATCATATGACATATTTAAATTAAATCCAGAGAAAGAAGGAAAAAAAGCAGGGAAAAAAATAAAGGGCTTCCCTGGTGGCGCAGTGGTTGAGAGTCCTCCTGCCGATGCAGGGGACACGGGTTCGTGCCCCGGTCTGGGAGGATCCCACATGCCGCGGAGTGGCTGGGCCCGTGAGCCATGGCCACTGAGCCTGCGCGTCTGGAGCCTGCACGTCCGGAGCCTGTGCTCCGCAACAGGAGAGGCCACAACAGTGAGAGGCCCGCGTACCACACACACACACACACACACACACACACACACACACAAAAGAAATAAAGAACAAGTTCAATAAATAGAAAACATTTACAAACATAGTAGATATTAATCCAACTATATTAATAATTGCTTTCAATGTTAATGGTCTAAGTGTACCCATTAAAAGAGTGCATTAAAAAAAATAAACCACAAGATCCAACTGTATGTTGCCTATGAGAAGGATATGAAATACAGAAGGAAAGAATGGGATTTAAGAAGCAATGGTAACCAAATAACTGCTAAACAAAGGATAATTTAAATAACTATTGACTATAAACATAATGACTAGTTTGGGGGATTTAAAAACAAACGAAAAAAGACAATAATAATATATAAGATTGGGGGTGGGTTGCTCTGAATTAAAAATTCTAAGATCCTTGTATTACTCAGGTAGAGGATAGATATATTGATCAGCTGTGAATTTGGGTATGTCAAGGATGCAGGTGAGCAAATTAAGGGTCATCATTAAAGGCATAGTAGTGGAATGTATAACTTCAGAACCATAAGAGGCAAAGAGATATATAGAGTACTCAGTGAGCCCAAGAGAAGACAGGGGAGAGGAAGAAAGAAGCAAAGAAAAGCATGGTCAGTTAAAAATACAAAATTAGATAGTAGATGGTAGAAATAAAAATATTTGAGTAGTCCCAATAAATATAAGACTGAATTTGTTAGATAATACAGAGGTTATGAAAAATAACCAAAACTCAGAAATATGCTGTTTATAGGAATTGACCTAAAACAAAATGGTACTGAAAGGTTGCAAGTAAGGAGATAGGAAAACTAAATAAAATATGATAGAGTAATATCACTCTCAGATGAAATTAAGGCCCAATGTATCCTCAAAGAAAAAAAGGGTAATTACTCAATGATAAGAAAAAAATGATATAGCAATCTTGAACCTGTATATACTAAGCAACAGAATCTCAAAATATTTAAAGCAAAAATTGTCAATGAACAAAGGGAAAAAATCCCATAATATTTTTTGGAGACTTTAACATACCCCTCTTATTAATGGATATATCAAGCTGACAAAAAATTGGCAAGGACATTTGTAAGTTTTACACAACAAAATTAACAAGCTTGATCAAATAGACAAACGAAAGCCAACAATTCGAGAGTACAGGTGCTTTTCAAACACATGGAAGAACACAGAGATGGACTGTGTGCTGGTTGTGAAAGCAAATCTCAGCAATACACCAAATCCACATCTTAGACCATGTTCTTGATCGCAGCGCATTAAAATTACAAATTAATAGTCTAAAGCAAATTACGGCTTCCAATCTTCTCTATGTTTGAAAGTTAAAAAACAAAATCAATTTTCTGAAAAAATCCATAGGTCAAAAAAGAAATCCTAATTGAAATTACAAAATATTAGAACTGAACAACCAAAAACAAAAACACAGCACTACCTATAAAAACTTGTGCAATAAAGCTAAAGTGGTACTTAGAGGGAAATGCATAGCTTTAAATGCATTAATTTAAAATAGAGGATAAAAGAGTAATGAGTTAGCATTCAACTCAAGAAGTTAGAAAAAGAGCAGCAGATTAAATTCCAGTTTGGTAAAGCAGAAGTAACACATGTGTGTTGCAAAAAAATTCAAACAATACAGAATCATGCTAAGCAGAAGTGAAAGACCCTCTTCCTACTTCTTGCCTAATCTGTGTCTCAGGGAGCCAGCATTAACTAATGATAGAAGAGTTTCTAGACTTGTATGTATGGGTATGGGTGAATAGTTCTAGCTATAGTAAGAGTGAATAGACCTCGGCATAGGAATGGTTCAGTGGTTTCATAAATAATAACCTCCTAGTTATAAAAGTAAAATTTCAGAAAACCACAGCAAGTGGACATGAAGATTAACAGAAGCACTGGTGAGAAAAATCTAGGGGTTTTAGCTGTCTGTGAACTTAGACATAGCTGCCAGTGAATGTGAACTCTTCTGTGTTGGTCAGGCCACACCTGTGATGTGGGATTCCAGGTGAGTGCCTCCCCTTAAGAACGATGTTGACTAATTGGAAGATGACCAGAGGAGGTGACCAGGTTGGGGAAGTGACTACACCTCTAACATTTACTAAGCACTTAGTATGTGCCAGGAAACTGTGCTGAACTCTTTATGTAGCTCCTTACTCTATGCTTTATGAAGTGGGTGGTGTGGAATTATTCCCATTTTACAGGTGAGAAAACTGAGTGGAGAGAGGACAACTTGTCCAAAGACCCATAGGTAGAAACATTTGGAGCAAGATCCTGAAGCCAGACAGTCAGAGTCCAGGACCTGTGCTTTGAACCACCATTTATCCTGCCCCCACTTACACCACCCTGCCTCCCCATCCCTTAAACCTGTCTTGTGAGGCACTTGTGGAGGAAGTGGAACTTGCCTGGAGAAGGGAAAACTCACTGGATACACAAGAGTGTAATCCTATCTCAGAGGGGTTCCCATGGAGGAGGAACAGACTTATTTGTGGCTCCAGGGGGCAGACCCAGGACCTAGAGGAAATTAGAGACAGGCAGCTTTCAACTCAGTCGAAGGAAACTTTTCAAACAGACAGAACTGCACACATGTGGATTGGCTGTGGGTTTCCTGTCACTGGGAGTGTCTGTCCTGGGCAGTGTGGCCTCTTGGAAGGAAGGCTGAGGAAAGTCTTCAAGCATCGGAGAGGGGCTTGGAAGAGATGACCAGTAGTTTCCTCTCCAGCTCGGAGCTTTGGCATTCTGTGACAGATGGGGTTGCCTTTCCTCTCTTCTATTTTGGAGAAAAGATGGATTTATTGACCTTTTCCTGATGTCTTGGCTGTTAAGCACAACAGAATGAATTTATTGAAGACCATCACATAGACCAATTCAGTGTCAGTGCTTTTAAGAGGATATGGCTATTCCAGGGTCGAGGTAAGGGAATTGGTGATGTTATTACCATTTCAGTCCACCAAAAGGGCAGATAACTTTATCCACCTGTTGTAATTTCTGCGGGTTCCTGGCAAGAGCTGGCTCATCAGGAGGAGGGTGTGAAAGGAAGATGATGAGAGGCTGTACTTGGAAGGGGCTTAGCGGGTAAGGACTTGGAGGTGGACCTCCAGATGACAGGATAAGGTCTTACCTGTGGCCATCCATGGGGCTGGGCAGGGGGTTGGAGATCAAGACCAATGGAGTCAAAGAGGTGTGCTCAATGAGGTCAAGGGCAGGTGAAGATGACGGTGGGAGGGCCCCAGGAAGGGGACATCTGTCAGGAGGGATGCAGGCAGTCCACTGACAGTGTGGAAGGACTGGCTTGGGCCCACTGGTGGGGTTCTGAGCAGGAGATGGTGTGGCAGGACGGTGTCGGGGAGCAGTGGCCTGGGATTGGCACTGGGGAACAGTGAGTGTTCAGACCCCTCTGCCTCTCCTAGGAAGTTGCTGCAAAAGGAGGGAGGTGTGCTTTCCACTGGGGTGGAAGTCAGGGACCCGCATCTGCGGGACCGCTTGGGGAGGTACAGTGTTGTGGTTAAGAGCACAGGCTGCTGAAGCAGCTGCTCGTGACTTCACAACCTGTTAGGTTACGTTTTTTTTTTTTTTTTTTTTGAGCTGGGGAGATTCTGATAATAAGTGATGGAGGTTTACCTCCAGAGTCTGTGTGATTATTTCTTTATTCCTGGACTTGAGCATGATGGGCACTATCACTTAGACAAACATTAGCTTTTCTTCCTTTGTGTGCAAAGTTACTATTTTAAACCTATTTGGCTTTACCACTGCTTTTACCTCAGTTTTCTCATATCATGGGATAATAACAGTTCTTGTGTCATTTTGGTTGTACACATTAAATGAAGTGAATGTCAAAAGGGCTTAGCAGGGGCTTCCCTGGTGGCGCAGTGGTTGAGAGTCCACCTGCCGATGCAGGGGACACAGGTTCGTGCCCCGGTCCGGGAAGATCCCACATGCCGTGGAGCGGCTGGGCCTGTGAGCTATGGCTGCTGAGCCTGCGCGTCCGGAGCCTGTGCTCCGCAGCGGGAGAGGCCGCGACAGTGAGAGGCCCGTGTACCACAAAAAAAAGAAAAAAAGAGCTTAGCAGAGGGTCCAGCTCATAATAGACACTGTGTCAATGTTACTTCTATTATTGTTGTTGTTATCACTGTCATCAAGGAGCATTTGTCACAGCTGAGGTTCCACAGGGCAGAGGGACAGGGTCATGGTGGGAAAGGGACCAGGGCTGGATGGACGGGAGGGGAGTTTGGGAGGAGGCAGAGAGACGGGGATGCCGGGTGGGAGGGATGAGAATCGGACCAGACGCAGTGGTAGAACGTTTGCAGGAGTTGCTGGGAACTTTCTGCTCCCCAGGCGTTCCCTGTTTTCACTGTTTGCCTGACTCCAGATTACACAGCAAATGAGTTTAAGCTTTGAGGGGAAAATCCTATTAAAGTAATCAAAATAACAATTTGTATAACTTTTAGAACTTCTGCCTGAGGAGCTAAGAAACCTCTGTGATAAATTATTAATTCTGGGTTGTGTTGTAAGAATCTTCCCCTACAAACAAGCAAATTAATATTACCCTTTTGGTACAACAGAGGAATTCCCCAGTCCCCTAGATCTGTCTTGAAGGGAGAACAGGGTATTCCAACCCAGACTCTGGTATTTCTGAGCTTGTGAATGTCCCTTCTGGCAGGAGGAGCTGGGACCACCAGTGCTTGTGATCGGGCTCTTGGGGATTCCTGCCCCTCCCTGTCATGCTCAGCTCGTCTGGGAACTCAGGCAGCACTGCGCTGGTCACCCATGCTGGCCACAGGCAAGGTGGTTCAGAGTGAGGGCTCTGGAGTTCGCCTGGTTCTGGAACCTGGCGCCTGTACCTACTGGCTGTGTGATCTTGATCACGCTGCCCAACCTCACTGAGCCTCAGTTTCCCCATCCACAAGAGGAAGATGGGGATGTTAGTGTGCCCCAGAGTTGGTGTGAGGATAGAACGGGAGGCTCATGTGTGCAACGTCTTGGATGGCTCTTGGCACATGGGAACACTCAATAGGTGTTATTTATCCTTATTATTTACATCCTCAGAGAATGCCTGAATGATACAGACAAGGCTCCTACCCCTACAGAGCTTATAGTCAGGGGGCTGCACGGGAAGCGGGTGGGGAGGAGGATGAGTAAGAGGGTGCTGGAAGGAGAAGAGGAAGAGCGAAAGCACAGAGTCCTGTGCATGTATAGTCTGGGGAAGAGGCAGTAGTTTCAGGTGGCCAGAAAATGAGGGCTACATTTGATGACTTTGAAAAGCCCATTTTAAAACACACACACAGGGCTTCCCTGGTGGCGCAGTGGTTGAGGGTCCACCTGCCGATGCAGGGGACACGGGTTCATGCCCCAGTCCGGGAAGATCCCACATGCCGCGGAGCGGCTGGGCCCGTGAGCCATGGCTGCTGAGCCTGCACGTCCGGAGCCTGTGCTCCGCGGCAGGAGAGGCCCCAACAGTGAGAGGCCCGCGTACCGCAAAAAAAACCAAAACAAAACACACGCACACACACACGTGCGTGCACACAAAGAATACAATATAATAAAATGTAATATAATATGGCATGTAAATAATACTATAATATCTGGATGGTGCATATGGTTCAATACTTTGTATTATCTCATTTAATTCTCATAACAAACCCTTCTAGCTTGGTGTTTATTTTCCTCATTTAAAAGATAAGGAAACTGAAGGGATGCTACTTGATATACAACAAGTTTTAAAATTTTTACATTACATTTGATTGGCAAGACACATGCAGTTGGTTTGGTTACACAGTGTGATTTTTGTCTTTTCAACTTAAGGGCTCATCACTTTCGGATGTTGTGGTGTGAGGATTGGTGGGGGGTGGGTAAGGCTGTGTCTGGAGCTGCTGGGAAGGGGAGTATTGCTCCCCTGTGGGACACTCTTTTAGGAGTAGGTGTATTAATTTATACAGATTGTTCTCAACGAATTCATTTATGAACAGCATCTGGCTGTTAAATTATAGCATATGGAATAAATCTGGAGAAATCCTGTGCTGTCTCTGCCCTGTGGACAACACTATAGATTCTCTTGCTACTTATCTTTCTCTGGGCTTCTGATCCTCTTTGGAAGGGACATTTAGGTAACCATTTCCCTCCTGTTTTGGCTCTGGGCATGGCTGACATCGTTTATTCTTTGTGGTTTGGGAGGTTAGGAGCTCAGAAACAGAAAGTGGTCTGTGGGGCTTTCAGATTCTGTTGGGGACTTGCCTATTGGTAATAAGTTGTCTCAAGTGTCTCCTGGGGATGCCTCATAGCTCACCAGTGACTTCCTAATATCCTAAAATGGACTCTAACCCCAAAGAGCCTGGTGAGCCTGTGACCTATCACCAGCACCTGGTTTCCCCTTCTGTTATCCAGTTAACACATTTAATCCCTTCAGCAGCCCTGTGAGGTGGGGACTTCTATTATCTTAATTTTACAGATGAGGAAACTGAGGAACAAAATGACTAAGTAACTTTCGCAAGGCCACAGAGCTGGTGGGTGGTGGTACTGGGATTTGAAAACAGGCTCTTCTGTCTTCAAGAGTTGCCCAAACAATTGGACCAGCTGATCCAACTTGCCTGAAAGAACAGCTGTAGGTCAAGTATTCTAAAATAAAAGTTACTGTTTTTAGGACCTGTTTCCCATGTTTGAACAGATTTATAAATAGCAATCCCTTTTAACAAGCTACTTGCTTTGGTTATCTTGGAATCGATTTCATCCGAGAAGGTAATAGAAGTGGCATTGATCAAAGCTAGTTGTCCAAAGAGAGTTTTATTTCCTTTGTTTTTTAATGACAGAGATGGGAGTGGCTATACCTGCCCCAAGTATCTTCTGGGACATAACCCTTGTGACAGTGCTAAGTGGAGGAGAACGCTGGGGTCTCCATCATCGAGATATCTCTGTGTTGGAGTGGATCCAAAACAATTTTCTAAGGAGATTCCTGTCCCTGCAGCAGGTAGATTCTCTGCTTACCTCTGAGACTTCAGCCCCAGGTTCCTACCAGGCCTCTCAGTGTTCATAAGAGGGTGTCAGCTGCCAGCTGGGTCAACACTGAACTGTACGCACAGAGGAGCTTCCCTCCTGCCACTTGTTAGAATCAAAAACTTCTCATTATTATCAGTTTGGTTCAGAGAAAAAATATATAGGGATGATTGCTTGGAGAACATATAATCGATGAGTCTTCCATTTATTCTAAAATGATTCCCAGATTGGGCCATTCAATTGAGTAACTGAACTACCTGTGTGATCCCCTTAGAGTTACTTTTACTGAGTTGAGGGTGATGCCTGAACCTGCATGAGGGACACCTTAAGAAACAACCTGTGTTCATCATCCCTGGGTCTGGAGGAATTCACAGTTTCTCAGCCTGCTCTTTAGGGAGGGCCTGGGGAGAACCCCTTCCTAGTCTGAAAGCAGTGAGAACCTGTGAGCAATGGACAGTTTGCATCTCACAGACTCTGTGAAGTAACACACCAGGTTCCTCTTCTCCAGGTGGCAGCAAGGAGGGCTGGATGTGGTCCCTCCCTGTAGCAAGTTCATAAGCCTTCAGCCCCAGTCTTGGCTTTGATGGTGTGGATTGTGTGGTGTTAGAGAGTGCGAGCTCTGGAGCCATACTGCCTGGGTTCATTCCCAACTCTGTCGTCTGTCAGCTGCATGGTCTCAGGCAGGTTCCTTGGCCTTGCTAAGCCTCAGTTCCTTCATCTACAAAATGCGAGTAATGAGGGCTTGCCTCCTAGGACTGTGTGATGGTTTATGTGAGGGTCCCTGTGCAGTGCAGGGCCCACTTGGGCAGGTCTTACGTGCTCACTGGTGGCTCCAGTTGACTATCGTTGGTTCCATTCTACGCTCTCCTCTTGCTTTCCTTTCTGCCTTTCCCCGCCTCCTTGTTTTTTTTTTTTTTCCCCATTGTGAGCTGCCGTAAATCTTTTCTGGAAAGTGATGAGGTATGAAAGAATGAGTGAACGAATAAATAAAGTTAATACAACAATTGCTAATAGGCACACTTGTTTGGACTCTCGTCTATTCTTCTCAAAGTCTTTCATGTTTCTTTTCTGATTTTAATATGAAAATTCTCTTCCCATATTATTTTACTCTGAATCCTGACACAGAGATCCCTAGGCCTTCTTTTTGGGTATTAAATAGCTTTCAAAGATGTGGCTCTTGTGTGCTTGTGTGAATGTCGAACTAACCCACAAATCCTCAGCATTGTCTTCTTCAGTCGAGTTGAACTAAGCGAGTAAGATCAGCTTTATCTCACCATGAAGTTCTGCTTTTCAAAAGAAAGGTTGGGTGGTAAAACTCCAGGCTCATGTTCTGGAGGCTGGGCATAGCCATTTAAAATGAGAGATAGGAAAGGATGGGAAATGAATTGGAGCTAATACCTGTGGGATGCTAGGAGCCAGCCAGCAGACTGGGGAGGATCTGGGCACCTCAGACCCCCTCTCTCTGCCGCAGCTCCCCGCTCGGACTGCACCCACGTCAGGTGATGTCCCTGGGAGGTATATTCATTCAGTCGTCCTGCAGACAGACCAGAGAGCCACCAGGCAAGATGATCCTGTTCATGTCACAGGAAATGGGGAGACAAGGGTGTGAAGCGGTTGAGGTGGGGATGGTGGGTCTGAGCTGGAGAAGAATACGTGGATTTGGCTGAGATGGGGTGAGCACCGGGGGAGAGTAAGCTAAGACAGAGGAGGCTCTGGGTAGGGGGAACCAAGGGCTGGACGCAGAGGAGGCGGCTGGGAGAGGAGGCGGCTGGGAGAGGAGGGTCAGTGGGTGGTCCACATCTTGCAGCCTTCCTGGGGTAGAATCAGTTGTGCTGAAGGTAGCTAACCGGCCATGAGACCCTGCCCGTTGGCCATAGCCTTTCATGGTAACTGGTGCTACGGTGCCCATGCACCTTGGGAAAAAAGCCCATTTGCACTACTGCTAGCAGCATCTCTGCGAAAAGCTCAGCCTCCAGCATCAGCGTTTGTGGCTGCATGATCTAGGTTATAGTTCTATTAATTGTGTGATCATGGGAAATTCACTTCATTTCCCTGTGCCTCAGTTTCTGCATCTGCACAAAGGAAGAGTAAAAATGACAGTACCTCTCTGATTGAGTTGGAGCAAAGCTCAACATAAAAGCTGTGCTGGGCTTGCCTGGTGGTGCAGTGATTAAGAATCTGCCTGCCAATGCGGGGGACACGGGTCTGAGCCCTGGTCCAAAAAGATCCTGCATGCCGTGGAGCAACTAAGCCCGTGTGCCACAACTACTGAGCCTGCGCTCTGAGCCCGCGAGCCACAACTACTGAGCCCACGTGCCACAACTACTAAAGCCCGCGCACCTAGAGCCCATGCTCCGCAATAAGAGAAGCCACTGCAGTGAGAAGCCCTGGCACCACAACGAAGAGTAGCTCCCACTCGCCGCAACTAGAGAAACCCCACGTGCAGTAATGAAGACCCAACGCAGCCAAATTTTATATATTTTTTAAAAATATATTTTTTATTTCTAAAAATAAATAAAATAAAAAAATTTAAAGAAAAAGCTGTGTCTGCATCTAAGCACAGCACTTGTAACCTAGCAGGGGTTTGTAAATGTACCCATCCTAGATCTTCTTCAGGGCCCACCCAGCACATTAGCGGGGGATTCTGTCCATGTAAGGTGCTCAGAAGTTTCCTGACTGCTTTCCTACCAGTGACCTTATTTGATCCCTGTTCACACTTTTGGGATACAAAGGGCAGACAGACATTCTTATTCCCATCTTGCCAATGAAGCAATTGAGAGCCAGAGAAATGGCTCCTGTTTCTTTCCTGCTCCCAATGGCAAGTGTTGCTTTTCCTGAAACCTGAGCTCTGATTTGGGCCAACTTACTTCTCTGCAGTGAGCAAGTTTTTTTTTCCCACACCAGACTTCAAATTTCCATCTGAAAACTGGTGAATGGGGATACCCCACATCTCTTCCAGTTCAGACACTGTCTGCAGCTGCGGGTCTGATGCAGGAGGGCCTCAGTCCTTCCCTGAGCTGAGGAGTGGGGCAGGGTTCTAGACACACAGGTGGGCACAGGAATTCATGCATCTGGCCACCAGCTGCTGAGTTCACTGCCCGGAGACTTGTGCCAGACAGGCTGGGTGATGCAGAGGTGTGTGGGGCACCCTTTAAGATAGATGGGGTCCTGAGGGGCCCATGGGCACAGCCATGGCCCTGGTCAAGTCCAGGCAGCCCGTGCTCATTGCCACTTACCTGACCAACACTCTTTATTTTTTTATTCAAAAAATGTTAATAGGTAGTACATGCAAATGGTAAAAATTTCAGACAATATCAAATGTATACAGTGAAAAGTAAGTCTCTTCCTGACTCCTTTTCTCCCTGCTACCCAGTGCCCCTCCTGGGAGGCAACCACTCTTAGCAGTTTCTTCTGTATTCTTTAGAGATTTACATACAATACTTTGGTGAGGGTAAGGTATATGTGTGTATTTATGTGTATGTGTGTGTATATATATATGCATACATATATGTGTATATTTATGTGTATGTGTATATATGTACACATACACATATACATAAAACTCCCTCCCATTGTTTTATTTTTGTTCTTTTCCATAACAAGTATTTATTGGCAATTGTTCCACATGGATAGAGTGCTGCTTCATTCTTTGTAACAGCTACATAGTATTCCGTTATATGGGGGGGGTATCATAACTTATTTAACAAGGCTCCTGTTGGTTGCTTCCAACCTTTTTCTTTTTAAAAAAAAGTCTGCAGTGGGAATTCCCTGGCTGTCCAGTGGTTAGGACTTTGCACTTCCACTGCAGGGGGAACAGGTTCGATCCCTGGTTGGGGAACTAAGATCCCACAAGCCTCATGATGCAGCCAAAAAAAAAAGGCTGCAGTGAGTATCCTTGTCCCTATGAGACTATACCTGCAGGATAAACTCCCAGAAGTGGAATGGCTGGATCAGTGTGTGTGCATTGTGAATTTTGAAAGATAGAGCCCTTGCTCTCCAATGAGATTCCTCCCCGAAGTGAGAAGACCTGTTTTCCCCATCTGCCCACCCAGTGAAGGGTCAACCCCTTGAATCATTGCTAATCTGTCAGATTAAAAAGGATACACTGTGGTTTTACTGGGCTTTTCTCTTATTCTGAGTGAAGTCTGGCTGCTTTTTTTTTTCTTTTTTTACATATACTTTTTATTTTGGAGCAATTTTATTTATTTATTTATTTATTTTTAATTTATTTATTTATTTTTTCTTTTTGCTGTACGTGGGCTTCTCACTGTTGCGGTCTCTCCCGTTGCGGAGCACAGGCTCTGGACGCAGGCTCAGTGGCCATGGCTCACGGGCCCAGCCACTCCGCGGCATGTGGGATCTTCCTGGACCGGGGCACGAACCCGTGTCCCATGCATCGGCAGGCGGACTCTCAACCACTGCACCACCAGGGAAGCCCCGGAGCAATTTTAAATTTACAGAAAAATTGAAAAGATAGTACAGAAAGTTCTCACATACTTCTCACCCAGTTTCCCCTATTGTTAACATCATATAACCACAATCCATTTGTCAAAGCTAAGAAACTAACATTAGTACAATACTAATAACTAAACTCCAGACCTTATTTGGCTCTGAGCAGTTTTCTCATTTTGGCAAGGGTGAGGTCAATGTGTAAGCTGAAGGTGGCATTGCAGGTGCCAGAGCCATCTACCCCCCAAGAGATTGTGGGTGCCTGTGATTTACATCATTCTGTGGGCCAGCACAGCCCACAGACCAGGCCTCCTGAGCTGGAAAGCCAGACTTGATGGAGAAATGATGTCATGCTGTTTCTCTCAGTTCCTTTGCATGAGAAACTTGGGTGTTGTTGTTAAATCATTGGGTTGGCACCTTTTTGCTGTTCCATCAGCATGTTCATTGCTTTTGGTATTCCAGTAGAGGAAATAGGGTGTGCCAGGGCACAGAGGTATGAAACTCCATCAGCTTTAAAAATCCCAATGGCATAAGTACTACTTCTCTTCCAGTAAAGTTAACACATTACAGATGAGGCTTAAACTAACAGCTCCAATCTCAGTCCCTCTTCTCCCTCCCAGAGGCAACATCGTGGTTGCCTTAGTGTGTATCCTGTCAGGACTTTTCTGGAAAGAACAAACTTTTGAGGGTGCTGCCAGGGGTGGCCGGAGATGACAGGGGGCAGGTGTAGGGAACTCTCCCCGGCGTTCTTTGCACGCACTCATGAGGAATGTTAATGTTCATCCTTCCCGTGCAGACAGCATGTTATACTAACAAGGAGCTTCATGGCACCACCTGATTTGACTGTCATAGCAGCCCTGGGAGGTAGGTAGGGACTGTCTTAACATGCTCTTCTTGGACAGACCAGAGGTAGCTGAGGCCCACAGCCAGTAAGAGGCAGAGTTGTACCTGAACTCTCTGCTGTTGCTTCCTGAAGGATAGATAACAGCAGTTGTACCAATAACAATGACGGCAAAGCTTGATCAAGCGCTGGTTACTTTGCACACATTATCTCATTTAACCCTCAGAACGACTCTGTGAGCTGAGTACAGTCATCGCTCGGTATCCTCGGGAGATTGGTTCCAGGTTGCCTGCAGATACCCAAATCCCGGGATGCTCAAACCCCTTGCAGTCGGCCCTCTGTATCTGCAGATGCAGAACTCGCAGATACTGAGTACTGTACAGTACCGCCTGTAGTTATTAGGCTCGCTCGACAGATGAGAAAGCTGGGGTGCGGAGGGGAGGGGCAGTCAGTCGAGATGCGTTGAGCTGGGATTCTCACTCAGCTGTGTCTGCCTCCTGAACCTGCAGCCTTTGCCTCTGTGCTAGCCATCCCCCATCTGTGCCCTTCTCTTACCCCACAGCTGCCTTGCAATACGACTTAGAGTTTATTGGACATTTTCACTCTGTCATTCACAAATCAGCAGTACCTGTGCTTCTGTGCCTCGTCGTGCCTTAATTCCCCTGGGCTGTGCCTCCATCTGTCTCACCTTGACCTGTTTTCAGGGCTCTTCTCATCCACTCACTACCTGAGCCCAGGATCTTCTCCTCTCACTGCATGTCTTTAGGGTATTTCCCAAGCACCTGATGGGCGCCAGGCATTACTCTAGGTAGAGCAGGGAACAGAACCGACAAAAATCAAAAATCGCTGCTCTCATGGAGCTTCCATTCTCCTGGAACGAAGACGGTTTCTGATCTGAGGCCTGGGTGCTTCTTCAGGTCCGAAACCCATTCTCCCTGTGCTGGGCTCTGAGCGTCCTGCCTTCACACAGTTTCCTGGAGCAGTGGCACGTTCGTCTGTCCGTTCTAGAGGCCCTGGATGTTTCCCCCTCAAGACCCGCCCGCTCTTCCAGTTGCCCAGGGATGTCGCTGTGGGCTTGGGGCAGGTCCCCGGCTGCTCCTGAGGCTCGTGCGCAGGCGTGATTTACTGCACCTGTCCTCGCCACATGTCTTTAAAATTACAGTGCCCATTTCCTGCTGAAATAATTTCCACAAAGAGTGGCTCCTATTACCGCAAGAGGCTTGCAGATGTCATGATTTATTATTATTTATGGTCCCAAGGCCTTGTTTATGCAAGACGGGTTAGGTGCGTGCGATAGAAATGCCATTATGCAAATGACATTGAATGTCCTTACTGCGCCTAAATAATTTTTGTGTTGGACGATTAAACCTCATCTGTTATTGATATGGGCTGCAGTCGGGCTATTACAGAGTCCCAACAGTACTTACTCCCAGTAATGGGAAAATTGAGAGAGAGAGGCCAACACAATTGCCTCAAGTGGGCCGTGATGGTCTGGAAGGAGTAGAACATCTCGGAGGCCCGTTCTGAGGGAGCCTGCAGACTCCTCGGACAAATAAGGAAGGCTGTGCCGGGCAATAAATTAAGCCTCGGGTTTGAGTGGGTGCCTTGGAGGATTTGTGGCCTTCCAGTAGTGTGATTTAGGTATTTGATTTAGCCAGGGGACTAGGCAGCCCCACTCCGATTTCCAGGGTGGCCCTTGCGCAGTGAGCTGCCACCGTGGAGGGGAGGGCACAGGGAGGAGGGTGGCCGCCGATGATACCAGGCATCCAGTCTGATGCACCGACACCACAGCTGCCTGCCGCCTGGCCCCTGAGCACACCCGCCTGCCTTCCAGAGCTCGCTCGCTCTCTCTTGTTCTCTCTTTTTTTGACACAGCTGTGAAGTCCCATTTTGATCAGTGTTGATAGCTTATGAATTCCAAAATTGACAAAATTTAGAGAAAAATGAGGATAATCCATCTTCCTTAGCAGCCTGTCAGGAGCTGGCCATACTTCATAATCTCCAATTACAGATGCTATTTTCTGACATTTACATGCAGATATTAGAACCAAATGAAAATGAGAAACAGAGAATGGAAATGCAGCTATTTATATGTATAAAAGACAAACAGGTAAATTCAAGACATTTAGATTGGATTTGGAGTCCCTTTAGGAGTCTGGAAAGAGACAGCTTTGAGCACATGGGGTTTCAGAATAAAATGGTAAGACACGTGGCCTCTCCAGGCCTGTCTGTGGCCTGGCAGTTTGGGTTAAAAAATGGGTCAACTCTGCTGGAACAGCTGGGGATGCTTGGTTTGGTTGGGGCCATGTAGGACTTCCCCCAAGGTTTTAGGGAGTCCTTGGGGGAGCACCCAGAGCTCATGCTAAGCCATCAAGTACACATATATTTCACAAATGAGTGAGTTTAGAACCTTCAACATTCGTCTTTAAAAATGGTATGTTTGTGCGGGGTAGCAGGCAATGCCACTAGAATCAGCTCCCTCTCCAAGGCAAATTTCAAAAAGTTGGCACATTCTGGGGACCAATTCATAAACTCCCCCTGAGTAGAAGATGCAGGAAGATACCACTTTTTGTCAGAGGGCTCTGGCCAGATGCACAGTGAGTTGCACCAATAAACTTGTAAAATGGGTTATAAATAATAAAATTAATGGGGAGAGAAGGAGTTCTGATACATGGATCATCCGCTTCCTTCTCAGCTAATCTGGTGAAAGAGGAGGGTCTGGGAGGAGGCTTTGTAATGAAAATGTTCTTCCCATAAAATTGAAGGGAGAACAGCCTTGTTGCCCTCGCAGCTGTATGTGGCACTGGCTTCTGGAAAGCCGGGGATAATTAGCAGTGCTTTGGATTAAAGTCTCCCAACCATGTCGGATGATGCGATTTTTTTTTTCTCTTTGTGAGCTTGACATGGGTGGCAGGGAAAAGTCTGCTTGGGTTTTCCCAGCTTACTGTTATTACTGAACTTTTCTTTTTATGTGAGGGATCAAACCTCTTCCTCTCCTGGAAATGAAAATGAGAGATTTCAGGGTTTTCCTGGGCAGTTGGGCAGAGAGAGGCTGTTATGTTGGAGCAGGCAGAGGAGGTGGAGATGGTTGGATGGGGAGATGTGAACGTCTCTGCCTTTGGCTTGAAAGCTTTTGTTTATTTGTGGGAAGCCTCTTTCTAGCCAGCAGTTTTAATATTATTTGAGGTTTGATTTGTGGTTGAGAGGTGAAGGAATAAAACCAGGAGGCTAAAGTTAACGTGTATGTGTGTGTATGTGTATGTGTGTGTGTGTGAGAGAGAGAGAGAGAGAGAGAGAGAGAGAGAAAGGAACTGTTAAAAATCAAGCTCGAACCAAGCCTTCCGAAGTGTATTTGTTTACATGTCCAGTCTCAAGGCCAATGGCTTGCTTGTTTAAATAAATTATAGGTATTAGCACAAAGAATGGTTATTATGCTTTCTTTCCAGGTATGAAATGCAAGATTCATGAAATTAACATGACTGTAAAATGCAAACATATTTTCAGTAATTAAAAACAAAGGCTCTTAAGTTAATCTTTTTTTTATTAGTTTCTGCTTTATAACAAAGTGAATCAGTTATACATATACATCTGTTCCCATATCCCTTCCCTCTTGCGTCTCCCTGCCTCCCACCCAAGTTAATCTTGATAAAGAGGCATAAACGTAAACAGAAACACCATTGTTATTGTGCTAGTTTTGTCTCTATTATTTACATTAGCTAAAATTTGGGCTTACACCATAGTAGCTCAAACCTAAGCTTAGTGTCTCCTTCCTTTTAGTTTCTCATCTTTCTAAAACCAGAATGTTGCCTTCAATAGAGAACACAGCGCTTGAACCAAGCAAACAGTCCGATGCCTGATTTTTCTCTTAACAGTGCTAACAATGTCACGTTTTCCTTTATTTCTCTGTTGTTTCCCACTAATATTAAGCTTACTTGCTAACACCATCAATCTGAGCACAGCTGTCCTCTGAGTTTATCATTTAGGCTGCCCTCTGCGACTAAGTGGGGAGAATAAACGATGAGGTTCATACCATCACTGGCTGAACCCACCTGGAAACATTTCACAGTGGAGGTCATTCTAGAGCCGGGACGTGAAGGGGTGGAGGGACAAGATTGAAGGAGAGGAAAGGACAGGGCACTCAGGGAGAAGGACTGGCCTTGTCACAGGTAGAGAGTCGGGAGCAGGTAGGTGTCTGAGGAGGTTGTGAAGCCTATGAAGATGCTCCTGGCCTAGCAGTTGGTCTCCCTCTCCTGGGCCCAGCGTGAGGCACTGTGGAGTCGTGGTGAAGAACACACACTTTGGCATCAGACAGAACCTGAGTCTTAACACCCCCTGAGCAGCTCACTCCACTCCCTATTCTCAGTTTTCTCATTCGTACCAGGATAGAGTTGATGACGGTGGTGTCTGCTGGTAGCGTTCAGGATCTCAGACTTGGAGTTGCGCTGCTGAGGGGTGATTCAGACACGTTATTTTGGCCCCTTGTGCCTCATTTTCATCCTCTGTAAAGCGGGAATAATAATACTTACCCCATATGGCCGTTGTAAGATTAAATAAATTAATAGGTTTTAACACCTAGGACACGTAGCTGGTGTGTAGTAAGCATCCAAGAAATGCAAGTACTCCTGACGTATTCTGTGTCTGAGGGTTTAGATGAGAACTGGTAGAGATGTCTGAATTGGAGTCTGAAATAGCCGTGAGAAGCCTGGTCCTCTCAGCCTTCTTGTTCTGGTATTTCTCTTGCATGGTGTCTGTTTGGCTCTAGCAAACTTTGGTGACAAAGAGGGCACACCCTCCCGAGGCTGCCTGTTTGCCTTTTCAGAATGTTGCCTGTTAGAAAGTTCTTTCTGATGGGGAGCAGAAGGGGCAGAGAGATGACCTTTGGCCTGAGGAGTGTGTATATGTGAGAGTGTACGTGTGTGTGTGTGCACACATGCGTGTCACCACTCAGAGGTAGCAGGGCAGAGGTGGCGGGGAGGGGCATCCAGGCTCACCTCCGTGCCCCCATCCTATTGATCTTGCAGTACAGAGGGAAGTCTTTTCATTTCTTTATGGCCCCAGGATAGCCTTTCTGTCTTCCCACAGTGGGGAAATAAGTCCAAAAGAAAATGAGCTATGAGCATCCTGGGATGTCCCCGACTCCTGTACCAGGTACTTTAGGATGGGGGACCTCCCTTTGCATGCCCCCTTTCAGGCCCCTAGGTAGCCAAGAGGCCTGCATTCCTTTGGGGGTAGTGGGTCTCCCTGCCCTTCTCCCTTCCCTGTAGCAGGATGGAACAGCCAGGCCCCACCATGAACTGCCTGGAAGAAGCTGGTGGAATTTGGCTGCTCCAAGATGGAGCTTCGTTTTTGGAAATCTCCCTCTTCTTCTCTACGTCAGGATCTGGATGGCAGAGTCTGAGCAGACCCTGGGGCTTCCCAAACAGGGAGTCCTCCCCTCCCTCCTCCACACGAGTCTCCCCAACCCCGCCCCACCGCATCTTCTTATCATTCAGGGGGCCTTGGCTGCTGGGTCCCAGCTCTTGTCCTCCAGAAGTGGAACTCTGTGCTCCAAGCTTTGTCATTTCTTCTCTTGCATTTGGGGAGGACAAGAGCCGGAATGCTCCGAGCCCAGGGCTTTCTCTCCCTGCTTTTCTTACAGATTTCTTGAGGTTCAGGGTGGGCCCCAGATTCCTTTGCTCCTTCCCTCTCTCCCTTCTCAGCTTCACTCAGGATATATCCTGCCCAGGCCTACTGGTGGGACCCAGGTTCAGATCAGGCTGCCCGAAGGAGCCTCCTTATCTCAGAGGGAGAGCAGACATGCTGCCAAATGACTGGGATCAAGTAGCAGGGGACAGATGTCCTAGATGAGGTGTGGGGAAAATGCCAGGGGAATTCAGAGAAGGGAATGATTTGTTTCAACCAAAGAGATTTATGGAAAGCATCCAGGAGGAGATGGCATTGGAAGTGGGCCTTAGAGGACAAGATTTGGACTGGGGTGAGGATGGAAACAACATGAGCAAAGGCATAGAGTGAAGGGACTGGGGGCGCTCAGGAGTTTGTGTGTGTGGTGTGGCTGGAGGAGAGGGTGCCGTTTGGGAAGCAGGTAGATCTGAGTTGAAACTGGAAAAGTAGGATGGGATTTGGATTGGGGCCTGTATGGTTTGGGTCAACATTACCTGGAGGCAGTAAGGAGCCAGGGAGGGTTTACCAGAACAGAACGTTCGCTTACAACTAGCACGCTGCTTAGGGGTGGGGGAGAATGAGTACTTTAAAAACTCATCTACAAAATCACTTTCCATTTCAAAAGCGCTTGTGGTGAGCTCTGCATTGACTGTGAGAAGAGCATGAGTTAACCAGGTGATCAGGTGACAAAAAAAGCAGAAGCAGGCCTCTTAGGCCCCAAGGGGACATTCTTTGGAACTGAGGCCCCAGAGAGCACACTCAAGACCAACTTGGGGAGGCCTTAGCTGTTGTAGCCAGAGCTGTGTGGCCACCAAGCGGCTGCCTCAGGAAGCAGTGAGTTTCCTGTCACCAGTGAGTTTCGAGCATCAGCTAAAGATCAGCTTCCATAACCCCTGAGCTTCTTTGGGCCCTGAGATTTGGGGCTCACTAAGATTCTCTAAGTGGCTAGGGCGGGAGAAGGGGGCCTCCGGATTAGTCATTTCTGGAAAAGTTTCTCCCGGACAGAAACCACAACACCTGATTTCAGTCTCCTCTCTGGGGCTTCCCCTGCTGTCCCACACCACCTGGAAGGGTGTCTGGGGGTGGGCTGGAGGGGCACCTGCCAGGCTGTAAACAGAATAGGGAGAGATGAGTCAGTTAAACCTTGCAAATCTCTTCTTGGAAGCCCCTTGATTCCACTGCAGACCGTGTTGACCCAGGCATGGGCACAGTTCTGGAGAACCAAACGAATAACAAGCATGTCTCATTCATGCCCAGGGTACTTTCTGATGAATAAAAGCACTTTGCCATCACTTACCCTCTCAGTGACCCTAGGAAGCACCTATGATGCTGTTGGCAGAGCCAGGCCACAGTACCTGTCCCTGTTCATTTGGTTCCACAGGCACTTATGTCACATCTGTTCAGAGCTGGGCACTGGGCCAGGAGCTGCTGTCACAGAGATGAGGGAGACACAGCCCTGTGTGCATGAAGTTCACACTGTAGTTGGAGAATGAGAACCCTGAGCAATTAAGTATACAATGCAGAGTGTTAAGTGCAGTGGTAGGGATGTGCCCACTTTGGGGTTCCAGGAACACAGCAGAGGGGAAATCCAGGAGGGCTTCCTGGAAGAGGGAGGCCATTCAGAATTCTTGGCAGTTCTTCCCCTCAGATAATGCTGACAGTGGCACTTTGTAGATTATGGGGTACTTTTTTGCAGGCGTTATTCATAGTCCCTCCTTTCAGCAAACATTTTTTTCAAGTTTGATTCATCTTTATTTGGTTTAGTGGAGATGCAATGCTAAAACCTAATTGTTTTTGTTTTCTAACTCTTTTTTTAAAATTAAACTTTTTATTTTGAGATAATTGTAGATTCACATGCAGTGCTAAGCAGTAATACAGAGGGATTCCATATACCCTTATCTAGTTTCCCCCAATGATAACATCTTGCAAAATCACACTGGGATATTGGTGTTGATAAACTCACTGGTATATTGGCCCTGAGGACTTAAAAAATGAGAACAAAAAGGCTTGCCCTCAGCACTTGACTTTCTTCTCACTCCCTGTGTGCCTTCTCACGACCCCGTGAGGTAGGTCATATATCCCCACATTACAAATGAGAAAAGGAGCCAAGAACTGAGGTGCCTGGCCTGGTTCCACACAGCACAAACTTGGCTGTCAGACTTGAACCCCGTCCTCCTGTCCCTAGGGCTGGTGGGCTTCCTCAGCCACACTCCTGCCTGTCATCAGTCCAGGCCCTGGGGACACGGCTCCCCTACTCCAGCTTCTGTCCTCCTCTGGGTAGGTGTGTAGGTGGGTAGGTGTCTGGTCCCTCAGGATGGGAGTGGTTGGCCTCTGGCCCAGCTCTCGAGGGCTACCTCTGGCCCAACAGTGAGCCTGGAGGAGCTCAGCAGGTGATGGGGAAGCCTTGTGGCCCCAAGTGGCCAGCTGAGGCAGCCAGCCCTGCAGCCTGTCCCCCTGCACTGCCCTGCTTCGTGCTGCCCTCCTTCTCACGTGTCTGTGTTTCTTTTCTCCTCCATGCTATGGCAGTGGTGCCCCGTGCTGATGAGACAATACTTGGTGCAGCCCCAGGCAGTCCTTTTCCAGGTAATTTCCTAGGGACCCAAATGATGCCCAGCACACACTTTCCTGGGGCACGCGCCTCCTTGAGTCCCTGCTAGGATTCCTTGACTCTTCATGCTGTGTAGTTTCCAAAGTGTGATCCCTCTCCTTATCTTTCAGATTTTCACGATCGCCCCGGCAGGCAGGCAGCAAGGGGTTAGACTTAAATCTCATTTTATTAATAAGGAAAATGAGGCTCAGAGAGCTGGCCCAGCTTGCCTGAGGTCCCGCAGGTGAGAAAGAGGCAGAGCTGGCGCAGGAACCCCGTGCTATTGCTCCTAGTTCACTGTTCTTTCTACCACGGGATCAACCGCTATAAATGATGCAGATAAAAATTAGCTAAGGGGGCTTCCCTGGTGGCGCAGTGGTTGAGAGTCCGCCTGCCAATGCGGGGGACGCGGGTTCGTGCCCCGGTCCGGGAAGATCCCACATGCCGCGGAGCGGCTGGGCCCGTGAGCTGTGGCCGCTGAGCCTGCGCATCTGGAGCCTGTGCTCCGCAACGGGAGAGGCCCCAACAGTGAGAGGCCTGCGTACCGCAAAAAAAAAAAAAAAAAAAAAAAAATTAGCTAAGGAAGTCCATTCCCCTCCCTGAATCAGTTTTTCCAGGTTGGGAAAGATGACCCTGAACATCCTTCTAGCTCAGACATTTGAGAGTGCAAGACGGTTTGTTATCTGGAGCATGGTGTCTGAGAGGAGGGTGTGCATACCTGGCAGTGCTTGAACTTGAGGCCTCCCAGGAGTTTGTGGCGGTAGGCAGAGAAGTTTTTTTTTTTTTTTTTTAATTGATGCAAACAAAATGTGGAGCCCACCCATCTAAACTATGCTTGATGGATGATTGCCTATGTTTTTTTTAAAAAAAATTTTTGTTTTCTATTGGAGTATAGTTGATTAACAATGTTGTGTTAGTTTCAGGTGTACAGCAAAGTGATTCAGTTATTCATATACATATATCTATTCTTTTTCAAATTATTTTCCCATTTAGGTTGTTACATAATATTGAGCACACTTCCCTGTGCTATACAGTAGGTCCTTGTTGGTTATCCATATTAAATATAGCAGTGTGTACATGTCAATCCCAAACTCCCAGTCTATCCCTCCCCCCAACCCTTCTCTCCTGGTAACCATAAATTCATTCTCTAAGTCTGTGAGTCTTTTTCTGTTTTGTAAATAAGTTCATTTGTGTAGTTTTTTTTTAGATTCCGTGATATACTGATAATTGTCTTTCTCTGTCTGACTTACTATACTGAGTGTGACAATCTCTAGGTCCATCCATGTTGCTGCAAATGGCATTATTTCATTCTTTTTAATGGCTGAGTATATGCCACTGTATATATGTACCACATCTTCTTTATCCATTCATCTATCAATGGACATTTAGGTTTCTTCCATGTCCTGGCTATTGTACACAGTGCTGCAATGAACACTGGGGTGCATGTATCCTTTTGGACCATGTTTTTCTCTGGTTATATGCCCAGGAGTGGAATTGCAGGGTCATATGGTAGATCTATTTTTAGTTTTTTAAGGGACCTCCCTACTGTCCTCCATAGTGACTGTACCAATTTACGTTCCCACCAACAGTGCAAGAGGGTTCCCTTCTCTCCACACCCTCTCCAGCATTTATTGTTTGTAGATTTTTTGATGATGGCCATTCTGACTGGTGTGACGTGATATCTAATTGTAGTTTTGATTTGCATTTCTCTAATAGTTAGTGACGTTGAACATCTTTTCATGTGAGTAGGTGGAGAAATTTTATCCCAATTGGTTGCATTGGAGTGGATGCTCTGTGAATTGCTGACCTCGTTCATTTCCCTTCCTGGGTCATAGTCAAGGACAGCACCAGGGAGCCCTGATGGGAAGGGAGCAGAAGCCCAAAATGACGTCCAAAGAAAGAACTCCAAAAGCTTGGAGAAGCAGCAATGTGGAACACAGCTGTTGCCTGTGGCTGTCGGAGGCTGGGGGCTGATGGAGGGAGGATGGGGGACTGTGTTCCCAAGGACATAGGTGCACCAACACAACCCCACTGTTCAGCCCTTGGCTTCCCAAGTAACTATGAGATATGGAAATAGATACCACTGTTACCAAGAAAAGAGACACCAGTAACGTATTCTCTTCTCTTTTTCCCTCTCCTGATCTTCCCTCCTGTTTTCTTTTTCTGTCACTCTTTCTACCTCTCTCAGCCTCCATTTTCCAAAAGGACTTGTCCTGCAAAATAAACAAGTACATATATCTAAGTTAGTTAAGGCTGAAAAAAGTTCAGACATTGTGCAGAGAGAGTAAGATCATTGCAGGAGGCGCCAGCAATGATGTAGTTGTGGTGAGTGAGCACTGAATTTGACTGATCTTCCTGGCAACCAAGACAGAGAGGGATATGTAGTGGTTTCCAATGTTCCTGTTGTTCAATCAGAGGCAAATTAACCATTTGTCAGGAGAAAAAACTTTTTTCTGGTAATGAATTATAGGAGAGATTCACATGGAATTTGAATATTCCAATGGGCACGTCTCCAGAGTTGGTTTGGTTTTTTTTTTTTTTAAGTTCTTTGTATGGCTGTTTTCTTTTATTGCCAGTGTTAAATGTCTGATATTCTGTCACAGACCAGTGAAGTCACTTCCTCAGGGACTTCACCTCATGGTAGACAAGGCTGCTGTTTTCTGATCACCTGACTTGATGAAGGGTAGAGGTGAGAGTTTAGCCTGTTATTTGGAACACTTGTTTGAACACTCCCCAGCTAACTTTTGGATGTTGTGGAAAATGTCATGCTGCTGGACCATGCATTCATTCATTCAACAAGCACTTAGGGGGCTCTGGTGCTGTTCCACGCTCTATGCTCTCAAAGCAACCTGGAGGGGGACAGACGAACAGCCGTTACATGTGGTTTGAAGTATGAAAATAGAGGTCTGTGCAAAATGACACCAATTATGGAAACCTAGACAAGGAAATCATGATTTATTCGTAGGAATGTGGGGCCCAGGAATGGCTGCACCAAGGAGGTGACATTTGAGCTGGGTCTTGTGGACAATGTAGGAGTTTAAGTGGCTGAGTGAGCTGGGCCTCCCGGGCAGAGGTAGGACAGTGCCTGGAGTGGCTGAGGAGCAGCCAGTGGAATGAGGTTCCAGGGATCCCAGGAGACCGGGGAGAATGCAGTTGCCTTTAAAAATCTAGGCAGCTCAGGGGGACAGACAGTGGTGAGAAATTAGGGAATAATTACACAGCAAATGAAATGACACCATCCCCTGATTCACGCAGGAGCAGAACAAGAGCTGTGGAATCCCCGCAAAGAAGGAGAGTGGGCTCAGAGCCAGCCCTGTTAGGTGGGGTGGTGGGAGGCACAAATGTCAAAGGCCAGTGAGGGCTGGTTGGTGAATCCCGCTGTCCCCTGAGCCCCAGCTCTTTAGGAAAGTGCACTTCACCTTCTGGCAACCATCGGTGGTTGGGAAACGGGGTTTTTGTACCTCCCACTGCACGTGTTACACAAGTTGAAGATTTTCACGTCTTGAAAAGATGATGCAAAGCCAACTTTTGAAGTGACTGTACAAACCTTGAAACTGCATTTACTGACTGAAACAAAATCAAATAACAAGAAGTCCCCTCCATCTGTACATTAAATAAGAGGCAGGATTGGCCACCCTCTCCCCATTTTCTTAAACCCAGGTTGGCTATGTTTTCTTGGGAATTAGAGGCTTTCCCCTGTGGACCCAGCTGTCTAGCCTGGAGTCTAGGAAGGGGCCAGGCCTGGTAGTGGGGTGGGGAGAGCTGCAGGGATGCTACTCTTGGCTCGGATGCTGCCTGGCTCTCCTGAGGATAAGGGGTCATTCATTCATTTGCTCATCCAAGTGTTCATTGCACAAGCTCTTCAGAGTCGATTCCCAGCTTGTCTGCTTTTTCCTCTCCACCTCTTCCTCCTGCAGCTATTGGCATGTGCCTTGTTTTTGGATCACTCCTGTCTCACCTCTAAGCGTTCCTTCAGCTCTTCTCAGCCTGGGGGTGGTGGGGGATCAGGGATTGCTCGGGCCCAGGATAAATACAGCCTGCCCAAGAAACCTTTCTTCACCACTTCCTGCGCCGTGTAAATGAATGGCTCTGTGCCCTTGTCCCTGTTGGATGGGGCTTCGGGGCCACGTGTCTTTTCCCTTGAGGTTTGTGGATAAAGGTCAGAGAGCATGTCTGGTCTTCACGTGCCATCTTGCACACAAGAAAAGCTCAATAAATGCTAAGCATCCACCATGCTCAGGCCTCCAGTAGGACCTAGGAACATAGGGAAATGGGAGGTGCGGTCCTCACCCCGGGGTCCCAGAAACCCCCGAGACCCTCACAGAGGCATCTTGACCTCCTGTCTTTGCACATGACAATGCACTGAAGGAGGAGCTTCCATTGAGCTTTACTTCCTAATTTTTTAAGCAAATTAGGGGGCTAATGTCGTGACCACATCCCATTCTACGTAGGATAAAGTCTAGACCGTGACTTTTTCCCAATAGCTCCCTGCTTTATGGAATGAAGACTCTGCTGGGTGTGACCTATAGCAAGAAATATATTGTCATCTCCACCTAGTACACACATATCCACTTATATGGAAACAAAGATTAATGAAACAGGACTTACTCTTTCTATGTGTGAGACTCTTAGAAAATTTCTCTTCTAGACCACTCTATTTTCTGTTTTAAAAGGTTGGTACTAGCAAAGTGATTTCATACCTGTTAAAGGGTTAGAACACAATAGGAAAATCATTAGGGTAATTGTGGAGATTTTGGAGTCAGATGTACCCAGGTTTGTATCCTGGCTCTGGCACCTGGAAGCCGTGTGGTATTAGGCAAGCACTTTCCCTCTATAATAGAAGTCTCAGTTTCTTCATCTGTAAAATAGGAATAACACAGAACCTACTACATGGGGTAATTGTGAGGATTAAATGGGATAATATAAGTAAAGCTCCTGCCACAGAGTAAGTGATCAATAAATGTGAGCTTGACAAGGTCGTGAAGATTATGGTTTTTATTGTCCTGGTACCACTTGGGACTCCTGCTTCCTGGGGAGTGGTAGTCATGAAGGACTTTCTGGAGGAGGAGGCATTGAAGCACGGCAGCAGGTTGACCAGGACCCACTGCTGTCCTCACAGCAACCAGGAACTCTGTGTGAGCATCCCAGGGCCACTCGTTTCCTTTTCCATGAAGGACAGGCTTGTTCCCAAGGATATTTGGCTGGACCTAGAGCTGACCATGTTAGTTAGATACCTTTGCCTTTCACATTTAGGTCTCCAATCCACCTGGAATTGATTTTTGTGTCTGGTGTAAAGATCCAATTTCTTTTTTCCCCCTTGTTTCTGAATGGATAACTGGTTACCCTGCATTTTTTATTAGAGTCTCATCCTTCCCTGCTGATTTGTACATCACCTCTCTCATATATCAAGATTCCATATATACATGGATCCGTTTCTGGACTTGATTCTGTTTCATTGGCCTATTTTTCTGTGCCTGTGCCAGTCCCATACTGTCTTAATTACTGCAGCTTTATAGTGATTCCTGACGTCGGGGAGGCCTGTCCCCCATCTTGTCCTACCTGGGCTGGCTTCGGGCCTGTGTTCGTATCTGTGTGTTTCAGAATCAGCCTCTTCTGGAGACGGGTGGAGAGCCCCAGGAGCTCTGGACAAGAATCCATCTCAGGGTGCCTGGGCCTGCAGTACCTCCTGGACTCACGGCTGCCATGCACCCCGCTTGGCATCTGAGCTGCCCTGGCAGTACTTTCTAATTCATTTGCAGAGAAAAGTGCCAGGAACGTGCCTGAGCCTGAGTCCCCTCTGCCTGCCACTTGCCTGGTGGCTCCTCTGGTTTCCCTCCCAGGGGCTCAGTCCTCATCATCCTACCCAGGGTGCCTGCAAACTTCTTTCAGAAGACTGCTTGCTTCCCTGTCCCTCTCTGCCAAGGACATAACCCTGGACAGACAGGGATGTGTCCTCCACTGGCAGTGCCAGGGTGGTAGAGGAAACTCCCTGTACCAATGCTTGGTACAACTAGACTCTTTGGTTTAGGTGTTTGCAGATATTTCTTTTACTGAAGATAGGCCGGGGGAGTGGGGGGGCGGAAGAGATCTGTCACTCATGCCTATACCGTAGTCTGTCCTTGAGTGGGAAGACAGGTGGGCATCTTCACAACCTTGCCTGGAGACCATTCTGACAGTGGTTTGGATGCCAGGGAAATGACTCATCGCAAGCTCTGATTTCATGAAATGGCTTAAAGAAAGGAGCATGACTCATGGGCCAAATGTACATGGTTAGTGTGGACTTGGTAAATCAGATGTGCGCACCCTACAGTTTTCAGCATACAGGTGTTTACAGGCTTCCGGAATTCAAAAACACTTGCCAACTGTGACTCATATGCTTTGATATATTGGCTTTGGGGTGGGAGTTTATGGTGAACCATCCCCTGTTGACCCTGAACAAAGCCTTCTTCCCCTTGTGCCTCAGTTTACTCATCTGTGAAATGAGGATTTGGATTGAGTCATGGCCCAAATTCCCTTTAACCCTTGTTTCTGTGATTCTACATCTGTGGTTTAAGAGCACAGAAATCAGAAACCTTTCTTTCCGTCCTCTTGTCTACAAGACTCTTATTTCTGCCTTGCTTTTGCTTATGGCTGTCTCTCTCCTCCTCCTTGCATTGAGGAGGATGGTTGTCTCTGGCTAGCTGGGGCTGGGTAAGGGAAACCTGCAGGCCATAAAGAAGCTAGGTTTGAATTCTTGTGCAGCTGCACTGAATCTTATCTACCTCTTCACTTGGAGAGACTTGCTGATTCTGGATACCTGCTTGTTCTGTCGAGCTGAATCTGCCCTCTCAATACCGGGGGTCCGTGAGCCCCCTGGGGGCCTTGGCACTGGCATGGGTTAGCTGGCTGAGCCCAGAATGTGGTGGTGGCATTTGGCTGGGGTGCTTTGGAGTCTCAGTGCTGAGGTGTCTGTCTTGTTTCCTCTTTCAGACCGCCGATTATTCCACCATGGCCTCGCTGGCTGGAGGGCTGGACGACATGAAGGCCAACCTGACCAGCCCTACCCCTGCCGACATCGGGAGCAGCGTGCCGGGCCCGCAGTCCTACCCCATTGTGACAGGTGAGGGCACCTGGGGCATGGGGGGTGAGTGGCAGAGAGAGAGAGAAAGGACGTGTGTGTGATGAGGAAAGTGGCTTCCTGGTGCTTTTGGACTTGATTGGCCATCTTTGTCTTAATGAGGTTATAAGGTCCTGGAACAGGTCAGGCGGGGGACTGCTGGGGCCAGGAGTTGTGGCTTCGATGAGACATGGCTGTAGACGCTCTGATAAAGCCAGAGGAGAGCAAATGGCAAATGGACGATGGGCTGGGAGGGTGGCCAGGGAAGCCTTGTGTCAGAGGGGCTGGGTGATTTCGGGGCCCCTGTAGGTGGGGCTGAGTGTTCAGAGCGCTGGGATTTAGCCCTCTCAGGAGAAAGGCAGCCCTATTTGGCATCAGCCTGGAGGATGAGTGGGATTCCTGGCAGATTGTAGATTTCCTGGCAGGAATTTTAGATTTCCAGGCAGAGGTGGAGTTAAGAAGGGCAGGAGGTTTAGGCTTCCTTTCTGGAAGGCTCGGGACCAGCTGCTTTAGCTGTCAGTGTACAGATGAAGAGTTTGGGCCCTGGAGGCACACTGCTGGCTTTGAACTTGCCATTGACTAGCTGTGTCCTCTTGGGTAAGTTATATAAGAATTCTGGGCTGGGGTTTTTAAATCTGTAATATGGTGATAGCACCCAGCCCACAGTGTTGCTGTGAGGATTAATGCTGTAAACATATGAGGTGCTTAGACTCTGGTCTAGCACACACAAGCACCCAATACATGTTGCGATTATTACTCCTCTCATGGTGGCTGGTCACGTCAGGCTCACTGCTGTGAAGGGGCTGGGCCAGGAGGGTGAGACAGGCAGACACCCCTCCCTGCTCCAGCAGCACTGGGATAATTTGGACGGACAGACTCAGCCACCAG
This sequence comes from Mesoplodon bidens, assembly GCF_964165515.1. Lineage (NCBI taxonomy): Eukaryota > Metazoa > Chordata > Mammalia > Artiodactyla > Ziphiidae > Mesoplodon > Mesoplodon bidens. The sequence goes on along the minus strand of NC_138162.1, from coordinate 22,731,158 downwards.
CTCCGGGAGGCTGTCCGACCATGTAGGCAGAAGGCAGTCTTGGATACTTCACATTAACAGACAGTGAGGGGCTGGGGATCACACTTTGGCCAGAGCCTTGAGGTCCAGCCTAAGGTAGCAGGATGTCCCTGTAGGTTGGTAGGCAAGACACAGGAAGCAGTGACAGAGACAAGGGGTTCTGAGTAATGTGAGTGGGCTGTAGTTGCATCAGGGCTGGATTCGGGTTAGAACTTTAGGCGGGGGTGGGGGCCGGATGAGACAGGCTCTCTCATAGCCTCATGTAGGTCCCAAGGCAGGGAGGGCCCGGCTCTGAGACCGGGGCTCGTGGGGCTCAGGCAGGAGCAGCCAGGACTCTGGCTGTAGATCTGGGCACCGCCTGGAGATCAGTTAAGAGGCAAGGGTGACTTGGTCCCCTGTCTACCTGAGGTGGGGCAAGAGCCTGGAGGGCTGCTGAGCCTGCAGGTCGGGGGGGTGTCAGTAACGGTGCAGGGATGGGGGAGGGGAACCTCAGTCAGAATGAACTTTTCCTAACATCACAGGTGTCCCATGAATCTTCTCCCCTGGGGTCATAAGAGTCTGTGACAAGACCTCTGACAGCATTCCCATTTTACAGACGCAGAAACCGAGTCTCAGGGAGGGGCAGTGACTTGCCCAATATAAGGGGTAAAGGGGAGAGCTGGAGCCGGCCTTCAGTCTCCTGGGTCCTTATTCTTTTCAAAGAAGCACAAATAATTGGGTAGGGGGGTGTGGTAGGGTAGAAAGAAGCCTGGACTAGTTAATAATAATAATAAGTCACTTTACTGAGTAGTTACGGAGTACCAAACATTCTGGTAGGTGAACTTGTTTTACCCTTGGAGGAGCCCTGGGAGGTGGGTACTGTTATATCACATCCACTTTGTAAACAAGGAAACGGAAGCCCGGGGCACTTAAGTAGCTTGCCAGAGATCACAGCTAGTGAGCAGCAGAGGTAAAACTGAACAGCAGGCCAGTACAGTCTGCCACTCTACCACACAGATCATCTGGGGGCTAATCCTGGCGCCGTCACTTCCTTGCTGTGACTTTGGATGTGTCTCTGATCTCTCAGGGCCCTTGTGAGGATCACATGAGATCCCCGAGGTGACTGCTCTGCAGAGGGAGGGTTTGTTATTAGGGTTGGGGTTCATGGGTTTAGACAAATCACAGGAAGACATATTCTACCATCTGCACAAGCCTATTTAGATGGAAAATAATCCAGTAAACGCTGAGACTATAGTTGCATTTCCGAGACTCTTTGTCTACTGACGTGGCAAACTGGTGGCCAGCTGCCCAAAGGGCTAATCTAGCCCACAGATATGGTTAGTTGGCCCCATGTAGGACTTTTTATAAATTTGAGTCAACATTGAAAATTTATAAATCTGGATCTCTGGCTTCCCTTGAAAAATCAGAAGATCTGGCCAGACTGGGCCGTATTCCCACCTGGTCGTGGTAGGCGGGGCCTTAGTGGCAGCAGCCCCTGGAGACATGGCCCCCGCCCACCTGCTTTCTCATTATCTTAAAAGCCTAACCTGGAAAGGAATTTGAGTTGAATACTCCTGATTTAGAAAGTTGTGCTAAAAGCCAGTTGGGTGGTTTAGCTGTCCAGGATCTGCAGAAGGTAAGTGTGGATGTGGGCTGGGTTTTCAGGTAAACCCTTGACCAAAGACTTGTTTGTATTATGATCAATCTATTTTAAAGTCACATCACAGAGCAGAAAAAGAATATAAATATCTCAAAGTCAGAATTATGCCTAATGTGGAAATACTAAAATTACTCTAATTATAAATATATAATACTTATATAATAGTATAATATTATAAATATAACCATTAGCTTTCTTGTAAGTAAACAGTAGCTAGCTAGAAAAATAATAGGGGAAAACATTAACAATAGCATCAAAAGAAAAAAGGTAGAATGCTGAGGAATAAACTTAACTTTAAAACTCCACTAAGGAACATAAAAGAATAAATGGAGAGATATAGCTTGTTCTTAGGTAGGAAGACTCAGTATCATGAAGATGTCAGTTCCCCCGAAGTAATATATTAATTCAAAGCATTTTCAATCAAAATGTCAACTTTTTAAAACTTGTCAAAATGACACAAATACTGGATAAATAAACACTCAAGGTAGCTAGAAAAATTCTGAAATAAAGAAATGAGTAAAACATAGCATATTTTAAAATGTTATGATAAAGCTACAACAATTAGGGCTTCCCTGGTGGTGCAGTGGTTGAGAGTCTGCCTGCCGATGCAGGGGATACGGGTTCGTGCCCCGGTCCGGGAAGATCCCACATGCAGCGGAGCGGCTGGGCCCATGAGCCATGGCCGCTGAGCCTGCGCGTCTGGAGCCTGTGCTCCGCAACGGGAGAGGCCACAACAGTGAGAGGCCCACGTACCGCAAAAAAATAAATAAATAAGTAAATAAAAGAAGAAAAAAAGCATCACCTTGCAATTTTATCAGAAAGCACCATCCACGGCGTAAGCAGTTCTACCTTAACAGGGAGACCAAATAATTGGTCTCCCAAATAAGGGAAATTGGTTTCCCAAATAAGGGAAAATTTTTAATAAACTTCGAGTGGGGAAGGCCTTTAAAAATCTGTTCCAGGGAGGACTTCCCTGGTGGCACGGTGATTAAGAATCCGCCTGCCAATGCAGGGGACACGGGTTCGAGCTCTGGTCTTGGAAGATCCCACATGCTGCTTAGCAACCAAGCCCATGCACCACAGCTACTGAGCCCGTATGCTGCAACTACTGAAGCCCGTGCACCTAGAGCCAGTGCTCCACAGCAAGAGAAGCTACTGCAATGAGAAGCCCACGCACCACAACAAAGAGTAGCCCCTGCTCACTACAACTAGAGAAAGCCTGCGTGCAGCAACGAAGACCCAATGCAGCCCAAAATAAATAAATTTATAAATCTGTTCCAGGGAATTCCCTGGCAGTCCAGTGGTTAGGACTTCGCGCTCTCACTGCTGAGGGCCTGGGTTCCATCCCTGGTCAGGGAACTAAGATCCCACAAGTCGTGTCATGTGGCCAAAAAAAAAAATCTGTTTCAAATACAAAAGGCAAAGAAAAATGATATAAATGACTGCCTAAAACAGCAATGTTTTATATACATATGTAAAAACACCCAAAAAAACAAAGAATAGAAAACTTTTTAGAAGTGGAACACAGATGACAAAAAGCAAATTTCCTTAATATATAAAGAGGTTTTTAAAAACAACTAAGAAAAAAAAAACAGTAGAAAAAACAGGTAAAGGAAATGAACATGAAAAAATACAGATGTCCAATGGCATAGAAAAAGACACTTGACTCATAGTTTTAAAACTACAAATTAAAATAATCATGAGATACTCTTTTTTTTGGCCACACCACACAACTTGTGGGATCGTGGTTCCCCGACCAGGGATTAAACCCGGGCACACAGCAATGAAAGCCCACGTCATAACCACTGGACCACCAGGGAATTCCCAGGAGATACTTTAATAAAATCCATTAGCTTATCAAAGATTGAAATGTTTCTTGAGGTCCAGTGTTAGAGAGGACATGAGAAACAGATATTTCCATACACAGTCATAGGTGTATAAATCAGTGCAGTCATTTTGGAAAGAAATTTGTCAGTATCTATCAATATTTTAAACGGACATACCTACCATCTAACTCAGAACTTTTATATGCACTTTAAGGACTTTATCTCAAGATATATTCACACAGATGCACAGTGATACCTAAATCCATATAATAATGACAGAATTATTTATAATGAAAAACAAATGGAAAAAACTCAGTGTTTATCAATAGGAGTAGGTTAAATAAATTATGGCTCCTTCACACAATAAACTACTCTGCAACCATTAAAAAGAATTAAGTAGAGCTATCTGTGCTGACATGAATAAATGTTCAAGATATACTTTTAAGCAAATAAATAATTTGTAGAGTAATATGTTTAGTATGATTCCATTAGTGTGAAAAAATATAAAGGACATACACACAGAGGCATGGACACACGTGTAGATCAGATGCATGCATATGAGGATTCAGTAGGAGAAGATCCCTAGCCTCTTCCCCTGCTTAATGGGACACCGTAGTGCTGTGCTGACACCGGGGTTCTCTGCTCAGTCCCACCCAGTGTCCCCTAGGGAATAACAAATATTTACATTGCCCCTTTACTCTCCTGAAATTAAGTTCATAAAAAATATAGCCTATCTTCACAAGTAATTTCAAATAAAATCAAAATAATACCCTAACTATAAGATAAAGGAGAAATGAAAGTGAAATTGTTTATAATTAACTGCTATGTACTTTGATAAGTAAATATTTGGCATGTCTAAACTGCAAGACATAATGGAGTAGCCCAGGGCTCGCTCCATGCACAGAATCACCACGAATGCAACAATCCCGAACACAGACTTAACTGCGTTTCACATACTGTGAGTGGGATTTTACGAATAGGTGAGGAACTCTTGGCAAAGTTCCAAATAAAACAAAGTACAAGCTTTGCTCAGTTTACACAGTAGTTGCATTCCTAGAAAATTCAGTGTTTATTAAGACCATGGAAACTGCAAGTTCACATTAATATGGGAATGAAGTTCCGTTCTAGATTTAAAGAATTATAAGCAGATTTCTCACCTACCAGCTACATGAGTGTTGGGCAGGACATGAAAATAGTGCAGGATAAAGGCAGATTCTTCGTTGTGTGGGACTGCTCCACTACAAGCCAATAACACCTGTCAATCATATAAAAGCCCCCAGAAATGTTCAAAACACCCTCTGGGGGCAGTTGATGATCCCAATGAGAGCTATTAGAACACCTTGAAGGAATGCCCCTGAGAGCTGATAGGATGGGCCTTCGTGTCACCACGTGGCATTAATATAATTCCACCTGTGCTCGTGGATGTGTTGACACAGTTCTGAACTCTTCAGGGAAGGGCTGAGTCTTCCAGCCCCACCCGTTCCTTCTCCCCTCCTCACAGGGTGCTCAGCTAGACTGCCAGCCTGGGGTCCAAGAGGCGGCTGGTCTGTGTACTGCTCCACCCTCGCCCTCACACTCCCGGCTGCCCAGGGAGATCTCATTAGAGAACGAGTCCATGTCTCTCCATCATTTATATGCCATGTTAAATTTTAATTTAAACTCCTGCTCTACCAGCCAGGGCCACGGTTTAGAAACTGCTCACCATTTGCAAAGCAGTGACATGGCCCGCCCATTCCTGCATCGTCAGCACTTTGGGCCTGTCCTGATTGGGACTAATTATCTGCAGGTGTATCCTTGAGCCACAGGCCTGCTGATGGGGCAGCCACTGTGCCTACCTGGCAGGAAAGACAGCAGGTGGACACCAGCAAAGGACCCGGCAGTCTTGCCCTTGGCTGTGCTCACCTGACCCTTTGCCTGGGAAAACAAAGTAACGGGGCCAGCCTGTGTCCTTTCTGGCCCCTTCCCCTGAGGACCATCTCTTTGTATCACCAGTTGGAATGGCAGGTGGAGACTGAGGGAGGCTTCTTCTGGTTAAACAAGTTTGGGAAACACCTGCCTGGTGCATGACCCAGGTCCTGGGATCTGAGGCATCCCCTGGGCACTGTCCCCTCTAAACAACAGAGAACATACATGGGCCAGTGGATGAGCACCCACGAAGACAGACAGATGACTGCCGAGTCCCCAGGACCACCAGCTCTGATTTGCTGGTATCCCAGGCTCAATGTTTGGAGTCTTCTATACCCCAAACTTGGTACCTGAAAGCAAATAAGTCCATCCTCTTCCACCTTTCTCATCTGAGCAATAGCTGAGGGCTGAAGGAAAGAGCACTAGACCCAGGAGTCAGAGGAACAGGTTTAAGCCTGGACTTTGCCACCTAACTGTCCTATCATTCAGCAAATAGCTTGTCTTCTCTGAGCCTCAGTTTTCCTATCTATGAAATGGGGATGACAATTCCTGCCCTGCCTGCCTCCTTTGGCTGTTTCGAGGCTATAATGAGACAGTGACGGGGAAGAATTTGAGAGCCACTAAGGGGGCATCTAAGTGTGTGTGGGCCGGAAAGGAGATCTGGAGTGTCTGGGATCCATTGTTGGCTCTTCCCAGCCTCCTTTGGGGCAAATATCCGACCACAGACAGGCAGGGTGGGAGGGTCCCGCAGAGCAACTGCTCACTTCACAGTCAGAGAGACCCTGGTTCAGAGGTGGGAGATGACCTGCTCAAGGCCACATCCAGTGAGTTAGAGCTGGATCTGGGGCTTATCCAGGGCCCTGGCTTCCAGAGCCTGCTGCCAATATGTGGTTGGATGGACTAAAAAAAAAATCCCAGTTTAAATTTCCAGAAGACATTTCTTTCAGCATATGACTGAGAATGTCAGCAGCAAAGCCAGACTGCCTGGCCTTGAAGCCCAGCTTCTCCGTATTCTAGCTGAGTGACCTAGGGCCCGTTACTAGCCTCCATGCCCAAGGTCCCCATCTGTAAAATGGGCCTCAAGATAGCACTCCGTCACAGGCTCCCTTCAAGGATTTCATGCATGGTCCACGCAGTCTTGGCCCAGTGCTTGGCACATGGTAAACACTTAACGAATGGTAGCTATTAGTATGTTCCAGGCCTTTCTGAACGACCGTTTGCTTATCTCTCCATGGGGAGCACCTCCTTTGACCTGTTTTTTATGAGACTTTTTTTTTTTTTTTTTTTCTGGTATGTGGGCCTCTCACTGTTGTGGCCTCTCCCATTGCGGAGCACAGGCTCCGGACGCGCAGGTTCAGCAGCCATGGCTCACGGGCCCAGCCGCTCCACGGCATGTGGGATCTTCCCGGACTGGGTCACAAACCCGTGTCCCCTGCATCGGCAGGTAGATCTCAACCACTGCGCCACCAGGGAAGCCCGGGAAATGCCTTTTAACTGTATAAATGAATGAGTGAATGAGGTGCTGAGAGGATGGGGCCATTTCTCAGTTCTTTCTCTGCTGCCAGTTGGGCCCAGCCCATAATCAGGCCTCAGGGACTCTGGAAGTTAGTGGAAACTTCGAGGTTGGGTAGCCCGACCCGTCACCCAACCCTGGGATCTATTCTATATCAGGACTTGGTTACCTCTAGTGATGGGGATTTCACTAGCTCAAAGGCAAAGAATCTTCAAACAGGACTTACCTGAAGCTGCTCTCCATTGAAGTGATTTCCTTTCCCACTGGCAAGCCAGAGCTGAGCTGTCAGTAAAGTCTGGGCCGGCATCCGTGCTATGAACTCAGACCCAGGCACTGGCATTCTGGGTACTCAGGGTCCAGCCCAAATAGTGCTTTTTAAACCTGAAAAAAAAAAATCAGAGCCCACATTTTACAGATCAGAGGAAGACAACCCAAATGTCCATGAGAAGGGGACTGTTCAGTAAAGAAGAGCTCACCCGTAAGATGGAGTACTGTGCAGCTGCAGGAAAGAACGAAGAAGTGCTTTATGTCCTGATTGGGAAGATCTTGGAGATACATTATTCATGAAAAGAAGCAAGAATAATATATACAGAATGCCACCTTTTGTGTAAAGAAGGGAGGGGCAATGGGAATGCATATTTGTTCACACAAGCATACAGAAGTTCTGGAAGGATACTCAGTAACCACGTTTGGGCATAGATGATGAAGTGGGTGTAGGAAGAGGACTTCTTACTGAATATCATCTACATTTAAAATTTTTTGAATGTTATATATATATTAATATACCACTATCAAAAAGTTAAATTTAGAAGTTCCTTTAAAACTAAGAGATTTCACATAAAGGCTAAAATGTCTAACTTGTTTTGAAAAATTAGAAGACTGTCCACCAGGGTCCACATTCCCACATGGCCACACTAGGGGAGCGTGGAGAAGGGGCCATCCCTTTACATCAGCCGTACTCTCCTGTTTGTCCCAGACTCCACCTGGCCAGCTTCACTCACTGTCCTTGCCTGCTGCTCCCTGTGAGTCTTCGACCTGCCCCAGGCCCTCCTTCCTGTCTCCTCTGACACCTATTCCTGCCCAATAGAAACCCAGGCCAGGAAGGGCTGACCACAGGCTGTCCAACTGGACTTGCCTGTCCCTGACTCCAGGCCTTTGCTCACGCTGTTCTGCCTGCCTGGAATGGCTTTCCCCAGATATCAGCTCGGTGTTATAAGTCATCTAATGGGGAGGGCCTGGAGTGCCGAGTGCAAGGTTTTCCAGAATGTGTGACAATTAGGCATTTCAGCCCGGTGCAGTGATGTCACATTCTGTCCAAACTAAATGTTGTGAACCTGCTTCAGGGGACCACAAACAGAGAGAAAACTCAGCACCCAAGATCGGAACTTTCCCCAGAAAAACTAGGCTATTTGCATTCCAGAAAGATTCAAGGTGAATCCAATTGGGGATTAAAGTATTGTTAAATAGACTCACAGTTATAGATTCTAGAGAAACCTAGAATTTCGGAATCTAAATGTTTGGAAGGATACTTAGCGGTTCAGAGAAGCCAGAGGTCTGATCATTTTAAAACCCAAATGAAATTCAAGCATCTCTGTAATTAAAATGGACATCAAAGGAAAATATGATTTGCTTTCAGGTTAGCACAGTGTTCCTAAAAACTATTTGTTGAATAAATGAATTAATGTTTGTGTAAGGAGCAGTGTCAATTAAAAAAAAATAATTTCAGGGGAAAGTACTCCAGTTGTTTCTGACCTTGTATTTTGTAGGATAAAAATAAACAAAGGTGGATGGCCATCCTGGTAATGCACTCATAGATTTTTACACTTGCGGGCAGCTTGGAAGCCGACCTTTCCAAATAGCCTTCGAGCAGGTCTCTGGGCCTCCAGCTTCCCAGCTGACCCTGCTGTGATCCATCTTCTTAAAATAGCAATTTCATTAGCTCGTCCTCCTGGTCAGAGATCTCCACTGCCTTGCCATTATCTGCAGGAGAAAACACACCAAACTGTAGCTCCTGGCAATTAGCAGAGCGGTTGCCATTCATCATTTCTTCATTCTCTCATTCACTCACTCACCTCTCCATTAAAACCCAGCTCCTCCTTCACATCAGACCTTAGCCTAGGCTGGGTCTTGTGGCTGTAGGGTCTCTGCCCTCAACATACCCATAATTTGATGAGGGAGGTAAATGTGGATGCATGTACAGGGCAAAACAAAACAAATAAGAAAAAGAAAGAGAAATACCAGGGAGAAGCCAAGTGCTTTTGAAGGCGTGGAGGAGGGAACTATTGCTTCTCTTTGACTGTGGGGTTTGGGAACATTTTGTGGGAGACCACGTGGAAGCTGCTCTTGGGGAGCCACGAACTCTTGGTTTCTCTGCTCTGAAGCTTGGTCTAGTCTGTTGCAATACCCCCAGCTTTACTAATCCCTTTTAAATCACGAAGGAATACGTGCTCATTGTAAAATAAATTCGAATGGTACGGAAGTATATGGAAACATGTGACTGTATCCCTTCACCCCCTCCCTAGCCTGTTCTGCTGCCAGCAGAGTTGATGGTTTGGTAAATATCCTTCCAGAACCTTTTCTATGCATAAAAAACGGTATCAGATTACACACATATAGTTCATTTCCTATAAAGGGGTTTTTGCTCTTCATACTGTTGGTCAGTTTTTTTAAAATTTTGTTTCATGCTTTATGGACACCCAACATGTTGGTAGGTCCAGAACTTCCATCCTTTCTAATGTTCTGGATGAACCATAATGAACTCTTCTCTAGCAGTATAGGCTAAGGAATTCCTACCTCAGGGCTAAGGGGTGAATCTCTCTCAGTATTTGATACCTGGGCGGCAGACGGAGAAGGACAGGGTTCAGGAAGGGAAGCGGGACGGGAACCTTGGCATCCATGGGCAGCCCAGGACTGTCAGCTTAGAGACAGCAGGCTGGGGGCCTGGCTGCTGCCTCCCACGTGCTCAGGGGTATGGGAGGAGGAGATGTGGCTGCTCTAAGCTCATCAGGGGAAGCCACAGGGAGGCAAGCTGTAGCTGAGTGCAAAGAAGAATTTTTTTTTAACAGTTTGATCTCTCTGAAGCTGGAATAGGCTGCTTCTGGAGATAATAACAGTGATAGCTAATGTTTATTGAGCATGTATTATGTGCCTTGGTTCATTTCACCCCTTACTCTATGAAACTAGGTACTATTTTTGTCCCAACTAACAGTTAAAAAGAAATTGCCTGAGTTCACACAGCACTAAGTAGCAGAACTGGTTTTCTCCTAACCCCTGTACTGTACTGCCTCTGGTGGTAATAAGCTCCACATCATCAGAGGTATCCAAGCAGAGCTCTTTCACATTCACCTGCAGCACAGTTAGACTGGCGGCCCCTGGGGTCTGTGGAAGCTGATCAAACTGTAGAATCTCTTGTACAGTCTTTGGAGCCAGACTGCCCATCTTTGGGTCTCAACTCTTATCCCACTTATGAATGGGTGACCTCAGTTGCAACTGTGTGTATGTGCCTCAGTTTGCCCACCTATAAAATGGGAATAGAAACTTGTTACATGGATTAAATGAGTTAATATTTCAGAAGCACTCAAAACTCTGTCTGGAACATGGTAAGTGCTAAATAAGTGTTGTTTTAAACAACTGGAGCTCAGGAAAGCAGCCTAAGCCAGAGAGCCAGGTTTAGGGGTCCTCCACAGCAAGGGGATGGAGAAGGAGCTCGCCAGGGTTGGGATCTGTCCAGCGTGGAGCAGGCCTGATGGCTCCCTGTTCTGGATGTTCCACTGGCCTCCTGTATTATTTTCCAGTTGCTGCTGTAACAAATTACGATGAACTTCACAGCTTAAAACAACACAAATTTATTATCTTACAGTTCTAGAGGTCAGAAGTCCTAAAATCAAGGTGTCAGCAGGGCTGTATTCCTTCTGAAGGCTCTAGGGGAGAATCCATTTCCTTGCCTTTTTCAGCTTTTTTTAAAAAAATTAATTAATTTTTGGCTGCGTTAGGTCTTTGTTGCTGTGCACGGGCTTCTCTTTGTTGCAGAGCACGGGCTCTAGGGACACGGGCTTCAGTAGTTGTGGCACACGGGCTTAGTTGCTCCACGGTATGTGGGACCTTCCCGGACCAGGGCTCGAACTTGTGTCCCCTGCATTAGCAGGCAGATTCTTAACCACTGTACCACCAGGGAAGTCCTTTTCCAGGTTCTTGAGGCTGCCCACGTTCCCTGGCTTGTGGCCCTTTCCTTTGTCTTCAAAGACAGCAGGGTATCATCTTTTGTCCTCTTTGACCTCTGCTTCTGTTTTCACATCTTCTCTCTGGGACTCTGACCTTCCTGCCTCTCCCCTATAGGGACTCTTGGTGATTATATTGAGCTCACCCGGATAATCCAGGATTGTCTCCACGTCTCAGAAATCCTAGATTTAATTACATCTGCAAAGTCCCCTTTGCTTTGTAAGGTGACATATTCACAGGCTTTGGGGGCCATGATTCTGTCTACCACACCTCCCCAGTGCCCACTATAAAGGTCTCCTTGAGGACTCTGCATCCCCTTGTATCCCGGAAGAACCATGATCTGGGAGGGGATCAGCACCTTTTTTGCTGTATCTGCCTGACTTCTCCCCACCACCTTTGTGAGCACTGGCTGGTCCTCACTGTGTCTCCTCCATCTGCCCCAGTATTGTGACAATCGTGCCCTCCCCAGGTACCTAGGGTCAAGAGACTGGAATATTGGTGCTCCTTGGAGATCATTCGCATCACTCCCTCATTGAGCAGATGGAGACACGGAGGACTGAGAACTCAAGTTCTCCCCACATGAGACAGCTCCAGAACCCACATCTCTTGGCTCCCCATCCTTGCCAGGCTCAGCCTTCCAGAACAGAACTTTCCCCCTCTCCTGTCCTCATTTCTCAGCCTGACTGGTCCACTGCCATGCATTGGGTTCTATGCCTGATGGAATCCTTTATTCAGGCCTTTTTATCACCTTCCAACCCAGCCACACCCAGTCCTGACTCCAAGCCTTTGCTTCTGCTGGTTCCTCTGCTTAGGATGCTCCTGTCATTTGCCCAGAGGTGGCGGTAGTCTGCTGTGAAAGGAAGAGCAATGGGCTGACTCGGATCAGGATCACAGATCTTCATTCCAGCTCTGCCATAACTCCCTGGTGACTTTGGGACATGCTTTCTCTCTCTGAGCCTCCATTTTCACATCTGCCCAATGGGAATTTATCATCCTGGCTCATCCTCTCCTTGCCGGACTTCAGTGAAGTGTACGTGAGCTGTAAGAAGCTATAGCCTTTCTTTTGACCTGACTGTGCCAGGTGCTCAGGTCCTGTGTCCCCAGCAGGGGGGTGAGTGTGACCTGGTGCAGGGCTTTGCCTATGAAAGGCTCTCACGACACCTGCTGAGGGCTGAGGAACCAGCAGGGCTGCCAGTCTCTGTCCATGTGACTTCAGGGCATGTCTCCAGGGAGCAGTCCTCAAGCGCCACCTCCTTCAGGAAGCCCTCCCCAATTACCCCACAGTCAGACCCCTCTCTGGGCCCTGGATCAGCCTACTTGTTATCCCATTGTGCCTTGACTTATGATTCTTTGTGTCCAGCCTAACTTTATCCTTAGACTATGAGGTTCTGAATTGTCTTCTGCCTACCATGGGGCATGGAACATTGTAGGTACTCGGGAAGTGTTTGTTGAATGGATGGATGGATGGATGGATGGATGGATGGATGGATGGATGGATGAACAAGTGAGCTAATATGTGGGGTTGCTACTAATCACCCCAAACTGTACCCATCTAGGTTATTATCAAGGTTATTGACATGATTCACACACTCACACACACATCTTTGATGAGCAAAAGGGACATTTGAATGCAAGGTATTATGACAATTATTATTTCTCTCCAAATGCATTAGCTTCTACTGGTTTGCAGCCTTTTTTTTTTTCCCACCAATGTTCACAGCCCAGAAAAAAAAATCTCTCTCTAATTTATCTCTATTAGCTTTTATTTGCATTACCCAAGAGGCTATAGAACTTCTACTCCCACCCCTAGATCTTCTATAAATGTTTGGTAAGGCTGGTTTTGGCACGAGTCCTTAGGGGGCACCTGCTGCCTGTCCAGACTTGCCCATCCAGAGGAGTGTTTGCCTTTCTGGAGCCACTAGCTCCTTTTGTAACCCTCTGTTAACCCAGGTCCAGGATGGTGTCACATGCCCACCTCAAGGATAGGGTGGTCAAATAGCCCGTTTGGAGGGTTGACCTCTGGAGTGGGGACTAAGGTAAGGGCTCTTTCCCCAGAGCTGGTCTCAATCCTGAATAAGATCTAGTAAGGCAAGAGTCACCAGCAGGAGTGATAACTACTACTTGCCTCCCACTCACCAGGCAGCAGACATTGTTCTAAGCACGTAACATGTGTTAACTTGTCTAATCTGCAAAACAACACTGTGAGAAAGTTAGTTTCATTATCCCCATTTTACTGATGCCAAAACTGAGGCACAGAAGAGCATAGCAACTTGCTCAAGGTCACACACCTCCTAAGTAGTGGAGCCAGGTTTCAAATGCATACTGTCAGATTCCAGAGGCCACACACCTGACCATTGTGCCACACTGCTCCTCACCAACCTGCTGTGTCAGGGGCAGTTAGGCAATCTGGCCAGAGGAGGTCCGAGTCCTGCAGAGTCCAACTTAGAGAACAGACCACAAACAAGGCTGTTGAGTAGATCAGGGCCATGCATGGGGGGCACGTGTGACGTGGCTTGTCTTAATCCCGGGTGCTATCTGGTTGAAGGGCATCGGGCTGACTCTCCCTCCAATAACCAGCACCGTGTAGGTCAGCCTGCACCCAGGCAGACCTCAGCAGCACAGTAGGCCCTCAGGGAAGGTCTGTTGAGTGGATGGGCAGATGACAGTGGCACTTCCAGCAACTTCCCACCTAGACCCAGCTGCTCTTTTGTTGTTTTGTTTTCAGGAAAGAAAGCAAAAGAAAAATAATGGTCACTGCTTTCCTTAAACAGACTTTCTTCCTCTTCCCCTGGGCAAGTGCCCGTGGGGAGGGTCAAGCCATTTCAGCCCTGGTTCTCTTCAGGAAGAAGTCAGCTAAAGCAACAGCTCTTCACACAACACCCAGCACAGCTTCCTGCTTTCTCATCCTCTATTGCCCTGCCTGCCTGAGAGCAAAAAAGACATTAAGCAACAGTCCAGGTGGTCAGGGGTGGGAAGCCTTGGCCCAGGTGCTTGGGCAGCCCGGCAGGGATCCACCACGGGGTGGCAGGGAGGACACTGGGGTGGGTGATCAGGCCCCGCTGGGCTGTCCTGGTCCTCAAGCTGAGAGCAGGCTGGGGTGGGAGGGCTCGCCTAATTGACCGGGGCCTTGGGGTGTATGTCCTCTCTTGGATTCCTGGGATGGAAGCATCATGGTCAAGGTGGCTGGGTTTGGGGAGGGGCAGGGGTGGCAGAGGGTGCCCTGAGGGGCTCTGAGCAGTGTCTCTTTCCCAGCTGGCCCGGCAGTGTTTCAGTGTCTTTCACAGCAAGTAGTGTCAGCCCTGGATAATTATTCAAAAGGTGTTGCCAAAAGGAAGACCCTAGCTGTCACGAATAGCCATCTGTGCCAGTATGGGGGTAGATTACAAAAGGTACCTGTTGTTTTATTATTATCTTTAGCTCTCTTTTGTATAATGAGCCTGATGGAGTAAAAGATTCCCACAGAGCTCAGCCTGGAGCCATGGAGCCCAGAGTAGGGCTCCCTGGCCTCCCTCCTCTGGCTCTGCAGCCCGGGTCAGCCGGCTCCTACCCCAAGGCTCCCAGGGTCTGGTCTAAGGGCCGGGCCTCTGGGCTGCCTGGAGCTGGCCCAGCTACTGCGCAGCTTCTCTGTGGGCTGAGCACACCTCCGGCAGGGACTGGCCCTGCCCATGTCCCCGCCCCCGGAGGAATCCCTTCTTTGACCTTTGTAATTATTCCTGTTCAATCTTCCTTCGTGTTTTTTCCTTCCCCTTTTCAAGGTGCTCAACTCCTGCGCTCCCTCCAGTGTATTAAGGATGTGAGTGAAATTGATGACTGGGATGTCTCAGGTCTTTATGATGATGAATGACTTTCACTGCCAAAGCTTTTATTGTCTGTGATTTGGGAAGAAGGGGGAACTGATATATCAAGGCTGCCTGTCACACCATTTAATACAGTTATAAATCCTGACGTCACTAACTGGTGGTCAGGAGCTGGAGAATTCCACCGGCCGCCGCTTTGCTGAGCCTTTATGGATTTTTTTCCCTCTCGCCTTTCTTTGCTTGACTGTCACAATTGTGTTTTGGGAGGGGGGGTGGGAAGAGCTGGATGGTGACTTTAAAAATCTCAGGGGCATTCTGGTCCAAGGGAGAAAGTGGGAGGCCTCCCCACCCTAAAGTAAGGGGAAATGGCAGGCCTTTGATTCTAAGGTGAGCAAAGAAATTGTTCAGTGAAACCAATTCCTAAAAGTATGCTAATAACTTCTTGCCTGTGCACCACCCTTTACAGTTTACGGATTGATTTTAACAGCTGTTATTTTTCAGATCTTCCTTCCATCCTTTGGGGGTGGGGGTGTGGCAGGGAGAGACTTGAGCCCCATTTTGCAGAAGAGGAAACTGAGGCTCAGCAAGGTGAAGCGACTTGGCCAAGGTTATGCCACACCAGGCAGATGCAGAGGGCAACTCCCTGGATGAAGCAACAGAGCATCACTGTTAGGAATGGTGGTGTCAGACAAGGTGTGGTATCAGACAGCCCAGGGTTCTAATCCTAGACTCCACTGTCTAGCTGCTGGTCATGGGATGGTCACTTCAACTTTATAACCCTCAGTTTCCTCACCTGGAAATGAGAATAACACTCTTCTCATAAGCCTGTTTTGAGGATTCAATGAGATAATGCATGGAAGAGTCTTAACAAGGTTCTGCCCCCATCAAAAGTGCCCAATAAATGTTTTTAAAAGATGGAACTACCGGGCTTCCCTGGTGGCACAGTGGTTGAGAGTCCGCCTGCCAATGCAGGGGACACGGGTTCGTGCCCCGGTCCGGGAAGATCCCACATGCCACGGAGCAGCTGGGCCCGTGAGCCATGGCCGCTGCCTGCGCGTCCCAAGCCTGTGCTCCGCAACGGGAGAGGCCACAGCAGTGAGAGGCCCGTGTACTGAAAAAAAAAAAAAAGATGGAACTACCATGAGAGAAGCATGTGGTAGGTGTCACAGGAGCAGAGGAGGGCCACCTATGCCTTCCTGAGCTTGTGTGGGGAGGTGGTCAAGGAAGGCTTCCTACAGGAGGTGACATTGGAGTTGATTGGGATGAGTAGGAATTAGCCAGGCTGGGGAGGGCGGATGAGGAAGAACATACCAGGCAGAGGGAACAAGTGAGAGAGGCAGAAACAGCACCAGGTGGGTGAGGAAGAGCCAGCAGCCCCAGGAGTGGCGAGTTGTGCAACTGAAGATGAGAAAAGGTCAGACCACAGAGGCTCCCAAGGACCTGGGATCATAACCTCTGGATTCTGGGAAGCCTTGAGGGGTTTTAAGTAGGGAGTGGCATCTTCCAAGAACTCTCTCTGGGGACTTGACAGAGGGTGAACGTAGTGTGGATGAGACCAGCAAGAAGACTGAACTTGTTGAAGATGGGTGTAAAAGTCCAGGAGAGAAAGGATGAGGACCTGGACCCAGGCAGTGGAGATGAGTATAGAGGAAAAATTTTGAGGGGTAGAATTGGCGATAGTCAGATGTAGGGGATAAGTGAGACATGGAAGTCAAGGATGGCTCCCCTGGTTGGAGTTTGGGGGACTGGGTGGATAATGGAGCCACCAGCTGAGACAAAGATGACAGGAAGAAGAGTTGGTTTGGATATTTTCTGGTGGCCCAGGGACGCCCAGGTGGAAACATCCAGAGGGTGATGGAGGAGGGGTTAGGGCTGGCGATACCAATTTGGAAGTCATGGGCATGGAGGAGATGGGTCACCTAGTGAAGATGCATAGATAGAAAGGCCTGAGAGCAGCAGAGCTCTAGGAAGAAACTGGAGAACAAGGATGGCTAGAGAGAAGAAGCCATGGAGAAGTCTGGGAAGAGGTGATTGGTGAAGGACAAAGCAGACCATGAATGCGCTCTATCTGGGAGCCTAGAGCAGTCACAGCCCTGAGATGGGAACAACAGAATTCTCTCTGGCTGCTTACGTAGAACTTAAGACTTTCAAGAGGCCCACAGAACCAGGCTTGGAGGCTTCACAGCCAGGAACCACACCTGAACCACACCTGAAACAGCACAGAACTGGTCTTGTGGAAACGCCACACCTTGGCCTGTGGACACAGAGCCCTCAGCTCACGTCGCTGTCACTGGACACCAGATGTCACCAGTAGAACCTCTATTCCACAGGCACCTACTTCTCTGCGTCACTTGCCTCTAGACTAACGACTCATACACGTGTGTCTACTTGATGGAACCAGGATGGCGCCTGTGCTCCAGCTGCAAGGGAGGCTGGGAGGTCAAGCTCCTGACTTCTGTTGTGAGGAGCCTAAACTCTTAAGGTGGAAAATTCCCAAAACAAAAGAAGGAGGTTTCCCTGGTGGCGCAGTGGTTACGAATCCGCCTGCCAATGCAGGGGACACGGGTTTGAGCCCTGGTCCGGGAAGATGCCACATGCCATGGAGCAACTAACTCCGTGTGTCACAGCTACTGAGCCTGTGCTCTAGAGCCCGCGAGCCACAACTACTGAGCCCAAGTGCCACAACTACTGAAGCCCATGTGCCTAGAGCCCGTGCTCTGCAACAGGAGAAGCCACTGCAATGAGAAGCCCGCACACCGCAACGAAGAGTAGCCCCCGGTCGACCCAACTAGAGAAAAGCCTGCGTGCAGCAAGAAAGACCCAACACAGCCAAAAATAAATTAAATAAATAAATTTAATAGCAAAAAAAAGACTGTGATACAATGTATTAAAAAAAAAAAAAACCAAAAAACAAAAGAAGGGTGTTCAATGGTGTGAGGTGGCCAAAGATGTTTGAAGAATTAGGGAGCGAGCAAAGAGATCCAAGCTAGCAGGACTGAGAAGCACCATGGCTTTGGCAGTTAGGAGGGTCTTGTTCTTTGAGTCATTTATCGACTACAGTCAACCCCTTCCATAGGATTTGAGGCATCATTAAATTCAGTCCCAAGGACGTCTGCACACAGGTCAGAAAGCACCCAAAGGGTGGGGGAAGTGACTGTACTGGTCACCAGGAAAGCGCTAGAGAGAAGCTGCAGTGGGCCCTGGAGCCTGGAGGTGGGGTTGGGCTGTTTCTCCAGCATTTGATGACTTTTGCTGAGTAACTGGACTAAAGAGTAAGGGAGAGGGAAGAAGCAAGGACCCAGTGGTCCAGTCCCAGCCCCGGGGAGTTCTGGGGGTGGCTAGAGGCACTTCCCTTTGCTAGAACTGAGCTTTGGCTGGCGGCTTTTCTCCAGTGGGGATGATGGAAAGTTATCACCCGTTGGTCTCAAAGAGAAAGCTTCCTGTTCTTAAGGGCACAGACTCCCAGTACCTGACATAGGGCTTGGCCTAGAAGAAAGGCTTGGAAAGGTTTTCTGAATGAATGAATGAATGAACCAGTAAACATTTCTTTGGCCCCAGCTGAGCACCACGCCACCTCCACGGGAAAACAGATGAATGAGTGGCACACTGTCCCTGCCCTGGAAGGGTTCAGTCTTGTGTCTTCTATGGACAGCCATCCTGGGCAGCCTGATGAGCGCTGTGGCGTGGAGCGTGCACAGGGGTTCTGAGAGGACTAATGGGTGGGCAGGGCGGGGCATCTGTGAAGGTTTTCCGCAGGAGGTGACGTGGGTGGTGTTTGCCCAGATCTGCCAAGGCAGAGCAGCAACATTGCTGAGGTTTGGAGGCGGCTGGGGGAAAGCAAGCCATTTGGGACTGGAGTAGGGGGTGGGGAGCTGGAGGCTCCGCTCTTCCAGCAGGAACGGAGGGCAGCGAGGAGTCTGGACTTGATGCTGGGGTGGTGGGGGTGAGGAGTGCAGGGTCCGTCTGCAGAGGGGCTGGGGTCCTGGAGGAGGCTGGAGCCGGGCAGGGAGACAGTTGAGGGGTGGGTGCTGACAGGCGTCTGCACTGGGGCCTGAGCTGGCTGTGGATGCGCAGGGGCTGTGACTTGGTGATACCTCCCCCAGCGCCCACCCAGGGGCACCGGTGGGAGAGGCTGGGCCATGGGTGCCAGGGTGTCCAGGACGGGACTTCTTGCTCAGGGGCGCCCTCATTATGCCACTCAAGGCAGTGGAGACACGCAGGCCGCCTCCTGCTGGCCTGTGGAGCGCGGGCTAACCACATGAGATCCCATCTCTCGCTCCTAATGTGCACCCGAGGACAAAATTAGATTGAGAAGTAAATGGAGCTGAAAATTTCTAAAGCATTTCCCGTCAAGAAGCTGTTTGATTGCGTGTTTTAATTCTCCCAGCCCTCCTGCCCGGTGAGGTTCATTTTGGTGGGGACGGCCGAAGCAGAAGGAACTCATGATGGGAGGGGAACCTGGGCCCTGGGGCCTGGGTAGGAGGGGACGGGAGAGGCCTTCAACCGCATGCTGGCCATGAGTCCAGGCTCCACAATGACCTGGTTCAGACCTCAAATAACGCTGTGAAATGGGTATTATATCCCATTTTGTAGACACGGAAACTGAGTGGCAGAAATTAGGGAGCCTGCTGAGACCACATAAATAGTGCTTGGTTGTGGGGGTGTAGCAAACACCGGCCCTCCGGACTTTAAAACTCAAGCTGGTGCCACATTGGGTTGTAT
Organism: Mesoplodon bidens; assembly: GCF_964165515.1. NCBI lineage: Eukaryota > Metazoa > Chordata > Mammalia > Artiodactyla > Ziphiidae > Mesoplodon > Mesoplodon bidens. Next base: position 22,711,520 of record NC_138162.1, on the reverse strand, counting down.
GTTTGAATGTTTCCATTTTTTCACCAGAAGGCTCTGGCTTCTTCCTCCCTGTCATTCTCATTTCCTCCATCTCTCCTTCCTCCATTTCCAAAGCCCAGGAACCCTGGGAGGCAGGGCAAAGGGTGTATCCCCATTCTGTGAATTTGGAAAGCGAGGCTCACGGAAGTGCAGTCACTTGTTGGTAGCACAGAGGGAAGAAGCCAGTGGCACATTCTGGGAAGTCTGGTTCTTGTGTGTGTTCCCCTACCTGGTCCTGTCCGGCAGGTTCAATAAATACAAAGATGTGACAAAAATCACACACACACACACGCACGCACACACACACGCGCGTGCGCACACACAAATCGCACGGCAGGTTTGGATACAAATGGGCAGGAGCCTGGCTTGTTCACCAGTGCCCACACCTGTTTGGATCGGGGGCTGTGGGAGCTGGAGGGCCTGGGCCTACTGTGTGAGGCACTCTGGGAAAGGCCTCGCCCTCAAAGGGGCTTCTTCATTCACCTGCAGTATATAGGCAATTAGTGATTTTTCAACAATTAAGTTTTTTGTTTCTGTTTTGTTTTGTTTTAGTTTTTGTCAAGAAAACTTTTGTTCAGATGAAATCTTCCTGGGAAGCCTTTATGTAAACAGTCAGAATTGAGGTTCAGTGGCTGAGAGGGTGGCCATCCCAGAGGCCCCCCCGAGGTGCCCCAGGAAGCCCCAGGGAACACAGCTGGAACCCCTGCCTGGTCGACCTTTCATGTCCTTTGGGCTCTGGTGCTCTCCAGTTCCAAAGTGGCTTTCAAGACAGCGTGAAGGCTACTCACACAGCGTGTGTGTTCTCTTCTCAGTCTCGCTCTCGGTCCCACCTCTGGGACCTGGTCCTCCTACCTTACATCCCAGATGCCCACCCACCTCACCTCAACTTCTGCCTGTGCCTGAGGAGACTCAGACCAGTCCCAAGCACGCTGCCCCTCGAGGCTCATTCACTGGCATGACGGGACCCACCAATACTGCCCACTGGCCCTGACTCAGCCCGAGCCCTGCTCCCGATCCCCCTGGAGGAACCTTACCCACTGAGACCCAGTTGCAGTCCTGCCGCCTCCAGGAAGCCTGCAGTCCGATTACAGGAACTGAATCTCAGGGCTGCTCTTTGCTGCATGTGGGATCTTTGCTACTCTGAGCCTCTCTGAGCCTCGGTTTCCCCAACTGTGGTCACTGAGATGGTGAATAACTGGCAAATTGAACCCAGGCTCGACGGACTCGTGCACTTGTCCCCACGTGATGCCCCTGCTCAGTAGGGCCCGTTCCATGTTGCACAAAGCACTCTCACTTCTGTGATCCCATTTGGGTCTCCTGATGGCCCAGGAGACAGGCAGGGCACGGGCAATCCCAGAACTGGCAATGGCTTGCAAAGAAGAGCCCAAGCTACGCTGGGCTTCTCAGAAGCCCCAGCACCTGACTCGGCCTTCTCTGGGAGGGGAGGGCCAGAGAGGGATGGGCTGGTGCTTCAGCAGCCTGCGGTGCAGGCCAGCAGCACAATTTAATGCGTGTTCTCTGCAGCACATTAATTTGCCGTGTACCCTGGGAGGTGCCTCTGCGGGGTGGGCTTGGTTTTCCTTGGCAAGCAGCGCACCTGCCCAGCCTGCGTCTCGTGTGGGCCCCCTTGGTGGTGGTTTCCAATCTGGCTGTGTGGTTTGGGGAAACAATTGGAGGGAGAGGGTGTCATCTGGTTCGGCTCTGTTGGTTCTGGGCCCATATCTCGTGACATCCACCAGCCTGTTACCCTCTAGACCAAAAGTGGATGAGCCAAGGCACTGGTTTAGGATTTGTGACAGGCCTTGGTCCCTTTTCAAGAGATCAGAAGCCTATCTGAGGCTTTTCTGACTTCGACATGTACCTATGGACTATTTCTTAAAATAAATGGGCTGTCAGCCCGACGTGGAAGGAGGCTGAGAACCTGATAATACACATTCCTCAGGTCTCTACCATTGTCTGATCTCTTCCCAGGTGGGTGGCCTGGGATCGGGACTCTGGGTTCACAGATGAGAATGTTCAGAGAGGGGAGGATCTGCCTGAAGGCCCAGTAGGACGTGGAGGGCGTTCCGACTCCCAGTCCAGGGCTTTTATACTCGGTCCTCGAGCCCTGACCTCACCCTTTAGCTGGAAATGTCCAGTAGGTGCTTCCCAGCATGCTTGACTTCATTTCAAACCCACCCTAGATTTGGAGCTTGGTGGTTAAGAGCACAGGCTGCCTGGTTTCTAATCCTGCCCCACAGCCCTGCCTGGCCCATTTTCTGCCTGTGCAACCTCGGGCAAGTTACTTAACCTCTCTCAGCTTCAGTGGCCTCCTCTAAATACTGGAGGGAATAACAAGCATGGCTGGGAGCACTACATGGGCCAGGCACCTTTCTAAGGGCCTCACCATAGTAACTTTAATCCTTTTTTTTTTTTTTTTTTACTACTTTTGGCTGGGTCTTCGTTGCTGCACGTGGGCTTTCTCTGGTTGCGGCGAGCAGGGGCTGCTCTTCGTTGCGGTCCACGGGCTTCTCATTGCAGTGGCTTCTCTTGTTGTGGAACATGGACTCTAAGCTTGAGGGCTTCAGTAGTTGTGGCACACGGGCTCAGTAGTTGTGGCTCGCGGGCTCTAGAGCGCAGGCTCAGTAGTTGTGGTGCATGGGCTTAGTTGCTTCACGGCATGTGGGATCTTCCTGGACCGGGGCTCTAACCCATGTTCCCTGCATTGGCAGGCGGATTCTTAACCACTGCGCCACCAGGGAAACCCCTCTTTCATCCTTTTAAACACTCTAAGGAGGTGGTGTTATTATTAGCCCCATTTTATAGATGAGGAAACTGAGGTGAAATCTTGCCCAAGATTACAAAACAACTAGTTAGGATTAGAGCTGGGATTTGAATCCAGTAGTCTGCTCCCAGAGCCGGTGCACTTAACCACTAGGCTCATCCTCTCAGTATCAGCAACAGCAATAATAATAACTTCTACCTTGTAGGATTGTTTTGATGATTAAATGAGACAAGGCGCATAAAGCATGTAGAAGAGTACCTGGCAAATAGAGCTCAGCAGAGCTCCAACCATCGTACGTGAATTCAACTGCACGGCGGGGACACCCAGCGGTGGGTGGGTGAGCTTTGTGAGACTTTCCACCTTCGTGTAGAGTATGGCTTCCTTCTTCACTTACCGTCTTTCACAATTCGTTCTTCAAATGATTCATGGGGCACAAAGGAAGACAGGTGGCCCGACAGGGCAGTGCGCTTGCGTAGGAAGTGGGCAGTGAGGGGCTCGAGCCAGGCACTCGCCTCACGCACAATCACCCCACCAGGGAGGAACTGTTGCGGAGCCTTCCTGCTTCCTTAAACATGTGAGGAAAGGGAGGCTGGATCACTCGCCCAAGGTCACACGGCGGGTAGGAGTCAGGACTGGGATTTGGGCTCCGGGTGGGCTCGTGTTTTTAGCTAACTGTGTGGTCTTTGCTGGGTTGGCAGTGGGGAGCCATTGCAGGTTCTGACAATGGCTTGAGGAGAGCAGAGCCACACTTTCAGAGACAGATCTGGCTGTGCTCTCGGGTGAGCTATGGAGCTATGGTGGCCCTATTGAGTGTTTGCTCTGTGCTGGGCCCTGTGCTGGGGGCTTTACATGCATTTGTTAACTTAATCCACGCGACAACACGATGAGGCAGATCTTCATGTACAGATGAGAAAACGGACACAGAGAGGCTAAGCAACTTGCTCAAGATCACACAGCCAACAAGGGTGGACCCAGGGTCTGAACTGAGACTGCCAGGCTGTGGCCTTTGTCCCTAACTACCATGCCACACTGTGCCCTTTTACAAAGGTTTAAAGTCCCCCCATCTGGAAGGTCCCCTCAGGGGAACTCGTTGCTTTCTGTGTATTCACTTATTCATTCCACTTCCCATTTAGTAATCATCCAGTTTATGTATAAACCAATTCTTGGGAAGGAAGAGACTCCCAACCATTAGATTTGGGAAGTGTGTTCTGCATTAGCAGCCTGGGGTGGGTAAACGTGATGAGAATATTGTCAGCCCTGAGTCAGGGTGGCGGGGGGACTGGGACACCTCCAAGTTTCAGTCCAGTTATGGGACTCCATGGTTCCGAGACATTGGGAGGCAAGAATACATTTTCAGTATCCTCCAGCCAGCTTGGGTGGGTGCGTACTGTAACCAGGAGTGGAGGTGAGGAGGGTTTCCATCAGCAATCGTATCTCCTGGTGGTCTTTTCCATTGCCATGCACCGTACAAGGGTTCTCCAAGGACCCATCCTGGACTGAGATGGACAATTGGGCTTTTCTCCATCTGTTACTTATGATTATATAGGTCCCAAGCCAACTTTCAAAACACTGGTTTGTCATATCAGTTTCTTAGGTAAGAGATGCACATAATCATGCTGGAGAGACAGGAGTTCACCCTCCTCCAGTGACAGCACCCAGGTTCATCTCCGTGAACAAGCATCCCTGAACCTCGACCGCTGCAGTGACGAAGGCTCTGGAGGTCTGTAAGCAGGCAGCTTGCCCTCCACCGAGCACCCCAGACTGCTGAGGTTTGGGCTTCTTATGTCGGATTATATTGTTTTCCCGTCTCCATCCTTGCTGCTCACCTGTCACTTCTCCTAACATCAGTTTGCCTGGCTCTATAAGTCTCTATCCCTCTTCTTATTTTGCTGTTTTCAATCTGCTGGCAGCTGGGAAACCAAGCCACTGAGCTCGTTGGAACTGTGTGCAGATGAGGACCTGGCCTGCCAGAGCTGGTGCCCAGGGGGGCTCTAGGGACAGGCTTTGTGCCCACCTTTTGGCTACTCACAGCCAGATTGTCAGGACTGAGGTTCCCTGGTGGCACATTTCGGATGGGCGGGACATCACTGCATTTTCTATCCATGCAGGGCTGGTTCCTGGCGTGGGGGAGGCCTGGTGGGACCATAAGCTGTGGATGTGTGACTTGGCCAAGCTGTCCTTGAAAGCAAGGAGTTCCCGCCATAACAGCTCTGGCCCAGGATCTGCTGAGGGGGGAGGGGGGGGAGTGTGCCCTTTGTGCATCCTAGATTCATTATTACCTCCCCTTCAAGACTGTCAGTGAGCCCCTTGGGGCACAGACAGTGTCTGATTCTTAAGAAAAAGTTAATTTTAAATCAGAAAGTTAATTTTGAATAAAAAGTAATACATGCATGTGGTTAAATATTTAAACCATACAGAAAAATATAAAATGAAAAATAGTTCCCCTTTCCCCAACCTCAGCCCTCCCATCCGTAATCCCTCACCCCAAAGTTAACGGTGTCTTGTGTATACTTTCAGTAACATTTTTATGCATCTATCAGCAGATAGATTGATCCACGTTTTACTGGCACAGATAAAATCACACTGTGCACAGCGCTCTTCTGCACTTTGCTTTATTCACTCAATAATGTATATTGGAGCTCTTTCCACAGTCCGCACACTCAACTCCGCCTCATCATTTTTCAGAAGTGTGCAGTATTCCATCACAGGGAAGTATCATAATTTATTTAATCCAGCCATTATGATGGACACTTGGGTTGTCTCCTTCCCTCCCTCCTTCCCATTAAATGTAAATCTTGGTGTACTTTTCTGTGTGTTTCCATAGGTAAAGTCCTAGAAGTAGAATTGCAGGTCAAAAGGAGGTGTGTTTTGTTTTTTGCAATTCACCTATTGAAGAAGAATAATGAGGGGAAGAGGGTGGTAAAGGTATGGACTCTGGCATCAGTTGGCCTCAGTTTGCCTCCAAGTGCCACCATCTTATCTGCAAATTAGGGATTATAAAGGTTTATATCTCCCAGGCTGGCTGTGACACTTAAGTGAGATCATACATACAAGCACTTCGAATGGTGCCTGGCGCATGGTAAGAGCTGAATAAACAATCATTGTTATTGTTGTGGATATTATTATTATTTTATTACTGTTATTATCATCTCCTGGTCCTCAGGTGCTAGAACTCAGTAGGGATCAGATAATCAAAGAATGAATGAGTGAACAAATGAATGAGTGAAGACCTGAGCTAGCCCACAGTGGCCCTTGCTGTCCTCTTGCTGTAAATACTGGCTTCTGTCTTTCCCTGGAGCAGCACCTGTCCTGGCAGGGATGCCCGGAGCCATGAGCGTGGCAGAGCCACTTTGCAGTCTTGCTCACTAGAACCCTGCCTTTGTTGGTTTATTACGTTGGATTAACAGTTGCTAGTTGAGGCAGATCATGTCATAAATGTACATGGAAATATTGACTGAGCCCCAGTATCTGCTCTAAAATGCCAGGCAGATGACATTCAAACATTTTCTTGAAATTGAAACACAGTTGTTGGAGTCCGGAAGTTCCCAGTGATTCCAGGGGCGTAGATGAGGTCGGTTGGAATGAAGGAATGCGGAGGCTTGAGCCTGCAAAGTAAACAGAGCCCTGATGCATGAATTCTCAGAGTTGTCCTCCCTGCTGGACAAATCCAGATTAGATCTCTAGCCAGGGCAATTAGAGGAGGGCTAGGCAGAATTAGTTGAAAGTGGGGATTAAGTAATTTGGGGGAAAGAAATTGAGGGTTATTCTTTCTAAGTAAATAACACCACCTAAACTAATGGCTGATAAACCTGTCATTAGGAGCTGGCCAGGTCTGCTTTAATGACTGGGTAGGCCCTTCTGCAATTAGCACGTCCATTGTGTGCAGGCAATTGGGCTACTCCCTCGTTGCCAGCCTTTCCCCTCTAGGTGAAACACTCCCCCTGCACTCCGGAGCTCACACACCCTTTGCTTGTGGCAGTTCTGAACAAAGGGAGACTCGGGAGCAGCCCCTGTTCAAACTGTCACACATTTCAAACGCCAGCTGGAAAGAATGAGCCTGGTGGCATACGCACTTCGTGTACACACACGCCGGGGGTTTGTGCAGCAGGATTAATCCCCTTCCCACATCCTGGGTGTTGGGTTGTTCCTCTCTCCCTCTCCTATGGTGGCAATTGTTTACTGTCACCTGCTTTGGTGTTGGTTGAAAATCTTCAACTCATCTCACTCACAGTTTGTTGGCTTTTTCCTATAACGAGTGTCAATGTATAATTTTTTTTAAATTAAGAACATAGCTCATGTACAAATATAGAATGAACACATGAAGATTTTACTCAACTCGTATTACTGAGCGAACCTATAAAAAGATAAAAGTGGTTCCAAGAGGGCTTCCCTGGTGGCGCAGTGGTTGAGAGTCCGCCTGCCGATGCAGGGGACGTGGGTTCGTGCCCCGGTCCAGGAGGATCCCACGTGCTGCGGAACGGCTGGACCCGTGAGCCATGGCCGCTGAGCCTGCGCGTCCAGAGCCTGTGCTCCGCAACGGAAGAGGCCACAACAGTGAGAGGCCCGCGTACCACAAAAAAAAAAAAAAAAAAAAAAAAAGGTGGTTCCAAGAACATTTGAGGAACAGGGTTTATATTGTCCATGGAGAAAGGCATTTTTTTAAAATGTTGGAATAAAATTGCTAGATTAGATACAAAATTGGTTAATGCCCTACAGGGCAATAAACCAAAACCTTTGGGGTTGTCTTTTCTACTTGATAGAAATCTACACATTAATGTGTAACTTCTCTATTTCTAGACTCTAATCAAACAGTAAAGAATCATCAAACACATAGTTCTCTTAGAACTATGATCCTTGGGTGTGCCTGTTAAATAGTGCCCCATGACATTGAAAGGCTATGCTTCCCACCTTTATGACCTTTTCTTTTTAAGTTTTCATAATGTTTCTTAACATGCAAAAGGCGTTCTCATGGTTCTGTGACTCTGAGGAAGTGTTTTCTGAGAAAATGTTGTAGAAGTAGAATTGTCTGCAGTTCTGGTTAAATTATTGAACCAAGATAGAATCAGAAGCGTTGGCTTCGGAGCCCTCACTGAGTTCCTGCGTGATTCCAAGCTGTCCTTCAGGGTGAACCGAGCGGTTTGGTGGCTGGATGCCGGGGCTCTGGAAGAGCAGCCTTGACAGGCCATCCAGACAGACGGTAGGGCAGGGACAGGACAGGGGGCTGAGGGGAGGTTGCCAGGAAACAGAGTGAAGGGAAGAACAGTCTGACCTGGCAGGTTGGGCCAGGGAGGAGAGGGCACCGAGGCAATGGAGAATCAGGAGGGGCTTGGGGACTGACTGGGCTTGAGGGAGAACGGGTGTCTTGGAAGCTGGTGTGGCTGGGAGGCTGGGGCTGTCCCCTCCCCCAGAAACAAGGAAGATGGCAGGAGGTTAGGATGGCCCCAGGGAGCTGGCTGTGGTTGGGCCCCAGTTTCTCAGCAGTCGCCTCCTGCAGTGCTTTTCCTCCATCCCCTGGCCTGTTCTGCCCTGCACGGTGGTTACTCTTTCGTAGTTACCTGGACACCCAGGCAGGGCTCATGTCCTTAAAAGGCCTGGCAGCTGGTGAAGCTGGTGGGGGTGATGGTGTGGGGAGGTTCAGACAGGATTCGAGAGCTTTGAGGATAGGAAGGGTTGAGAATTGGCTGTCTGAGGGCTAAACATGGGCTTCGGATAAGTTTTCTTTGGCCCTCAGTGTACATTTTAGAAACTGGATTTGAGTCAACATTCATGTAGACAGGCGATTCCCAAATGAAATGAAACCAGCTTCTTCTGAAAACTAGCCACAGTCGAGTAGGAGCTGCTTTCAGGGCCAGGTGCCTGGTCACCCTTGTGGACATTTGGTGAGGGGGCCATGGCAATAAAGTGCAGGTCGACAGCCCCCATCTCCTGCCATAAGTTCCTTTCCTGAAGACAGAAACAAGACTGATACTTACCCTGCTTTCACTAGGATTTAATCCAGGCGCCCCAGGGTACCTGATGCTTTAGGCAGGAGTGCTGAGGCTAGGTGGGCAGGAACTTCCATCTCTATAGCAGCTGGCCCGGCCTCCATTTCCAACAACACAGGGGTAAAATGAGGCCTCTGACCTATAGAATGTTGGAGCAGAAAAACCCCTCAGAGGCCATCTGTTCCCACTGCTTGAGTGTTCTGATGGGAAAACTAAGGCCCAGAGAGGTGGTAGAACTTACCCGAGGTCACACAGCAAGTCACCATTGCCCCAGCCTGGGGTGTGCAGGCTTCCTGGGCATTAAGAGTCCCCAGTGGATATGATCACCAGTTTGGAAGGGACTTAGCCTTCCCCAGCCAGCTCTGCCATATTCCCTTAGAGCTTGGGCTTTGTGGGTGGAGACTCCCCTCCTCTGGGCAGAACCTCCAACCCAGGGCTGTCAAGGCTGGCAGACCCTCTCTGGCCATTGAACCATCACCAGCATCCTGCTCCCATCTTGTTCACAATAACTCATGCCTTCTCAGTGGCTTGCTTTCTTCTTTCTCTCGCTCACACACACAGTCAGGCAGACAGAGGGGGAGTTTGGTTGGTGCCCTGCGGTATTCAAAATGAAGGGATTGCACACTGTCAGGGTAATGAATTCTGTAAGGGTTTGAAGTGAGGGGATGGGAGGATCTCCATGTCATGTGTCTGGGAGTGACAACCCCCAGTGGTTAATTACTGCCACACGATGAGAATGGAGCTGGTAGCAAAATGAGATAAGTTCATTATGAGCTAAATTTGAAGTTAATTAGATTCAGATTTCCCCCCATTAGTGTACATAGGGAGGGCCTACCTAGAAATGGCTGTATGAAAAAGAAAAAGTTGCATCCAAACAAAAAACCAGATAAATCAGGCCTAGTTATCTTGTGGAGTTCATGATGAAGGGCTTTCTGAGATGCTGATGAGGTGGGAACCAAAGTTTCTTTCAGACGGGAGAACCAATGTCTTTTGATTAATTTCACCTTGGTAGACGTTTTCTGAGCACCTACTGTGTGCCCGGCCAGTGCAGGGAAGGGAGGGATGTGAGCAGCTCTTGCTGTCTGGGGACCTCCAGTTTACAGGCAGGAAAAGGACAAGTGCCCAGTGCACTGCGGGAGTGTGAGGAATCTGGTGCCAGAATGCCTAAGTTTGGATATGGCTCCATTTCTTACTAGCTGTGAGACCTTGGGCAGGTACCTAACCTCTTTGTGTTTTAGTTCCACATCTGTAAAATGGGGATAATAGTAGGACTTACCTAACAGAGTTTCTGAGGATTAAATGGGTTAATATCTACAAAACACAGTGAGCAGTGTTTGGAATGCTGCCTAGTGTTAGAACAGTGCCTGGCATATAGTAAGTGCTGCAAAAAAGTTAACGATCATGATTATCAACTGTAAGACCTTGGGCACATCAACTGCTTGAGGCCTTCATTTCCTCATCTGTAGAGTGGGGAAAATAATAGCACCCACATTCTGGGGTTGTTGTGAGTGTTGACTGAGATAAGGCATGTGAAGTACTGGCCCAGGGTCTGGCTCATAGGAACCTCTAAGGAAGTTGTTGCTCTGTTGGTTGACTAGTCACCAGAATGGCCCAGATTCAAGGCAAGGGGACATAGACCCCTTCCCTCTATGAGAAGGCTAGCAAAGAAGACATGTTTTGCGAACATGTTTTAATACTGTCACAGTAAGCACCGCATTGTTTTGCTCCCAATAAATACGCTCTGTTTCCGATTACAGAAGGAAGACGGAAGCTCAGATGATTGTATTACTTTCCAAAGGTCACACAGCTGGGAAGTGGTGGTGCTAAGTTTGCACCCAGACCTGTGTGATTCCAAATTCCACACCCCCAGCTAGTCCCAGGAGTCCAGATTTGGCTCTGGAGGCAACTGGGGGCCTGTATGAAAGTTGAGCAGGTGAAGGTGGCTTCCTGCTCCCTGGAGCCTGACACCCTCTGCACTGGCTTGAGCGTCTCCTCCCTCAGGATGGGTCTGGCCTCCAGAGGCCACTTCCTCCACCAGTGTCAGCTGTGGCTAAGCCAGCCCTGCGTCCTCTCCCCTTCACTCATTTGTATTTTGAGCATTCCAAACTCACGCACCTCCAGGGCCCAGAGTCTACTTTTGTCCCTTCCCTACCATCGTCCCTCCGTGGTCTTCCAAAGTTAGTCATTTGGAACCTGAACTTGAAGTTCCCTAAGGGTTCTGACCTGGGATTGTGTGGAGGACAGCAACCTGCTACAAAGGCGCGGGGCGACCAGGGTTCAGTTCCTGGCTTCCATCACCCATGCCAGGCACAGCCCTCCGGCCCCTCAATCTTCTGCACAGCTGCACAGCACCCCAGTGTGTGTGCACACCACAGTTTATTCACCCGGTTCTCTAGGCTTGGGCCTTTAGATCGTTTCCAGTACTTTGTAGTTACAAATAGTGCTGCAGTGACTAACCCGTGTGTATGCATTTGTGTGTTGCTGAAGGTGTATGTATGTTCAGGGTAAATCCCTAGAAGTGAGGTTCCTTGTTGGAAGGGTAAAAACGCTTGTGCAGTTTTGTTAGGTGTTGCCAAATCCCCCTCCACATGGGGTTGTACAATTTTGCATTTAATTTACATTTCTAGTATTATGAGTAAACTGAACGTCTTTTCAATTTGTTTGTCATTTTACATATATATATATATATATATATATATTTTTTTTTGGTGAGTTTTATGTTCACGAATTTTGCCCATTTTTCTACGGGACTTCTGTTTTTTTCCCTTTGATTCTTACGTGCTCTTGATATATTGGGATAGTAGCCGTTTATCTATGGTATATGCTGCAAATAATTTCTTCCAGTCCGCCATTTATCATTTGACTTTGCTTATTTTGTTTTTACCAGGCAAGAGGTTTTGGGTCTGTTTTATTAAGTAATCCAATTTATCAATCTTTTCTTTTATTGCATATTTTTTCCTTAAAGATAATTTTATTTGGTTTCAGAAACAGTTTAATATTATGTCCTTCCTACATTTTTGGTGTCAAATGACTTTTTCTTTTTCAAGATGATGGTGATTATAGATGGCAAGAATAAAAAATAGCAGTGCTATTGAGATATACGTCACATACCATACAACGCACCCATATGAGGTGTACAATTCAGTGATTTTAGTGCACTCACAAAGTCATGCAACCATCACCATGACCAATTTTAGAACATTGCACCCCCCCCAAAAAAAAACGACCTCATATCCATTAGCAGTTCCTCCCTTCCCCCTATTTCCCACCCCCAGACTAAGGCAACCACTAATCTACTTTTTGTCTCCATAGATTTGCCTATTCCGGACATTTTATATTAATAGAATCATACAATATGTAGTCTTTTGTGGCTGGCTTCTTTCACTTAGCATAATGATTTCAAGTTCATCCACGTTGTAGCATGTATCAGTACTTCATTCCTTTTTATTGCCAAATATTCCATTGAATGGATACACCATATTTATCCATTCATCAGTTGATGGATATTCGAATTGTTTCCACTTTTTGGCTACTATGAATAATGCTGCTTTAAGCATACGTGTACATGTTTTGTGTGGACATGTTTTTGTTTCTCTTGGAGTGAATTACTGGGTCACATGGTAACTCTATGTTTAACTTTTTGAGGAACTTCCAGACTTTTCTAAAGTGGCTGCACCATTTTATATTCCCACCAGCAGTGTATAAGGGTTTCAATTTTCCACATCTTTCCCAATGCTGTCAAAATCTGTCTTTTTGATTATAGCCATTCTAATGGGTATGAAGTGGTGTTTCATTGTGGTTTTGATTTGCATTTCCCTGATAGTGAACTGGCCATTTTTGTATATCTTCTTTAGATGAATGTGTATTCAGATCCTTTGCCCATTTTTACACTGGGTTGTTTGTCTTTTTATTATCGAGCTGTAAGTGTTCTTTAATTTTAGCCAATGCCTTTTCCACAGCTTTGATATAATCTTATGGTTTTCCTCTTTTGATATATTAATATGAATTCCCAATGAATGCTTTAATATTGAAGCACCCTGGCATACCTGGAATAAACCTTACTTGGTCATGGTGTACTATTCTCTCTATATGTTGCTTCATCAGTGAGATAGTAGGGTTTTTTTGCATGCATATTAATAAATTGTGAGACTAGCCATTAATTTTCATTTCTGTGCACCTTTGTTCAATTTTTAAGTCAGGATCATTTTGCTAGCTTGGCAAAATGAAGATTTTCTTAGTTTTATGTATCCCGGATCAGCTTAATAATAGAAGTATGTGTTCTTTGAAGGTTTAAAAGAACTTGCCAAAAACAAAAACAAACTTGCCCAAGAAGCTAAATGGGTGAGGCAGCTTATTTTTAAAAATAATTTTAAACAACTTTTTCTATTTTTTCTAAGATGATTGGGGTCTGTTCATATTTTCTACCTCTTCTTGAGTTAGTTTTGCTAATTCATGTTTTCCTAGACTGTTGTGCCTTTTGACGCGATTTCCACATTTAATAGCTAGAGCGTCCACTCATTTTCTTATGTTTTTAAAATATCATCTCTTCCATATCTCTGGTTGTATCTTCTCCTCATTCCTTATCTTGGTATTTGTGTCTTCTTTTTTGAATCTTGCCCTAGGTTTGTCTATCTTATTGGTCTTTTCAAAAAACAACTCTTGGTTGTATTTATTATTTATTATTGTGTATATTTATTATTGTGTCTGCTTTTCTGGTTCCTAATTCATTATTTTCTGCTTTTCTTTTTGATTCCTTCCTCCTTCTTTCCTTAGGTTCATTTTATTGCTTTTTTATCTAGCTTCCTGAGTTGAGTGCTTTGGTGAGGCACTGCATTTCTGCTTTTGGGATCAGGGTTTTAAAGCATATATAACAGTGGCAGAAACCATTGAGGTTCAGATGTGACCAAAAGAACAGCCCCTGTTGAAGAAAGAATCAAATCCCAGGAGACAGGAGAGCTGGATTCCAGTCCCAGCCTTGCCTCAAATCAGTAGAGTGTCGTGGGCAAGTCCCTTCCCTTCTCAGGAGCCTCTTATCCATCTCAGGCAGACAGGTGGGGTGTGGACCTCGTGGGGCTTGGCCCCAGGAGCCCCCTGCACCAGGCAGCCTCCTATCAGGATAATGCCTGCATCTTTCAGGAGGCAGATCTGGCTTCCTGCTGGTGTGGCCCTGGCTCCCACCTCAACACATATATCACAAAAACCGTGTAGTTGAATTTCCTTCTGCACGAGGGAGCCAGTAAGCCATGGTGACACTGTGGCCTGAAGGCAGGGCTCAGCCTGCTGTCCCACCTGAGAGGCGGGTGGACAGAAGCACAGCCAGGTACCAGGTACCTGTGCAAGGCAGTGGAGTGGACTGGCTAAACACACGGTCTTTGCCACTGGATTGCTTGGGTTCAGGCCCTGGCCCTTACTGTGCAAGCTTGAACAAATTACTTGACCTTTCTCCGTCTCATTATCTTATAAAGTGGGGGAAGTATCGGTACCTTACCTCATAGGGTTGTTGAAGGTTAAATGAGTTAAGGATTTAAAAGACTGAGAACAGAGCCTGGTGTTTACAATTTCTGTGTAAGCGTTTGTGGTTTGTTGTTGTCATCAGGGTGTTTGTGGTTTGAGTCAGTGGCTGGGGCCGAGTGGGTGCTGCACGGGTTGGTAGGGAAGCCGACCCATTAGAACAGCCCCAGCCTGCGCTCTCTCTACACGTTTCACAGTCTGGCCCCTGGCACCACGATCTTGCACCGAGTATTTTGACACTTGTGCTCACTCTGCTTCCTGAGACGTCTTTTCAGTGGCCCTTGGGTCACCAAATCTCTGTAGCAAGTGTGAAGAAGACTGTGTTGGGCCTGGGTGCTCCCCCAACCCCCAACAGGATGCTGCTTAAGTTAGAGGTGGTTCCTGGGCTGATGTTAGGAAACACGGGCAGACGTACCTGGACCAGTTGCTCCCCTCTCCCTGCCGTGGGTCTCAGTTTTTCCACCTGCAAAATGGCACAGGGGTTGGTCAAGAAGAGCTCTGCGAGCCCTTGACCCCAGATGGAGGGGAGTATTATGGCCTCCAGAGAGTTCCTGCTTCTCTAGCAGGGCCATGCCTTTCATTCACTTAAATGTTTGTAGGCCCCTGCCATTCCAGCCTTGGGGTACAAAGACTTGATCCTGGAGCTTAGACTCTGTGCAAAAAGGAGCTGCCGTGGAGGGCTATGGTTGCTGGGTCAGAAGAGGGAGGGGATGCGGGGGAGCAGGGCAGGGGAAGGCCTCTTGAAATCACCATGTAAGTGTGGTCAGTTCTGTCAACCCCACTTTTCTGTCTGATCTCAGCTCTCATGGGGAGTCACCTGCAGTTCGGGGGGCATTCAGGACTCTGGGAGGTAAACCTTGGGGCACCTGCTGTGCTGCAGCAGTGCCGCATGTGAAGAGACATGAGCCATGCTTGTCACAAGCCAGATGCCCAATCCAAAGCCAGGGAGGTGCTGAGCGGAGGGCGGGGGCAGGGGGCCTGCTGTCGAGCAGCTGCCTTGTGCTCTGTAAGGGTCTGGAAGACAAGCAGAGCCTGTGAAATGAGGCAGCCTCTGGGCGCTGGCTGGACAGTCTTTGAGTGACTGGCACTAGAAGGGCTGTTCTTTCATATGGGGGACCATTTATAGGCTCATAAATGGTCGCTGCCTTGGATTCTCTGGGGGCCATTGGTCAGAGATGGTCCCTCCTCTTGGGCCACCTGCTAGCGGTGCTGGAGCTCAAAGTCGTCTACTTGTGTCCTGCTGGCAGCACCCCACTGGGCCCTAGGGGAGGCTCCTGGGCCCCAGCCTGGCTCTGCGGGGTCAGGGGCTGGTCCCCCACACCACTGGACCTCTTCTGGCCTTCCCGGTCCTCAGGGTCCACATCCAGAAGGGGGCAAGGTTCTGTCTTCTCTCCCTCCCTCATCCCAAGGCCACCTGATTTCCCACCCATTTCCCAGGATGGCTGACAGCAGGGGCATCCCTTTCTTTTAGGGGCAACTGCCAATTCCGCCCACCAGGGTAGGGTCTCGTCCTGAGAGCTCAGCAGGTAGTCACTGAACAGTCCCATCTCCCAGGGTCTGGATTGTTGGTCTTGTGCATGAGCACCTTGGTACATACGTGTGACTGGCAATGTTTGAAGAGCTGTAGCCCCGCTCTTTCCCTGAGCGGCAAACCTCAGTGGCACTTCCCTTACAGAGTTCTACCACTTTGGGGTTTTCTTCCACACGGCCTGGAACACAGACCACTTGGCTGCTGCATGCATTCACACATTTATTCATGAAGACCTACTCTAGGTGCTAAGCCCTGTGGTGGAGGCAGGTGTTCTGGGTGCTGAACAAGGTGTCGCCCCTGCCCTCAGGAGCTGACAGCCTGCAGCGAGGTGGACATGTGCCCACTGGATGTCAGCCCCCGAGGGCTGAGGCCGTAGCCTCCATGTCCCAGAGTCCAGAACAGCAGTGTCTGGTGTCGGGAGGTGCTTCCTTCACCATCACTGAATGAATGACAAGCTCTAGGCCCAAAGAGGAAAAGTTCAGTGAGGACCAGATACGGGTCTGAGGCAGGCAGAGCCCCGCCCACTGTCGAGGAAGAGGAGGAGGGAGGCAGTTGAGCTGGTCTTTGAAGGCGGGTGGTGTTGGGCCGTGTGCAGAGGGCGCAGCAGAAGAAAAGGTGTGGGATGGAGAAGTCCAAGCCCTGCTGGGGAAGTAGAGGGCAAGGGGAGCTGGTCAGAGCTCCAGTTTCCCAGGGATGTGCCAGAGCCATCCCTGCTTCCCGCTGAGTGGAGCCTGGGTGGCTGGAGGGGTGGGTAAACGTGTGTGTGTGTGTGTGTGTGTGTGTGCGCGCGCGCGCGTGCATGCACATGGACTGGGGGCACATTGGTGTTAAGCATCCAGACGTGACAAATGTGCAGATGTCCAGGGAGCTGTGGACATGAGCAGCTGGCCGTGGAGATGCTCACCCTGTGATTTGTTGCTTTGATTCCTCAGGCCGCGACTTGGCGAGCACGACCCTCCCCGGGTACCCTCCGCATGTCCCCCCCGCCGGACAGGGCAGCTACTCAGCACCGACACTGACAGGGATGGTGCCTGGTGAGTTTGCACTGTCTGCGTCTCTGTAGCAGGTGACTTTTGGGGTTCCGGGGGGCATCCCCGCAAACAGCCCAGATGACCTCTCTGCTTCTGAGAAGTGGACCTGAATAAATGAGGCAGAGGTCTGCACTCTCGGCTTCTTTCTCTGCAGCTGGGTTGGCAGTGGGGCTGGACCAGCCAGCGGCAGCATCTGGGAGCACATCAGAGAGAGGGGGGCCCTTGACTGTCGCTCAAGCACCCCTCACTGGCTACACAGGGAGCCTGAACACGGAGGGGGACGGGATCTGGCTGAAGGTCAGAGAGGGGCTGGGACGTGCCTAAGTCACCCATCAAGTAGGAGGCAGAGCCACGACTAGAAGCCATGACCCAGCGTGAACCACCCTTAGACCAGGCAGGAGGGCCCCTGCTCTGGAGCCTCCTCCACACTGCAGGGGCAGTGTCCCCCCACCCATGGACTGGGGAGTCTGCAGGCCAAGGGGACGTGCCCATCTGGTGCCCATACGCCTCCTTCTAGCCCACCCAGGGGTCCTGCCCAAACAGCCCTAAACCTCTTCCAGCCTCCTCCCAGCCCACGTCACAGACGCGTGCACCCCAGGGCCTAAGGACCGACTCTTCTTGGTGTGGACAGAGCTTGGGCGTGAAGGCTGGGCGTCCACACCTGTGTTCGAGGCCGGGGTGAGGATGAGTGGGCCGGGCATGGGAAAGGAAGCTAGGCAGACCAGAGCTCGGGCGGGCTTTCCCCACGCAGCCAGAGCCTGGCGCAGGCGCCAAGGAGTCCCAGAATTCTGAATTCGCTCCTGGCCTTCCAGGTTATTACAAAGGTGTATTTAACAAGGTAGGAGGACAGAGCGTATTTCATTTAACGGCTTGTTAGCTTGATTTATGACTTTTAAATATGAGACATATGGAAAATGGCCTCTGTGTGTACTCTTGCCCTGGGCCTTGCCAACGCTGGGGAGGCCTGCCGGGTTCACGCCTGCAGTCTTTGCCTTTTCTGCCGCCAGGATGGGCCATGGCAGAGCACAGGGAGACACCACGCTCAGGGCAAGCGGAGGCGGTGGGACACACGCCCTCCTGCCCCCCACTCCACCCCCACTCATCTCTCAGCCCTCAGCAAGTTAGGGCAGCCTTAGGAGATGGCTCCTGCCTATCCAGTAACGGCCCCTCCCATCTCTGGGGCCCTTTGTCAAGTGCAGAGTGCTTGCCCAGGAGCCCTTTGGTGTTACAACCTTGTGAGGTGGGCAGGGTCCCGAGGGTCAGAAGGAGACTGAGACTCAGAGAAGTTAGGGAACTGCCCAAGGCTGCAGAGCTTGGTGGTGGGAGACCTTGAATCTGGGTCTTCTGCCCTCCAGTTCAGCACTGCTGTCCTCTGCCATCGTGTACGTTCAGTCTGTCAATGCACGCTTTCAGTGATAGCAGGTGGGGGAGGCGGCAGCCCCGGGCCCTGTCCCGAGAGCACATTGGCAGGTGAAGCAGACGTCACCCGGCTGGCCTTGCTGGCTCCCTGCTGCCAACCCCAAAGAGGCCGAGTTCAGAGGAGCAGCTGAACTTTCCCGAGATTATCCAGACAGAGCCTGCCCTCCAGCCCCTGGGATTCTTCCAGCTCTAATTACCAGGCTCAGGATACAAACGGCTGGGGGCCTGGCAGAGCCCCCAGCGGGAACCGATGCCCATTAACAGTGGCAGCAGGAATCACAGGCCTGCACAAGGGTAGTCTAACCAAACCTGCCAGCAGCAGCTGGACAGGGGCAGCCACAGGGCCAGCCGGGTGGTGGGGTCCCCTGGGACTCTGCAGAGAGGGAGGGCGCACAGTGAGGAGGAAGGAAGACAAGCATTTTGGCAGGGGAGCCCCACGTCTCCCTCCTCCCCTTTTTCCTTCTCTTTCTGCTTTCTCTTCTCATGTAGCTCAGCACTCCTTCAGTGCCAGACCCCCGGCATCAGGGCTGGGACTCCACGCTCAGCAGGCAGGTCCTCAGTTCCTGTTCCTCAATGTCCAAACCAGCATCACATCTCTGGGACTCTGTCTCCAAAATGATTTCCAAACTCATTCTTGGAAGGCTTCATGGGGCAGTGCTGGCCTGCATGCATGGTCTTTGCTGGAACTGCCCAGAGTTGGCCCATGGCAGAGACGGCCCACCTTTCAGCAGAGCAGGTCCCGGGCCTGTCACTCAGGCATCACCATAGTCTGGCCTCAACTTGCCTTTCTGGCCAACTCTCCCAGCCCGTCCCCCTCCCTGACCGCTCGCTGGTCCCCAGCAGGCCTCTCAGACCGGTCCGTATCCCTCCTTATTCTATGTCTCTGGCTTAGACCACCTCCTGCCTCAGCCCGTTGGGATCCAGCTTCACCCTCCAGGGCTGAGCATAAACATCACCACCCCTGATGCCTCTGGTGAGGCCCTGCTCTGGGGACAATGCTTTACATTTGTTTGTTATGCCACGTGGACCAATTAGCTTTGCTATCAGGAGGTGAGCTCACTGAGGCCAGGCCTCTGCCTTAGTCGTCCTCTGCACCCCTCATAGCCCATAACACGGAATAGGTACTCTTTTGTGAGTGTTGGCTGAGGGCGGGAGGGAGGGAAAATTAACATTGACCTGCATATGAGTTTCCTGTGGCTGCTTTAACAAACCAGCACAAACTCGGTGGCTTAAAACAATAGAGAAATTTCTCTCACAGTCCTGGAGCCCAGAAGGCTGAAATCGGTATCACTGGGCCAAAATCAAGGTGTGGGCAGGGCTGTACTCGCTCTGGAGGCCCCAGGGAAAGACCTGTTCCTTTCCTCTGCTACCTTCTTGCGGCTCCTGGCGTTCCTTGGCTTGTGGCTGCATCATTCCAATCTGCAACTCTCTGCCCCATCTTCACATCACTTCTCTGTGTGTGTGTGTGTGTGTGTGTGTGTGTATGTATCAAGTCTCCCTCAAGCTCTCTCTTGTAAGGATACATGTGACTGTATTTAGGGCCCACCCAGATAATGTGGGGTAATCTTCCCATTTCAAGATCCTTGACTTAATCACATCTACAAGGACCCCTTCCCCCACTTTTTTTGGTCATATACGTAATGAGCCCTGGTTCTAGGGATTAGAATGTGGATATACCACAACCTGTGTCAGGGTTTCAACTTTGTAGTTGTTCAGATTTCTGATTCATAACCCCTGGGGCTTCTGGATCTGGGAGGTATTCATTCATTTGTGACCGCAGGCGATACCATTTCTAGACCCCCAAGGGCATGTTGGCAGCGTTTGAAGAAACAAGCTGAGCAAGGTTTTAGGCGAATCGTTTATCCTGTGTTTGTATCGCTGAGGCTGTTACACAGTGATGGTCTGTTTCGCTGTATGGAACAGTCCTCCCTCCTCGCCTGGCAGTGAATCCCGAGGGAAACTGAAATCTTCTGAGCTGTTTTTCCTACACTAGGTTTTGGGAAACATTTGGCTGCCCCCGCTTCCATTTATAAAGGAGGCTTCCGTGGATAAGGTCTGCTTTTAGGACAAGTTGAGGGATCATGTCCAGGGAACACGTGGGCAGTTGAACTTTGGGGCCTGGAAAAATAGTACATTTTTCCATACTGCCAGCTCGGTGGCTTGGCCTCTTGTTTATTTCGAATTTGACTCCGCCATCAGGGGTTGTCTGCCCTTTCTGGTTCCAGGGTGTTTTCACACCCGCAAAACAGGGCTACTTGGTTTTCTCTAGCGTTGGTAGATTCAGTTCCTGTGGCTCTGCCAACCCCGCGTAGCCCTTTGCTTCGTCGATTAAAGCAAGTGCGGCACGTCACGTCAGCTCAGAGTGGAGACAGTTTTCAGGTTTTATCTTCATCAAATGCCAAAAGTTTTGCACCAAAGATTCCATAGTGTCTTGAGCAGTATAACTAGTTGATTCCCGCCTGAAGCTATTTGCACAACCTAACGGATATTGACGTGGCATTTGAAACTCTTAAAAATTCTAGGTTGGGGGAAAGAAAGGGGCGTTCACTGCCCTTTGGCGTCAGTGAATCTAAGAAGCAAAGTAACCAACTGTCTTTGAGATGGGCGCCCCCATGTATCCTTTACTGGACGCCTCTTTGGGGGTTTCAGGCCAGAGTGCCAGGAAATCCTGTCGTGTTTGCCTTCCCTGGGCTGCAGCAGACAAGCAGCTGTTTGATGGGAGGCCCTAGAAGGAGGCTGGCAGGTTTCTCTGCCCTGGGTGCCCTACTTGCCATGGATTGGTGTACTTCACTTCTAGATGCCATTCAGTTAAATTGCTCAGTCAACTGATGGCTTTCTTGAAGAAGTGGGAGGTGAGGGTGAGGGTGGAGCAGACCCTGAGGCCAGTGAGGCCGTCTGGGCAGGCACAGGGCCCTGGATTCCAGCGGGAGGAATGGCGACACCTGCTCCCCTCACACGGGCAGTTTCCTCTGCTTAGCGCGCTCAGCCCCCTCTGCTGCTGCCGCTGACGCTGCCGAATGGCCCAGCCTGCCTGGCTCCCTCTCACCCCTGCAGTTTCACCTCCTCAGAGGGGCCTTCCCCATCACCAAATATGTGTTAGTTTCCTCTTGCTTCTGTGATGAGTTACCACAAACTAGTGACTTAAAACAGTGATAATTTCTCATCTTACGGTTCTGGAGGTCGGGAATCCAAAATGGGTCTCCCTGGGCTGAAGTCCAGGTGTGCCTTCTGGAGGCCCCAGGGGAGAATTGTTTCCTTGCCTTTCCCAGCCTGTAGATACCCTGCATTCCTTGCTTTGGGGCCCCACATTGGGCTGAGTCTTGATCGGGCCTCCATAGTCCAGGTTTGCTCTCTCCTGGCCCCCTCTTCCCGTTAGAAAGACCCTTGTTGTTTTATTGGACTCACCTGCTTAATCCAGGATAATCTCCATATCTTCAGGTCAGCTACTTAGCAACCTGAATTCCCCCTTTGCCATATAACCTGACACGATCCTGGGTTCCAGGGATTAGGACGTAGACATCTTTGGGGGATGGCGGTGTTACTCTGCCCACCACACCGTCTGAACCAGAACCCCATCACACCCCTCTCAAAGCATCCTGTTCTTTTCATTTGTGATACTAAGCGCAATGGAAGGGAATTAATTAGCGGTTTACTCCTTCCTCATCCAGTTTCCTCTTAGGTCTATACAGTACAGAAGGGTTAGACAGCACATAAGGTTCTGTCTGTTCTGTTCGCCGCTGTGTCCCTGGTTCCTGGCAGAGTGCCTGGCCCATAGTAGCACTCAGGCAACAGTAGATGAGATACAAAAGGTGGTGGAGAGGGGTGGTGGTGGTGATGAGGGCTGGGCTGCCAGGGAGAGCTCAGCCCAGTGCTGGAACACTGCAGCCAAGGAGGCTGGGCTGCCCGAGGGCCCGCACTGGCAGCCACGTGGTGAAGCAGGGAGACTGAGTGGTTAAGAGCATGGGCTCTGGAGCCAGACTGCCTGGTTTTGAGTCACCGTCCTGCTTCTTACTAGCTGTGTGACTTGGGGCAAGTTACATAACTTCTCTAGACCCTAGTTTCCTCCTCATCTATAAAATGGGAATGATGATGATAATAAGAATGAGATGTACATGTAAATGATGTACAGTTGGCTCTCTGTATCTGTGGGTTCTGCATCCATGGGTTCAACCAACCATGGATAGAAAATACTTGGGAAAAAATTCCAGAAAGTTCCACAAAGCAAAACTTGAGTAGTGTCAGCAACTATTTACATAGCACTTATATTGGATTAGGTGTTACAAGTAATCAAGAGATGATGTAAAGTATACAGGAGGATGTGTGTAGGTTATATGCATATATTACATCATTTTATAGAACAGACTTGAGCATCTGTGGATTTTGGTATCCGAGGGGGTCCTGGAACCAATCCCTGGCAGATACTGAGGGACGGCTGTAATAAATGTAAAAACTCTTAGAACTTTGCCTGGCACATATTAAGTGCAGTGTAAGCATTAATTATTATTATTATTCATGATTGCTGTCATTTATTCAGGGGTCTGAGCTGGGTGCGGTGGTAAGGGGAGAAGCCTAGCAGGCAGGCCTAAATCCGGCATCAGGTCAAGAGCTCTCCAGCAGCGGCCATAGCCCATGGGGCCCTTGGATCAACGGGAGATCCAGTTAGAGGAGAATCCAGTCACAAACGAGCATTGCCAAGCAGGAGTAGGGCGGACTCTGGGTGCCAGGCCTGGAGAAAACAGAGAGGCACCTGGGGTTGGTCCCGTTGAGAAAGGTGTCCTGGTAAAGAGGGCCATGAGCTGGGCTGTAACCGGAGTATCCATGGCCGTCTGAAGAAGAGGGTGGGGCAGGGGGCTAAGAGTGGGTCCCGCTGGCGACTGGAGGGGGTTCACGTGGGCGGGAGCATGACCCAGCCAGCCCAGCTGGGTAAGTGGGGTTGACAGGAAGGGGAGATGGTTGAGGAGGAGGCCGGGGGCCAACAAGGTTAGGGTCTGAGCTCGTCAACTTTGGAGACCAAGCAGGCATCCCGGTGAGGTGCTCTGCAGACAGGTGGTGAAGCAGATCAGAAGCCCAGGGGCAAAGTCTGCCCAGAGAGAGACGCGGAATTGTCCCAAGAGAAGTAGGGGTCCTGTGGAAGGAGTGTGGCTTCAGCACTGATTAGCTGTGGGACTATGCATGAGCTCTGTGACCTCTCTGAGCTACCCTGCCTGCTGTTTTTGAGGATCATCTGAAATGAAGGTTTGCAGTTACTGAGGCACCAGCTGTGTGAGGTAGGAAGGGTACTGAGGTCTGGAGGGGAGGAGAGGAGGGCTTCTTTTGCCTGTCTGTAGCAAGCCCCTCCCTGACTGAGCATTGCTCGCTCTGTGAAAGGCCTGCAGGCTTGAGGGGTGGGGGGCCCAGCACCAGGCAGGGAGGCAGAAGCTTGGATTCTGGCCGAGCTCAGCCAGGGCCTCACGGTGTGGTCTGACACGCCATTTCCACTCAGCCTGTAGAGCAGGGGTACAATACACTCTGCACAGTTCCATAGGCATGGCCAGGACCCATAGATGGGAGTCAGAGGGACACCTTCTTCAGCCTTTGTATAGAGACCCTTCTCCAAAATTAGAACTGAAGGTATGGGAATGGACAGGCTTGGGAGGGCCCAGCAGAAGCCAGTGAGGACTTGGCAGAGGGGCTGGAGCATCAGGTAGGAGACTGGATCAGTGCTTTGTCCCCAAGTGCCTCCCCTGGCCCAAGCATCAGAGTGTTTGCTTAGGGGATGAATGGCCTTTGTTTTTAGGTCTTACTTCCCCCTGACCAGGGCTTCTGCTGGTCCTGTGGCCTGGGCACTTTCCAAGCTCCCTCCACACCTTTCCAAGCCTGCCCTGGGCTCGGGGTGCACACCTGTTGCTCGTTCCTGACTCTTTGCTGCCCTCTAGTGGCCTCCATTCACTCTGCCACACCAAGAACGTAGACCCCAAGGAATGACAGGCACAGCTAGGATGAAATGGCAGGTGGCCATTCATTTGTCCATTCATTCATTCTCAGACAGTTCCTGAGAGACACTGGGTGCCCGTTCTGGGCTAGGTGTGGTGTTACAGACACAGCCTCTGCCCTCAGGGAGCTCACAGTCCAGCTGGGGAGACAGATATAAAAAAATCATCCCTACATGCTGTGTTTAGAGCTAAAATCTAGGAATGTGCTGAGGAAATGAAGGAGAGAGACTGCTAGGTCTGCCGGGGCAATGGGGTGGAGTGGGAGAAATCAGGGAAGGCTTCCCTGAAAAGGTCATTTGAGCTGAACATTGAAGGGTGAGTTTGTCTGTCTGAGAAGTTGGAGGGGCATTGCTGGGTGAGGGACTATGTGTAAGAAGACCCAGAGCCTTAACCCCTGGAAAACTCTGTGGCATGAAGTGCTGCAAACAGCAGCCTTGACAGATGGCAGGCTTGGCCCAGGAAGATCTGGACGTGAGTCAGAGGCAAGGCTGCTGTGCCTTCGTAGAATGGAGGACGAGGGGTTTGGAGTGGCCTGATCTGGACAGTGCACGTGACTAAAGCCCTATGTGAACACTGCATTGAAGTGACGCTGGGACTGGGGAGAAACTCCACATGGGCTTTATGGGTGCTTTACCACATTGGGGAAGAAAAGATTTGCAAAAGCAAAGGCTCAGAGGTGGAAAGCACGCTGGGGCATGAAGGTCCTTCTGGAACTTAGGAGGCTTGGGTTTTGATTCCAGCTGCCAGACACTCACAGTGTGACCTTGAGATGTGGTCTTGGGACTTCTTGCTTTCTCTTAAAACAGGAGGCAGGGGGTGAGAAGATTGAATTAGATCCTCCGTAGGGGGCTTTCTGGTCTTGCCACACAAGGGCTTCTAAATCTGTGATGTCCCTGCCTGCTGGTATCACCCCTCAGCTGAACGGAAGCGCTCCCGAGCCTTGCCACCTCTGTTTGACGTGGGCAGCAATTTCCCTTCCAGTTTCCATTCAGCTCTGGGGCTGGGACATGCTAACGCAATGGCCCTGGGCTATCATATGTAATTGGGTAATCACTTCCAAGGAGTGGAGCTGAAGGAAGGGTGCCTCAGAATATGCTAATCCCATACACCCATAGCTGTGTCCCCTAACACTGCTGTGACAGGCGAGGACGGCCTTCAGGGCATCCCACATGGGATGGGTTCTTACAGACTTTGGAGTCTAGAACCTCAGGGCAAGAGAGGCAGCAAAGATGATCATGATTTGTTCCCTCATCTAAGCAGAGCGTCCCTTTGGGGAGCACAGAGGTGGGAGGCAGGGCACCTCAGCCTTTTCTCACACACGTCAGGCCCATGGCAAGGACAGGCTGCCCAGGAAGTGGCCACAACTGGAGGAGCTCGAGGCGGGCACTGAGGACACCTTCACCTCTTCTAGGCTACTCTGGGTCCCACCCTCTTGTTAGTTTCCCCATGTCTGCTCCATCCATTCATCCATCCATCCATCCATTCATTCCACCCTCCACCACATCCTTCCTTTCCTCTTCCCTCCCTCCCTTCCTTCCTTCCAACATTTATTGACCATCTACATGTGTCGGTATAGCCTAGGGATATGAGGGGGAGAGCCATGCCCTTGTCCATGGGACATGGACATGAAAAGTTCTCAGTCTATAGTGCATACAGGCAAGTCAGTAGGGCCTATGGGGACAGGGGTGGCAACAGGTAACCCTAGGGACTCTGGGAGCACAGAGCACAGAGGAGGGGGATCCAGCCTAGAATGGGGATGTCAGGCATAGAAGGCTCTGGAATTTCCCCAAAGAGGGGTTTGTTGGGGGGCGGTGGGTATGTCTGAAGCAGCTTTTGCATAGAGTTTTGCTAAAATTGAGCAGACACCATTGTCCACATCAAAGAATGGGGAGACCAGGGGCAGAGCTAAAGCTTCCCAGTGGTGCCGCCCTGGGTCAGGGGAGGAATCTAGGAAGAGGCAATTCTCAGGCTTGATGTTGATGGAGCAGCATGTTCGCTGGTGGGAGGTGGAGTGAGGAGGGGGAAATGAATGCTTCAGTCTGGGGCAGTGATAGTGAATATAAAGGTTCTGAGGCATGCTTAGCTTCTGTACATGCTGGAGTCCTTCCAAAAACCAAACCGAATCTACTGGGGTCATCTTTGTTCTCCTACCTTTGATCCACTGGAATCTGCAGCCCTTGTCTCTAAAACTTCATCAGCTGTCAGCCCTCAGCTGAGCAGACTGCCACCACTAAGCCTGTGGGTCACTCCACCTGGGACACTTCTCTCCTGAGAACTTCTGGCAGCCCCCAGAGCTTTCAGGGGCAGAGAGAGCAGTGGGGCTTGGCTCCTGCCCTCCAAAAGGAAAGTGCTTTGGAATAAAGCCAAACTGCCTCCGTCCATAAGTTAATTCCACCAACAACCTGGCCTCAACCCACATGGTGCTTTATAGTCTATAAGGGAGGCATGCCTGTCACCCCCAGTGTCAATTTGAAAGCACCATTTTTTAAAAAATTTTATTTATTTATTTTTGGCTGTGTTGGGTCTTCGTTGCTGCACGCGGGCTTTCTCTAGTTGCGGCGAGGGGCTTCTCATTGTGGTGGCTTCTCTTGTTGCAGAGCACGGGCTCTAGGGTACGCGGGCTTCAGTAGTTGTGGCACAAGGGGCACACAGGCTCAGTAGTTGTGGCTCGCCGGCTCTAGAGCGCAAGCCAATAGTTGTGGTGCACCGGCTTAGTTGCTCTGTGGCATGTGGGATCTTCCTGGACCAGGGCTCGAACCCGTGTCCCTTGCATTGGCAGGCAGGCGGATTCTCAACCACTGCACCACCAGGGAAGTCCTGAAAGCACCTTTGAGGTTGGAATGTTTATCCCCATTTCAGAGGCAAGCGAGCTGAGTTCAGAGAGGTGCCATGCCTCGCCACGGTGCACAGACAGTCAGGGGAGCAGCTAGGCCTGGTGCCTGGAACTCTGGTTCCGAGTTCACCCAGCCCCTGGTGCCCATAGAGAGTGAGAGGGAATGGGCTGTGGGCCCAGGAAAAGGCCTTGGTTTCCTTGGTGCTCCCTCAGGGCTGTGGATGGCCTTCCTGACCCAGAGATCTTTTATGGTTCTGGAGAAGTCCTTCCCAGCTGGTACACCAGGGAACCACACTTCAGGTTCCAGTACACCCCCTTCTACTGCCCATCTTCACCTGTCAGCATCTCAGCCATCCTCCTAGGCCCCGGTCAAGTGCTCTCTCAGGAAGCCTACGCCCCCCCACCCTGGGGCTCATATCTCCCCTGAGCACCGCCAGGGTACTGCCCATGGTCCGCCTCGCTCAGAGCTGGAGTGACCGGGCTCTCCCAGCTCCTGGTTGCTCCTCTTGGAATCCTCCACCTGCCCAGTCCCTGCACACAGCAGGCATTCCATGGATATGGGCGGGATGTATCTGAATCGGGCACATGCCCTCCCGACCTTGTCTGGTCCAGAGTCGGGGGCTTGGGGCCCGACTGTAAAATTAAACGGGGCTTCAGCTCGACTTACACACCCTGGCTCGCTCTTCCCATATTTGCTCTGGCTCCTCACTGGAAGACGCTGAGACAATGGCCCTTGTTACCCTCTGTTTGAGTTATTTATTTTTTTCACTTTTGCCTCCTTCCCCTCTCGGGGGACTCGCCTCTCGCCCTCATCCCTCATGTTTTCCCTTTCACTTGACTGTCACTCTCATTGTCCTCCCGGGGCTGGGAACGCAGGGTGACAGGCAAGGGGAGCCCAACCAGGCCGGGGAGGCTGGAAATATAGTCATTAATGGGACCCGAGAAGCCCAGATGTCCTCCCTGAATGCGGGTAATTTGTTTTTAATGAAAAACCACGCGGTGACCCTGAACAAATGAATTTTCTTTATAAGGAGTCTATGTGCAACGGCACAGATAAAGGACCCGAATCAGGGAGACTTAGATCCAGGGCTGAAAGAAAGAGGGAAGGAGTGGGAATGAGAGCAAGACATAAAAGAGGGGGGAAAGGAAATTTTAAGATGACAACTGTGTTACCACGTCCTTCTGTCTGAAGCACAATCCCAGGTCACACATGCCCTGGGCATTGTCCTGCCAGAGCAGGACGCATGACAGTTGTGGCCATTTTGAGGTCTTGTTCACAGCAATGAGAAGAACATGAACCCCGTCTGGACAGATCTTTACGAAGTACAAGCCTTTTTCTTGCGTGATCTCAGCAGGTCCTCACCATAGCATCAGGAGGGCACGGTGTTTAGCCCCATTTCACAGAGATGAAAACCGAGGCTAAGGTCACACAGCTAGCGAGCGGTTGGGTCCAGATGACAAGGGAAAGACTTTGCCAATTTGGAGTTTGACTCTTAGAAACACAGTGCTTTCTCTGGTGGGACCCAAGAGAAGGGTGCTGCACGGGCAGCCCTGAGATAAGGGGAGGTCCCGGGTCTGCACTGAGGAGTGTTGGATTGAAGCAGATCCCCATAGCTCCAGAACTTTGTGAATATGCAGACTTTCTGAGAGTACTTTGGGTGGGGGGTTCCTGGAAAGAGAACTCCCCAGGAAGGAGTCGGAGCCATTTGCAGAAAAGGCTGCAGGAGAATTGGAATCTGGACAGCAGCCATGTATCACCTACCACCACCCAGGACCCTAGGAGGTGAGCATAGAGCAGGTACCTGGGGACAGCAATAAAGGTACTGGTTCAGCAGAGGCCCTGCCCGTGGCGTTGGGGGAATCTGCCTGCGGGCAAAGCACTGCAGGCAGCTAGCACAGGTCTAGGTTGGGGTGCATCTGTGGGGTGTCAGGTGCGGATCTGTTCTAACACATGCCTCGAAGAGGGCTGGAGATGGCCCTTGTACACTCTATAACTACTTCTCCCTTTGCCAGGGATGGACAGGGCTGGACTGACCTTAGAAATCAGCAAGGGAGTGTGCAGATGAGGTCAAGGAAAGGACTTGTTCGAAGTCACACAGCAAGTCAGAGGAAGAGCCAGGCTGGCTTTCTTTCTGTGGCAGCAGCCTGTCCTTTTGTCCTCCGTCCCCCAGCTTTTGCCCTCCGTTCCCCCCGCCCCCGCCCCCCGGCTGTATTCTCAGTGTCCAGAGCAGTGCCTGTGGAAATACCACACCATCTAGTTCTTCACCGAAGCAACAAAAAGGAAGCTTTGTGTCTCCTGACTTCACGCAGGCCTGGCATTCCTGGGGTGGTCCCTGGGTGACCTGGCTTCTAGAACAACTCAAAGCACGACTCCCGCTCCACCCACCCCAACCTTCTCATGTTCTTCTTGAGCCCAGACCTTCCCCAGGCCCTACCTGGTCAACTGCAAGAGCATCTCCTGGGATGCAGGCTGTGCCTGTCCCCAGGCCGGTCAGAGCTTCAGCCTGGGGCCATGCTGAGGCCCCGACTCCCCCTGCTCTCGGCTTTCCCCACAGAGTCAGGCAGCTGGACGAAAAGAAATGATTGTTTTCTTTCCTGGGTTCAGTTTCCCTCTGGAAGGTGTGACCCAATTAGAAAATCAGACAAATAGAAAAATCTGGCCATGACCCCAGCTCGGCTCATATTTAGGTCCCGCCCCTCGGAGAGCCGAGAGCAGGGCCGGCTCGGGCTTCCTCGGCCACCTGGAGCAGACCTTCCTCAGTGCTGCACTCCTCTGTAACTGATGATTTTTTCCCCAGTGACTTCCAAAATGGACTTGAGGCAGCCTCATGACCTTTCAATAACATCAGCCCAAACCTGAAATCCCTGTCATGAAATCAGAGGACTGCCAGTAGGTCACAGGCAGAGGCCCTGGAGGGAAGCAGTGGGCTCCGCCCACAAGTGCACTGGTTTTTAATAGGGTCCCACCATCCAGCTTTGGGCCTGCCCTGCCCTGCAGCTGGAGCTACCCACTCCGCCGAGCTGCTGGGAGAAGGGAGCTCACTTTCTTGGAAAAGGTTTCTATCTGGATACATTCCAGAGCATGCCTCCAAAAACATACTTTTAATCAAAAAGAAGATCACCTGAAAAACTGGGACAAATTGTGATTGTCCAGCAGTGGACAATTATAAATGCCAGGAGGGGTTGCCAGTTGGCAAATAAATCCTCTGGTGAGGTCTTGGATTAATTACATCACCAGTGAGGTGATCGGGGTCTTTTTTTTTTTTTTTTTTTTTTGTGGTACGCAGGCCTCTCACTGTTGTGGCCTCTCCCGTTGCGGAGCACAGGCTCCGGACGCGCAGGCTCAGCAGCCATGGCTCACGGGCCCAGCCGCTCCGCAGCACGCGGGACCCTCCCGGACCGGGTCCCCTGCATCGGCAGGCGGACTCTCAACCACTGCACCACCAGGGAAGCCCCGGGGTCTTTCTTAATTGTCCTCATTTGTGGGATAAGTTCTGGCCTTCCTCCATTCCTTCCTTCCTCCCTCCCTCCCTCCCTCCCTCCGCCTCTTCCTTCCCTCCTTCCTTCACTACCTCCCTCCCTAACCTTCCCCCCTTCTCTTATCCCAGCCTCTCTTTCCTTCCTCCTTCCTTCACTTACTCTCCCATTCAGTTATTCATTCATCAGACAATCCCTGAGCTCCTCCTCATGGGTGCTGAGCCCAGTTCACAGAGTGGTTACAGAAATCATTGAATTTCTCAAGACCTCAGAGCATCTGTGAGGAGAATCGCCCATGTTACCTGCTCAGAATGGAAAGAAACCAGCTTGAATGTTTGAGGCAGGTTTGTGGGACCGCTAGGCCCAGGGACCAGGCAGGGACTCCTGGGGGACAGGAGGGTGGGGTTTGGGGGATGCAAGGCTGGACTGCAGACAGGAAGGGATCCCCTGGCCTAAGGCCATTTCACCCTGGGACTCCCCGAGAAGCTCCCTTGGAAGCCTGGCCCCTCGGAACCTCCGTCCCTGAAGCGGGTGCCAGGCCCATGTGTACAAACAGGGGTTCAGTATTTAAGAGCAGGGAGGGGCAGGGAGCTGCCCTGAATGGCTGCCCGCTTTGGAAATTTCTATGCATTTGTAATAACAAAATTACCATAATTTGCTCGTTAACGCAGCTAGATCAGTCAAGCATTGTTCCAGCGCGGGCAGGGAGGCCGCGGCGCCTCTCTCTGCACACTCTCCACACCCCAGCCAGCCTGCCAGCCCGTTAGAGCGCTGGAAATTAGCATGCAAATGGTCCTAATTCGGTGGGCGAGCTGTCAGGCAGCGCCTCTCCGGCCTCGTCTCTGTGAAGGCCCTGACAGCCCGGCTCCGGTGCCGGCCGCCCTCCTCACTCCAGCCAGGAGGGGCTCCGAGGGGCACCTCCAGACTGACAGCTTGGCGGCCTCCCTCCCTCCGTCAGCGCCATCAGGCCTGGCGGCAGGCTCCCCGGGGAGCAGGCAGGGCCTGCCACCATGCCGGCCAGCCGGAGGAAGCGAGGAAGCGGGCGGGCTGCTGGGGGAGGCCGCCCGGTGCTCAGCTCCACCAGCCTTGACTGGATGGAGCCGAGGGGCAGCGCGAGGGTGGAGTGGGGCCCGCTGACCCGGGGCCCAGGGAGCCTCTCAGTGCGTGGGATCCGCGAGTGGCCCCGTGGGAACCCTGGGGCACTTTCTCCCACCTGCACACCTGTAAGGAGCAAGTCCAAGTCCTGCCTCGCTCTCCCTTCTTTGTCTCCCAGGCCTGACTTAACACATCCCTCTCAGCCTTCCAGTACCTGGAACATCTCTGTCCAAATCTATGCGTGGAATTCCTCCAGCTGGGAGGGAGATCTGGGGGAGGCTGAGAAGGTGTGTGGGGTGTCTTGGACGCCCTGGACCAGGACTCGGCACCCGTGGCCTCAGTCCTGCCTCCAGTCACCTTCCCCACTTGGCATCTTTATGGTGGAGACATCTTTATGGTCTTCCTCCAAGGGCTGTTGTGAGCATAAGAGAGAGGAGAAGGACCTGCCTTGTAGAAGTAGCTGACATCTAGGGAGAACATCTGTGGCTGGTCATTTCCCAGCCTGCTTGCCCTTCACAATAACCTCACCAGGTTGGTGTTGATGGTATCCCATTTCCCTGCCAGAGGAGGAGGCTGAGGCCTCAGCTCACACAGAGTAACTTGCCCAAGTGGCAGGGCCAGGATAGAGTCCAGTCTTGATTGCTCAGAGCCCTTTTAACAAGAGAAAAGGCAGGACCCTGAAAGCCAGATCATGCTTCTGCCTCGACAGTGAAAGGCGTGATGACACTGCCTTGCAGGCAACCTGTGCCTCTTAACGGTGCTTGGCACATTCTTAGTACTAAATAAATGTGGGCTGAACGAAGAGAACCCAGGTGGCCCAGGTTTGACAGTCTTTGGGATCCACTGTATCCATCTTTGTGTTCTCCTCCTGACCTGTGATAGCAGAGTGAAGAAGCTACAGCAGGAGAGAGAGGCGAAGTCACAGAGCTTATCTTGAAGTTTCCCTCAGGCTGTTTCTCAGGACCTTGCTCCTTCCTCCCGGTGGGTGGATGCAGCCCCACTCCAAGGTTCAGGGTATGGCAAGTGGAGAGGGGGCTGGATTTCAGTCCCCACATGCCCAATTAGCTGGTTGCTCTTGTGCAGTGAACAACCTACTCATCCCTACAGGGCTGTCCTGCCCCTCTTTCTGTTTTAAGGGAATCTTACTGGAACTCTTTAGCCTTCAGGTAAACGGAGAGGTGAGAGAGACCCTGAGAAACTCAAAACCCCAGCTGGCTGCTGGCTGTCTGGGGGGCAAAGGAGGCTCATGAGCCTGAGTGTCTGCTGCATCACAGCACCACCCAGCACAGAGCCTGGCACAGGGCAGACACTCAGTGAAGGTTTGAGAAGCCACATTTGATAATGTATGGACCAAGAGAGGAAGTGAACACACAAATACGTGCAGGGGTGAACTAAAATCCATCCATCCTGCGTACCTCAGACCAAATGCCTTCAGCCATGGGTGGCTTTTCCTTTCCACCTACTCTTTGGTTTGTTATTTGGGGGCTATGGTGTGAGCCTGATGGAACTTTAGGTCTCCAGGTAACGACCTCTCAGTAGCTGCTGCTGGGCTGTTCAGCACATGTCTTGGAGAGGACTAGCCCCACAGACACAGAATCCCAGGCTAGGAGGACAGCTCAGGACATTCTCATCCCGGGACCTGGGCACTTCCACAATTCCCGGGATGAGACAGGATGAATGCTTGCAAACTTCATTTCTGCTGGAGGAGGAATTGCCCAGGCTCCCCCTAGTGGAGAATCGGGACACATCGCCCTCCTGCGTGTGGCGTTTCTGGTGTGGTGGGCAGGACAAGCAGGACCGCCCCGCCGCCACACCCCTCTTCAGTTTACCCGCACTTGGTACATCCACACTCTCACAGAATCCTTACCACAAACCCGTGGGTGCCTTTGGTTATCACTTTTGTTATAGGCTCAGTGAGAGGAGGGGGCTGGCCCAGGGCCATGCCGAGCCAGGCCTGGAATCCAAGGTGCTCCCCTCTACCCAGCAGTCCATATCTGGCCTCACCCTATGGGTGTCCTTGGCTTTGGCCAGCTGACCACCTGCTTGCATGGCCACACAGCCTGGCCCTTCCCAGCCCCATAGCATTAAGCTCCAAATGGCCGGAGGTGCCCACTCTGTGGGTAGGTCAGTCTTTCAGTAAATATACGCAGAATCCTCCTTACTGGTCTCCCCAGTGCCACCCTTGCCCCCTTGAGTCCATTCTCACCATAGCAGCCAGAGTGAGCCTGTTACAATCTGAGTTGGGTCATGTTCCTCTTTTGCTCACTCAGAGTAGAGGCCAAAGTCCTTACCTGATCTTCCCCTTCCCACTTCCTTCCTTGACCTCATCTTCTACCTCCCCCCCCCACTTTTCCCCTCCAGCCTCACAGGTCTCCTCACTGATCCTCCAACACACCACCCACTCTCCTGCCTCAGGGCCTTTGCACTTGCCCTTCCTTCTGCTCAGAGTGCTCTTCCCATAGATATTCACATGGTGGCTCTCACTTCCTTTGCCTCTTTATTTGAAGGTCACCTTTTTGGTGAAGCCATCCCCAGCCACTCTATCACCTCCGTATGTTGTCTCCTTAACACACACTCTATGCTTTATTTTTTCCTATTTATTATCTGTTTGTACCACTAGAATATAAGCTCTCTGAGGACAGGGACATTTGTTTTGTTCACGGCTATATTCTCAGTGTCCAGAGCAGTGCCTGGTATCCAGTAGGCACTCAGCCAACATCTGCTGAATGAATAGGCGGATGAAGCATTGAGCGTCTGCTGTGTGCCTGGCATCAAGGTAGACACACACCAGGTCTCCCAGGCACACCTGGGGGCTCCCCCACCTCGCCCTGCATTTATTCCCTTAGGAAGCTTCTTCACTCTTCCTTCCTTGGCCCCCAAAGATATCTCCCCTCCCCTCTCCCAGGTCCCTCCCCACAAAGCTTCCTCTCAGCCAGGTCTGTGGGCAGGTCACAGAAAACATGGATGAAAGTGTCAGTTGAATTTAAGAAAGAAGAGGACTCCACTGGCACAGCAAACTTCAGGGCTGATTTTCTCACCCATGGGGAAACTGAGGCCTGGACTGGGGAAGACCCTTGCTCCAGTGAGTTTGTGGTAGAGACGGGACCTCACTGGGGCTCCTGCCTCTGGTCCAGCCTTGACAGTTGTGAGAACTGGCCTGAGGGGTGTCCTGATTCAGCCCCCTCCACAGAACAAGTGCCTCATCAAACTTGCTGAGTACCTGTGGCAGGTGCCCAACCACCTGCTAGTCCGCCCACACCAGCCGGCCCCTCTTAGCGGTCAGCTGTTGGAGGTTAACCTTCTTAGAGGCCGGCCTTCTTAGGGGGCCGGATTCAGAGGGCTGGGGGACTAGACACAGTGTGCCTCTGAGGATGCTGGGAAACTCTTTAGCGTGGGTCAGTGCTTCTCAAACTTTACTGCACACAAACCACCTAGGGATCATTTTCCAGAGCAGATTTGGTTCAGTAAAACTAGACTGGGGCCCAGGACGCTGCAGTTCTAACAAACTCCGCACTGATGCTGCTACACTCTGAGTAGCAAGTGCCTGTCCACTACTTCTCACACTCACTGCACGTGGAATCACCTCAGAAGTTCAGACCAATACTGATACCTGGCCCCACCCCAGAGATTCTGATTTAACTAGTTTGGGGTGTGGCCTGGCCATCTGGATTTCCTAAAGCTCCCCAGATGATTCTAACAGGTAGCAAGGTTTGAGAACCCGGGCCTGGATCACTGTACATTACTCCTGCCCTCTGGCGCATCTCTGCTCAGGGAGAGCCCTACAACTTAAAGAGCAAGGGATTCGTTGACACGGTGAGGAAGGCTGAGGAGCTGGGAGGCTACCTCCACTCCATCAGCCTCGGGAGAGGGCACCCCAAGGATTGAATGGTGGGCACAGCTGCTGATGGACAGGGGTGCCGACACCCTGAGCCCAGCAGTGGGGAGGGATGGAGAGCCCCGGAGCCCTTCCAGGCAGAGGAGTGACCAGGAGAGCTGAAGCAGCTGGATGGCCCCGCAGAGCCCCATCTTTGGCTCCGTCCTTGACCCTGACTCTGATAGAGAAATAACCCCCTTCCCCTCTTCAACCCAGCCTGCCTCTCTCCCTGTATCTGTGCGCTGGTCCCCAGCCACCCAGGACCTGAGTAATTGTGTGTGCTGCCCCCTCCCGCGGACTGCGAGCTCTCTTGGTGGGCAGGGACCGTGTCTGATTCATCTCTGCCTCCGGGTCATGTCCCTCTTTTGCTCACTCAGACCCGGACCCTTGGCTTTGGGGGCGGGAAAGGTGTGCGGAATTGAGTGCGATCCTCGGGGTGCACTGTGCCTCCGGGCCGCCCTGCTGCAAGTTCCCGGCACACAGCAAAGCCTGCACATCGTGGTAGTAATTGTGGAGGTAAATCTTGGCTGATCTACTCGCAAACACTTGGTGAGGCATTCCATAAATCTGTCAGCAGCAACATTAAAATTTGATGGCAGGCGTTGCGGGTCGGCACTGGCACTGCGACTTCCCAGCAAGGTATGACACCGTCACCTCCCTCTCATTAGTCAGCGGCAGGACGCTCAGGCCTCCGTGCGGAGCCAGGCCCAGCCCCGGGGGGAGGCGATTCTTCAGAGGAGGACCCCTGGCTGCTCTGAGGGACAGGCCAAGGTCTCGGCCACAGGAAAGTAACTCAGCTTTGGGCTGATGTGAGCTGAGAGAAGGCATCCCAGGAGGCTCCGGGAATGTGCCGGGAGGTGAGAGGGCCTCTGAGTTGCAGGGGGCTGGGGCCATTTTTTGAGTCTGGGAGCTGGTAACAGGGGCTGGGGACTTGTTCAGCTTTATAGGCGGCCTGGTGGAAATTGTCTATTTGCCCACAAAAAGACCTCAAAGAACCCTTTCAAAGGGCATGGGGTTGGACTCATCGTTTAAGCAAGCAGAGGGGCGATTGAACAGGAGTCTGGGAGAAAAAGTGTTCCTTAGTGCAGAGAGATTGGAAACCAATCTTGTCTACTTCCCACCTGCCATGGTTCACTTGGGGAAACTGAGGCTAAGTGAACCTCCAAGGCATATATCCAAGGTCGCACAGTGGTAGAGGCAGGACAAGATTGGGACCCTGACTCCTAGTTCAAGGCTTCCCCTACAGTCAGGAATTTGGAGCACTTGTTGAAATATGAGAAAATCATCTGGAAATACAATTTTCATTAAAAACAAGTCCCAGTGCATCCATTTTTTCAACTGTCACACAGAGCACGTGTTATGTTGCAAGACCTGGGTTAAGCATCAAATAGCCCCTCACGTCTGTAGAGCACGTTTTGATTCACAGAAGACTGTGAAATGCGTTTAGTCCTGTGAATGCTGCAGTGCCACACTGCAAATGACCTCAGGTTCAGAGAAGTAAAGTGACTTCTCCAAGGCCACTCAGCTGAGTGGCCGAGGGGTTTTGACAGGGACTGACCGGCTGCAAGCCCATGGTCTTCCCCTGAGCCTCAGTCATCAACACAGATTGGCAGCCACGGCTGCTCTCACTATCTGTGCAGAATATCAGTGCCCACCTTTTTACCATAATTTACAAAAGTCATAATGTGGTTCAGAGCTGTCCAAGAGTTTCAGGGTTTATCGGTCAATGTGCCTCATCGGCAGTTGCCTTGAGGGAGCTGAAAGAGATAAGAGTCAGGCCTCTGTGGCTCGTTCCACACCAGGACACATTGTGTCCTTCGGAACTGCCTCCTCGCCCCCAGGCTCCCTTCCATGGGAACAGTGGCAGTGCACTTTGATCTTCAGAATGCAGCCGGGGCTGGTGGGAGGTGCATAGGAACAGATTTCAGTAACCCACTAAATGATGCTGCTTCAATGTCCTTCAAAGCCCAGATCACAGTCACTTCTTAACAAGAAGCCTTCCTGGATACCCCAGCCGGAATAAATGATAACTTCTGCTCTGCTTCTAAGTCCTCCTCACCACTTGCTGGTGCCTAAATGCCTAGTTCTGGATCTAAGGAAGCCTCTTAGATGCAGGGTGTGCCCTGAATATGGGGCCTGTGCACCATCCCGAGTTGGGGGAAGGGGGCCTAGCAGAGAGCTCTGAATAGAGCTACTGTGAATGCTGAATTGAATGGATAAACAGAAATCTTGTGAATTTATTATACATCCATCACAAGTGTGTGAGCTGGATTTTCTCTGGAATGCAATTCAGTGTTATTCCCACAGAATTCTGTAGAACCTGGAGTCTGGAAGTTTAGGCTTGGAATGGGGGCTTTTGGCCACCTCCTGCTCACTCAAAGAAAGTCTTCGGGTTTCCAGACCCAGCATCTTCTGATGGCCAAATGAGTACTCAGGAAAAAACCTGCCCAGTTTTCCAACCCAGCTTCGGCCCCTTGGAATGCAGTCTGGTCCTGGTTTCTGAGCTGTAACTATCAGTGGTTTTTGCTCTTTTGTTTTTTTTAAACTTCTTTGTTCTTTTGGAGTGAGCCAACCTTGGTGCTGTCATTATGTGGCAGTGAGGCCAAGAGAGGCCTGATGGGGGTCCTGGCCCTTCAGGATGGCACCCATCCAGTGTCCCTTTCCACCTGCAGGACCTGCCCCCTGGCCCCTGGAGCAGACACAGCCCACCTCTCTTTTCGCTGTGTTTTGTTGCCTTTGTCTGTCTTTCTGTCTCATGCTTCATGCCTCTGTCAAAGAGCAAGGACCAGTGTTTCACTAATGCTTTGTAGCATAATTTCACGATCTGTTTCTGTCTGACGTTGAAAGCACCTGGCTCAAGGAACAGCTGTCGGACACACGCAGTGCTCACTCAGCCAGCATTTGTACTATGGGTGGAGCCAGGCACTGGGGGCCAGCCGGGGCCACTGGGATCTGTCAGTCACACATGATCAGTCCTGGCTCCTGCCCTCAAGGAGGAGCCACAGACTCACCAACAGGGGAAGCAAGATAGGGTCACAGCCACCCTGAGTCTGGGCAGGAAGTGCTCTGGGCCATAGCCAGGGTTGGGGGCTCACGGGAAAGTGAGGACGATCAATCCAGAAAGGCCTCCTGGAGGAGGTGGTATTTGAGCTGGGTTTCGACAAGGTGGGGGATTGGACATGAGGAGGGAGAGGAAGGTGGCATTTCAGATGAAGAGCAATGGGGCAGTGGGAGATATGGCTGGGAAGCTCATTGGGACAGACCCTGCAGGGCCTTGAATGTCACTATGAGGCTTCTGGGCATTACCTTGCAGGCTTGGTCCTCACACATGTGTTGCCTGTGGGCACTCCCAGGTAAGGGCACACTAGAAACCAGGAACTCCCCAGTTCCGCACACATACTCACAAATCAGATGTTATCTGGTACCCTAGTGAGACATTACGTTGTCTTGTGCATTGTTTGCTTAAATGAGATCACTGAGACAGAATTTTGGAATAATACCACACCAAGAGAACAGATTAAAATTGAACCAGAAGTGCTCAGTGTGAGTCATAGCATAGCCATGGGTCTCACACTGAAATACCTACAGGGGCCAGGCACGTCACAGAAAGAGGGGAAATCAGCATCGGGAACAAGACAATTGTATATTGCTTGTTCTGTAGCTGATGACACACTTGCCCCTTTAAAACACTAGGCAGCCAGGGAAGAAATGCACAGTGTGGGGAATAAACAAACAAACAAAAACCAAACAACACTGAGCAGACTAGCAATATGCTTCTGTTGGCCCCGCGTGACTCGGGGGCCCCAATCTTGCCTCTGATGGGTGGCCAGCAGGTGGGGTCTGTGCACATCCTGTGGTCTGTGTTGGAGGTGCTGTTATGTGACTGTGGCCTTGTTTCCCCTAAGCTCCC
This sequence comes from Mesoplodon bidens, assembly GCF_964165515.1. NCBI lineage: Eukaryota > Metazoa > Chordata > Mammalia > Artiodactyla > Ziphiidae > Mesoplodon > Mesoplodon bidens. Next base: position 22,672,101 of record NC_138162.1, on the reverse strand, counting down.
TGAAGGGTCCCTGCATTCGGGGCTTTGCAGTTGCAGACAACAGGAAGTGGGCTGAAGGCACAACAGCCTTCTCTCTACTGGGGACTAAGTCAAGGCTCAGAATGGTCGCTCCACTGCCTCATGGTGGAAGAGCCGGGACTCAACCCCGGTCTTCAGCTCCGCCTCGCTGTGCCCCTGCCAGCACCACCATCTAACTGCAAAGCCCACGGCTCTCCAGAGAAGCAGAAATGAGACATTCTGCATTCTCCCCCTCACTCTCACCCTCTCCCTTGGTTTTTCTCCTCTCTCTGTTTTTCTGAAGGGCTTCATGGCTGGCCTAGCTGGTGGGAGAAGAGGTTTTTCCCAGGAACAGATCGATGCTCTGTGTGCTGGGCTGTCCGGGCTGACAGGGCTGACCTTTACTGAGTTTGCTTGGGTTTTCCTTTCTCCGTTGGGAGCCCAGGAAGGTCTTGCTCTGGAGAGAAGACAGTTGAGAAACCTTGGCCTTCAAGGGGACCAGATGGGGGGTGGGTTCAGGGAAGATAGGAAAGAGGGGATCTGAGCCATGAAAGCCCTTTGAGGTCAGTTATTTCAATCTCTCCCGTACATACCGCCTTTACAGATGAGAAAACTGAGTCTTGGTGAGAAGAAAAGACTTGATCAAGGTCACTCAGAGAGGCTTGATGGAGCTCCAGAATCCTGCATGTGTGTGCATGTGCATATGGATATCTGTGAATATGGGTGTTACATATGTTGTATGTACACACGTATATGTGTATGTATATATCCAGTGTATATATACATGTATATTATAATAATGTATGTGGTATATTATATAATGTGATTATATAAATAATATGTAATATATTTGAAAGGCTGGCTGTGCCTGTGTTGGGTACTCTGGTCAGGATCACTCTGGCCATAGACAGTGTTGTATATGCCCAGGTACCCGCTGACCCCTGAGCCATGGCGCATCATGCAGTTCTACAAAACCACAGGGAAGGACTGCAGAAGTCTCATGGTCCTTTTCAAATCATTCCTTCTTCCTCCTCTTCCTCTGCAGAGATTTTCTCTCAAAGCCCAGTTTGAATCCTTCAGAAATAGAACTTGGCTGCGAAGTCACTTTGAAAGACTTTCTTTATGTTAATTACAGCTGGCCAAGGTCTTGAGCAGAGGTGGGAGCCCACCATCTGCAGATGGGGTCGGCCCCCAGCGCGCTCTGCAAATCCCCATCATCTGGCAGGTGTCGTTTTGGGTTAATTAAGAGCTACACTGAGTCCTTTACCTGTCACTTCTGAGAATTTTAGTGAGAGTGAGAATTTTTGACTTTCTTGCCATCTCTGAGCTTTTAGCAAACAGAAAACTGAAAATATCTCTGATTCTGATGATTTTCCTGGCCCTGGAATCTCCAGGACAGCTGCATTCAGTGCCTTTTCTTGTGGCCCCCTTTAAACTTTTAATTTCAATCACTCCTTTCTAGTTACCTAGTTATTGTTTTTTACAATAGTTATTGGTTTTTTTACAGCCAGCTCTTCTATGTTTGAAAGATGGTGCTGTTTGGGGAAAATCCACCATTTACCCTAAATTTCTTAAGCCTCTGCTTTCTTTTTGAGCCTTTGAGGAGAGAACATCTATTCCTCAGCTTGATTCTGTTTAGTAGCTTTGGAAGGGCTTTCCACTTGCCACGCCCTGGCACATCCCATTGGTGAGGTTAACCCTAACCCTAGCCCCGCCCTGTTGCCTTCTGATGACGTGTTTCCGGTCCAGTGATGTGCTGCCAGTTGCATCACTTCCGTCTGATGCAATCTTAATTTCCGGTTGCACCAGCCACCATTCCGCACCCCCACCCCCAACCCCACTACCGCCGTGACCATGAATGAATGAACCAGATAAGAGGGAAACATCAAAAGACGAAAATAATACACACACACTTATATTTGGTTCAGGAATTACACAGTTTATAGAGGGATCAGGGTTACAGGTTCTTAGTAAGGTATCCTGACCCAATAAAGCGAGGAAAATAACTGTATTCTCCCTTTTCATTACGAGTAAACTCTGCTCAATCAGTTGGGGTGTAATTATTTGTGAATTGGATCTCTGGATTCCAGCGTTTGCTGGATTCTGATTTTCCCTCCCAATCAATTTCCACTGTTACCTGACCAGTGGAATACTGACTAATAAAAGACTTAATAGGCGTTTCAGTGAAGGCCGCAGGAGGTTCTGCAGGGACTGGAGTATTTTTCTGCAGAATCATCGGAGGTGGATGTTTGCACCCAAAGCCTCCCATGTTAGGATGAGGCTGAAAATTGCCATCAGTGTCAGGAATTTTCGCCCAAATAGGGCCCTGGAGATAGATGTCTTTATCCATACATACCTGACCAGGCTGTACACCCATATATAAGGGCACTTGCTTTTGTGGTTTATTGCTGGGGTTGTTTTGACTCAATGGAATTTTTCTGCCAGAAGTAGCTACATAGATATTTGTTGTTTCAGTCTCATCTTCTTCGGTGAAATGTGGGTAGGTGCTTTGTTGGTGGTCTGCATTATCAAGGTGTTATTTACACCACCTTCCCTGCATTGTTCCAGTTGCTCATGCCATTTGGTCGGGGCCTTCAAAAGCTCTTTGTGGGCTTCCCTGGTGGCACAGTGGGTGAGAGTCCACCTGCCGATGCAGGGGACACGGGTTCGTGCCCCGGTCCGGGAAGATCCCACATGCCGTGGAGGGGCTGGGCCCATGAGCCATGGCTGCTGTGTCTACGCATTCGGAGCCTGCGTGTCCGGAGCCTGTGTTCCGCAACGGGAGAGGCCACAACAGTGAGAGGCCTGCGTACCGCAAAAAAAAAAAAAAAAAAGTTCTTTGCATTTGCCAACCAATTCTCCACTGCTTGGTCCTCTGCAGACATGTTAGGTTGATTGTTTTCTTTATTGGTTGAGAACCTCTGCATGCATTGCCATGGGCCCGGCTCATAGTTGGTGTATTTTTGCCCATAGTTACTCTTCTTAATTTTTGTGGTTTGAATTGTGCCATCTGCTGAAGTTTGGTAGAACCCATATAGGTACTGATCGACAAGGGGGTTGGAGAGATGAGTCACTCTTTGATTATGCACAAGGCAAGAGTGAAAAGGGAGGTCTTCAAAGGCATATTGAAAACTGAAATTATTGCCAGTGCGAAGCATCTGACTGGAAAAGTATTCTAGGCGATAAAAAGCTGAACGTGGAGTAGGGGTTGTGTTCCCTTTGCTCTTCATATGCACAGTGCAGTACCAGTACTGAGGCAACATAAAAACATCACCGGGAAAAGTGGGCAAGCACCCCTCGGTGGCATTTACAGTCACATATGGCAGCTGGTCTGTGTCATCTGCAAAACTCTGGATGGTTGACGTTAGGTTATTGGCAGTTGTCTTTGTGCCTGCTGCCTCCATGACCTCCTTAACTTGTGTGCTGAAAATTTTGATTCTACAAACCTTTGGTCGGATGCCCCAGTAGTTGTTGATGAGCCGCTGACAGTCTCGGGGACTCCAGTGGCACTGGAATCTGTTGAAGTCGAGGTAGGCCCAAGGGTGCTGTAACCCAAGTAGGCGGACATGTCGGAGGCATGGCCTTTAATCTGCTTGTAGAGATTGTCGCCGTAGGAGGGGAGCACCCAAGTTCTGGTGGAACGAGTGGTGACGAGATTCCCTTGCCATTGAGAATCACATGCCAATTTCCTGAGGACTCTCCAATGCCTCTGTTGCCGTCGCCTGAGTCTGAAACTTCTGTGTCTCGCGTAGCCATCTCCAAATTACTGCTTCCTGCGCTTCTCGCGGTAGCCACTCCAGAGGATCCGTGGGGGGCCAAAGGGGTACGTTCTCCTCCTCGTCCTCCCGCGGGGAGACTGGGCTCTCCAGGGCTGGTGTCTGCGACCTTGGGACATTTAGCGGCTGCGGTGGGGGCGGGGGGGGCGTGTCTGTGAGGCCCATAGGTGTCGGCACTTCTTGGCCTGGAAGACACCTCGGGCAAGGTTTCCACCAAAGGAGGTATCTCCTGGGAGAGTCTATCAGCTCTTGGTCTGCTGAATTAAAAGTGAGATCAGGGTTCTTTCCCTCCTCGATTATTTTGTCATAGGTCATGGACCCGCATGGCTGCATCCACCTTGTTGACCCGAGGGCCCTTAGCAAGGCCGTTAAAAGGGCCAAGGTACTTATAGGCAGGGAGGACAAGACCCATTGCAGAGTGTTTAGGTCGTCCTTCAGATCCAGACAAAGCTGGAAGCCACGGCTGCTGCTGGTTTGGTTTAGGGACAGCGTGTCCGGGTTTTGAGTTGCACCAAGTAGCCGCTGCCTGCTCGTACCACTCTTCAGAGGCACCTAGAAAGCCAGCCATATCTATGTTTTACTCATTTATTGTTCCAAGTCACCATCACCAGGCAAATCAAACTCAGTGGGGTCGAAAGGATGACATTCATAACAGTCAAAACTGTGATGAGCCACGCGCGTGTGATATTCCCGCGTATGCTTATTAGATTGATCCAAAGCCACCGGCTTTGCCAACCCCTTATGTTCCTCGCACAACAGGACGGCTCTATCATGGCTAAACTTGTGCTCTGGACACCTCACCTTTATTTCAGCCAGACCAGTGGTGTCAAGAGTGCACACTGTGAACAGGTCGAGAGACTCCTCTTGTGTGTTTTCCCTTGCCTCCTGGGGGGCCCTATATCCCCGTGTCAGCTGCTGATTCACCAGATGCGGCAGGGGACGAGGGAGGAGCTGGGGGAACTTGGGCACTTTCCAGCTGACATGGGGAGCTTTGCGCTGCTCACCAAGGCAATGGAAATCCCCTCGCTACCGAAACTACAACTGGTCTATTCATAGCGGTCTCAGGTAAGTGGGGTTTGTTAGTGCCTGTAGGAACCTCGAACACCGGTTCAACTGGTATAGCATTGTCATGGCCCCACTGGAAAAATTCTCTTATCTCCCATTTACTTATTTCCCCAAATCATGCCTGAGTTTTACTGTGAACCTAAAAAGGAACATTCTTTCCTCCAAAGGTTCCTTATGTTCCAAGGTGGTGCTGTCCCCATCAACCACAGTACACTTATATATATTACTGGTAATAAGTACAGGCGTTGGTTCAATTTGCACAGAACCTTTACATTTTTGATCAACCTGGCACGGCCAACCCACCCAAAATGGCTTTAGCAGACTCTACAATTTTACTAGTCGTCTTTCCTACCTCCCACCAAATCACCATCTTATCTACCCAGTCATTGAAAGGAAAGTTCTCATTAGTCCAGTTAACACAGCCACAAAATGGCACAGCATGGGCAGTAGCCTCCATGATGCTTGTCTTGCTGGTGGTCGCAGGTCTGTAGAACCAGATGGCATTGCACTTGTTGAACTCCCACCGGGCCCAGCGAACTAGGATGTTCGCTGCCAAGACGGGGTCGTACCGATTCACCTGGAAAAGTTGGAACACCTTGTTCCTTGTGATGTCCCCGACTGGAAGCTTGCCTAGCAGGTAGTCTTCGGCCGACTTCGTCAGGAGCATTTCGGCTCGCGCGTTCTCCAGTGCTGCTCTGTTGAGCTCGGTTGAAAGCTGCTGCGAAGGGATTCTTTGTCTTCCAGCAGCCATTGTCTCTCAGAAGTTATTCCGTTTTCGACTAGCCAGTCCACAACCTCGCTGTATTTGTGAGTGGTCCTGTTAAGAATAACAGGTACCTTGTTACTAGGGCCACAGGGCTCTGGCTACAGATCTTTCTTCCACTGAGCGATCAAAGCTAGGAGGCGCTCCATATGGAGAGTGGCTGGAGAAACGGCTGGAATGTTAGTCCATGCCCAGTGAGCCTCCGGATGCTGCTTAGTGAGGAGATAAAAAACAGTGTAGCTGGCATCAACAGATTCAGTCAGCCCGCCTTGTTTTGTTTTAGTCACAGTTACCCAGTCCTCGATGTTCGGGGTTATACCCTCCAAGACGTCACGCTTGATCACTTCCTTAATGTGCTTGATATGGCGGCCAAGCACAAGGGACTTAACTGTCCCCTGCTCTAACAGACAATGCAGATGAAAGTACTCACTGCCCTCTTCTAGTTAACAGAAGGAAGGATGTCAGTGCTAATCTTAGAGCTCTGTGTTCATGGGGAATGACTTGGTCAGATCCCCAGATAACTGGGTTCTCATGGTCAAAAGACCCCCTTCTCCGGCAAAAGAGAACTTTCCTTCTCTGGGGTGAAGATAATGTTCTATATCTTCATAGAGGTTTCGGCTACACAGGTGTATATGTTTGTCAAAACGCAGCAATAGTACATTTAAGATCTGTGCATTTCATTATGTGTACACTTTACGTCAAAAGAAAAAACTTTTAAACAAATAATGAATTTCAGTTAATGATACGCAGGCTGAAATACTTAGGGGAAAATGTATTGATGTTTCCAATTTACTTGGAAATACATAAAAGATAAGATGAATGAAAGGCTGGAGGGAGAGATAGATGATAAGCAAGTATAAGAAAATATTGATGGCGGAGTTAGGTAGTGGGTACACAGGTGTTCACTGTAAAATTATTTCAGCTTTGCTGTGTGTTTGAAAATTCTCAGACATACCAGAGGTGGGGAGGGTGGTGAGGGGAGGACTTTCTCTCCCACCCCGGCCCAGCCCAGCCCAGTGATGTCTTCCTTGGGATGGTGGAAGCCCGGGGACTTGGGAATAGGCCGGTGTTCTGGTCCTGCCCTGGCCCTGCCTGGTGTGTGACTTGGGGGAGGGGAGGTTGAAGGAACTTATCTCTCAAGCTTGTCCAGTCCAAATAATCTGGGACTATGAGTCCCAGCAGAGGTTGGCGAGGTTTAATGTAAGGTAAGTTTGTGGTGGGGGGAACGGGCCTATCTTACTTCCCATTAATTCTGGGAAGAAGTGAGTTGCTTGGAGTTGGGTAGGAATGAGGGGAGTGATTGCTAGTCCCTCGGATACCTAGTGAGAAGCCAAGTCCCTCGGCCCCGAGCCCCTGAGTTCTCTGCTGTAAAATCTTGGATGGGGTTATCATGAGATGGAGTGCCACGCCCTCTAGATGCTTCCTCACTGCACTCAGATGGGGTGTTGGAGGGGGGACGGTTAACTTTCGCATGCTCACGCCTGTGGCTCAGGCTTCCTGACATCACGGAATTCGTGGGCCCTGTGATCCACACTGTTCTTGGACCACAGTCTTTCACCTCAACCCCACTGGCTGCCCAAACGTGGCACGCAGCTGCTTCCTTCAATTTCCACGTAGGGAGAAAACACCAGCCCAGTCGTATTGGCATTTGAGTGTGTAGCAGGCTTTACGTCCCAATGTGGGTGACTTAAAATGGGAATTAGACGCCCACTTCTTGAATGCTCTTCGCTCCCCCACCCCACGGGGCACAGACGTCTCCTTTTGTCTCCCGCTTTCTCCTTCTGGATAGCAGAACTTCCCTCAGTTCAGGTCGTTCAGTCCTCCACACACCGCACGTGAGCTGTCACTGTCCCCACCCCTGAACCCAGCTCTGGGCCTCCTTTTGCATATCCAAGAACTCAGCAATAAAAATAAAGCTCTAAAATTCCTTTTAGGGACTGATTCAGTCTTCCCTCACTCCCCAGCTTCCCCAGTCTCCTTGGCACAGGAGAAGTTAGTTTTGTTCTTCCAATAATATTATCTCGTTTACCTGTCACCAATCCTATGATGTAGGTGTTTTATTAGGCCCATATTCAAGATGACAAGACTCTGCCCAGAGAGGTTCCATTACTTTCCCAAGGCCACACAGCCAGTAAGTGGCAGGCTGACTACAGACCATGGGGGCAGGCTCCCTCTCAGCACTGCCACGGGAAGCCCACACCCACCCTGTGGGCAGGCTCCTCCCTGCCCCCTCCCCACTTTCTGGTGGCCCAGCACAGTGTGGGGGCCTAGCTCACGGTGCCAGTTCCAGGCCTGGTCGCAGAAGGTCCAGTCTTGCTTTCTCCTCAGGACTGCTCGCTCCTGGGGGGCTGAAGATAGAGAAGATCATGACCCATGTTTCGTTGTTGAGAGTTCTTGGGGCTTCTGTCGGAGCACCTCCAGACACGGTCTCTGAGGAGGGTCCATGTGCTGTGTGCTTCCCAGTTGGAGGTCTCACTGCCTACTGGGCATGAGCAGCTGGGCATGAGCTGGCACCGCAGTCAGGCCTCACAGAAGCTTTTCTTTTAATGCATAAAGAAAAGGTTTCCCAGTTTAAAGGGTTGGCATTTTTGAAAGATGCCCAAAGCACGGATCAGTTAGTGGAATGAGGCAAGGGTCCCGTGGTGCTGGGCAATCATAAGAGAAGCGTCTATTGTGCAAGCTCTGTCTTGGGCCATCTGGCCTCACCTCTGGGTGACCCAACAATGAGCCAGAAGTGTGGCTTTCGTGCGATGCCTGAGAATCTCATTCCTGTGCTGGAGGAGCATCGCTTCGTGCCTGTGGTTGTTGCAGCTGTGTTGTCCCTCGGGCTCCCATTCCCTCTCGCTTGGATTGTGACCACAGCCTCCCAGCTGGTCTCCCTGACCATGGGCTCACCTCCTGCAGCCCGTCCTCCAGGTCCTGGTCCTCCTGAGTCTGAAGGCTTCCCGGGTCCCAGCCCTGAAGGGAGAAATGCATAAGGTTTCTGCTCCACCCCACTCTGCTCCGTGGCTTGCCTCTGCTGGGGCCTCATGGAGACCTGGCTGTGCGGGGGTCACACTCTGTCCATCCCACCCCAGACCTTTGCTTGTGCCCGGAATGCCCTGTCTGCCTCTGCATATCAAACTCCTACCCATCTTGGCTCACATGCTCCCCTCCACCCAGAAGGCATCCCCAGTGCTTTCCCCAGACCTTGTCTTGGCTGGACCAGGCTCTCTTTTCTAAGCTGCAGTCCTAAGATTTGAAGGAAAGAAGGTGAATGTGCCTCAGGTGTCGTGATGGTGGCGAATTCAAGCAGGGGAGATGCAGGAGATTGGAGCCTCCAGACCCAAAGAAACTCATCATGAGGTGGGGCCCACAGAGCCTCAAGGAGAGGCCTCCCTCCCTGCTGGGAGCTCTGTGGCCCCTGAGAAGTGAAATTCAGGCTCAGCAGATAGGAAGGGCCTTTAGACATCACTTGGTCTGATCTGCCCCTTTACAAATGGAAGACAGAGGCCCAGGGTGGGAAGGCAGTGTCACAGTGTCACATGGGCAGAGGGCCCTGGGCTGGGAGACAGGAGGCTGGACTTGGAGTTGCCTCCTGGCCTGGGCAAGTCCCCCCCACCTTCCTGAGCCTCCATTTCCTCATATATAAAATGCAGACAGTTGCATCCGTCTCGTGAGCTTCACAGGACTGTCAGGAGGGTTAAATGAGATTCTAGATGCCAAGGAGGCCTTGGTGACCGATGTCAGGTCATTGTCATGTGGCTGACATTTGCTGAGCAGTCACTGCGTGCCAGACACTGTGTATCATTCATTCAGTCGTTACAGTGACCACGTGCAGTGGGATCTATTAATTGTCCTGACTCTACTGAGGAGGAAACAGGCGCAGAGAGGTTGAGTAACCTGCTGGTGGTCACAGAGCTAGGAAGAGGCAGACGCAGGATTTGGACCCAGGCAGTCTGGCTCCAGAGCCCTTGCTCTGAAGGGTTCAGTGGCAGCATGTGGGCTTGAATCTGGGTGGTTTCCTGCTTCCCAGCCATCTTTGTGGCCGAGCTAGTCTGGGTCCAGAGACGGGCAGCTTTCTTGGCAATTGAGGACCTGGTCTCCCCACATCTCATGGGTGAGGACTCCCTAAACCCAGCCAGCTGCCTGTGTGGCACTTCAGATAATGACACCATCCCAGAGTCCCCAGCATGTGGCTGGACCAGCCCTGAGGTCAGCCTCATGCCCCAGAGACCGTCAAGCTCCCCTTACCCAGAGGGCACACTCTCACAGGGCATCTCATAGGACAGGGGCCCCGCCGAAGGTACCACCATGCCAGTGCTCTAAACACACCAGGCAGGGTGGGTCCCTGGGGGTTCATTTCTTCCACCAGGAGCAGGATGGCGTGGTGGATGGAACCTGGGCAATGGCTCGGATAAACCGGTTTGAATTCGGGCACACAGCAGGTGCACAATACACCCCTGGCTATCGGTACTAATAATGGTAGTCGTGAGAGCCGTCATCTGTGAAAGAACGGGAGGAGTTCCCATTCTTTCATTCATTTAACAAATAGTTTTCAGGGCCTGCTAGACATTGAGATAGAGGCATGAACTCCCTGCCCCCATGGAGCTTACATCCTAGTGGAGGAAGCAGAATTAACAAGAAAGATAAGCACAATAAGTTAGATATGTGAGATTGTGACCAGTTCTATGGAGAAAAGTTAAGCAGGGAAAGTGGAAGGAGTTTCCATTGGAAATGCGATGGTTTGGTGGTGACATTGGAGCAAAGCCTGGAAGGAGGTGAGGGAGAGAGCCATGTGGACAAGAGCGTCGTGTTACAGGTAGAGGCAGCGAGCTACCGGTGGTTCATGGAGCACCGACTGTCTGCTGTGGACGGGGTGTTACACTGGGGGTGGGTGGCACGTGGGTGCTGAGAAGAATCAGACACTGACCTGCAGACAGACGCTCCCATGTCACAGGAGACTCCTGTGCAGGTCAGGGCGAATCTGGCGCTGTGGGGCACAGTGGGAGACAGGGTGCGCCCCAGGAGGGGCAGAGAGGGGCTTCCCAGAGGAAGAGGTATTTGAGTGGGATTCTAGAAAGGCAGGCAGGTGGCGACAGGGTCGAGGATGGTGGGCAACACTGACAGGTACATCCTCTCGAGGAGTTGGAGCTGTTTATGGCCCTTTGCCAATTTGGGGACAGACTTGGGGGGAGGGTGCGGGATGGACAACAAGGATACGATTGATTAATTAACTCCAGCTGAACAGGCCCGAGACTTGCACTTTTGAGGGCTGGAGATCAAGGAGGCTTCCTGGAAGAGGTGGCCTTGGAGCCGGGCCTGGCAGACAGGCGCGATGCTGCTAGATGGAGATTCAGAGACGGCCTTTACTGGTGTAGTCCGATGCCCCGGGCCAGGCGCAGTGCTGTCAGGAAGCGCCTCTGATGGGGCAGCTCCGTGGGTGTGCAGAGCCCTGGGGAGAGGGTGGCTGTCGCCCTTCTCCAGGCGGCTTGTGGCTCTACCCACCCACCCGACCCCCCAGGAGGAGGAGGAGGTGCCGTGGCGCCGATGGAAATGCAGACGCCGGGCTGCTGCGGCCCAGCACTGTCACCATGCTCTCCCTTGCACGCTGGAACCTGACACCCTGACCACTGAGGCATAAAAAACAGAGAATTGGAAGGCTCAGCCTGTCAGGCTGGGAGTGGCCCCCAGAGAGGCCAGAGGAGGAGCGCGTGTGTGCGCGCGTGCGTGTGTGTGTGTGTGTGTGTGCACGCGCATGCCCTGCCTGCAGTTGCCTGTGGAAGTGGGGAGGAGGCTGGCTGGGCCCAGGGGCTGGGAGTGGCTGGCCCTCGAGCCTGCTTTATTGTTCCTGCTGCACCTGGTGGAGCCCTGGGGCCCCTACACTTGGGCCGAGGCCCCCAGAGAAAAAGCAGTGCTCCAGGTCCTGACTTCTGGCTGGCTGTCCTTCTAGAGGCTCCTGCCCTTCGGCCCTTTGGCATCCCTAACAAGAATCCATGGAAGCATGGATGGTGCCAAGGGTGGTCTCATGGGGCTGTGTGACTCCTGTCACCACTGCCAGGGTGGGGCCCACATGCTCTGTAACCCGTAGCCTAAAAAGCCACTCAACAGCCAGCTACCTATACAACTGCTGCCAGGCACTGGGGCTCCCACACCCCAGGAGCTGCAGCCACAGGGAGGAGACAGGAGGGACCTGTCCTGCTACAGAGCCAGGGCAGCAAGGTTTGAGGGCAGGGATATTTGAGCTCCTCTCCTGACACTGGCTAGTGGTAAAGAGGCTCTCCTGTGGCTGGAAGTGAGGGCACAAGGAAGTGCCAGACGCAAGCACCATGGCTCCACGAACAGCTGGGCAAGAGCGAACCATCCTCAATTACCACTCTGCCCGCCCACACCCACTGCTCTCTCCACCTGGCGCAGCTTGCAGCTCTTGGTCCTTTCCCCATGCCCAGAAGGCCCCACCCAGTCGCTCTTCTGTGCTCCCCCAGCCATTCAGCTTGTCCCTTCATCTCAGCAAAGTGCCGGGGGCCTGAGTTTATGTCTCATCTTCCCCATTGGACTGAGGCCTGGGGAGCAGTTACCTCTGGATTCATAGCACAGAGGTCTAGACTAGAGTTGGGGTCATCTTTGGCTTCCCAGTCCAGAGCCACTCAGGAAACACATGGGAAGTGGCACTGCATCCATACTGGGGTCCTGGAGTGGCCTCTGTCAGTGCTGAGAACCAAGTCCCAAGCCCCAGACTGCTTGGTTCTCAGCAGTTGTATAGGTAGCTGGCTGTTGAGTGGCTTTTTAGGCTACTGCTGAGAACCAAGCAGTCTGGGCCTTTGGACTTAGGTTGGGTGAATCCAGGCTGTTTTGTGAGAGACCCTGGGCATCAGTCTTCCCATCTGTAAAATGGGCCAATAACCCCAGGGAACACCTGGCACATGGTAATCCAGTGGTACACATGTGAGAGGTTGGTATTCAATCCCACTAATAAGAAAAAGGTTATAGGGGAAAATGTAGACAATGCCAATGACAGCTGTCCATTTGATAAGGGGGTGGACCGGACTCACCTTTATTGGTTACACAAAGTACCCACGGTTTATGAAAGAGACAAATGCCATTGGCATTCTCCGAACCTGACTTGACATTTGGTTCCTGTTTCTCTCTCCACCCACCACATGCAGGGAGTGAGTTTTCCGGGAGCCCCTACAGCCACCCTCAATATCCCTCGTACAACGACTCCTGGAGGTTCCCCAACCCAGGGCTGCTCGGTGAGTACTGGCGGAGGCCCTGCGGGGCCCCTGGGCCATCAACTGCCCCATTGGGCCCCCTCACTGGGCCAGGGTCCCTCAATATCCTCAGGTCCGGTCACTGAGGTGGGGTGGGTAGCTCTCCCCAGATACTTGGAACGTGGGAGTTGTGATGGGGCTTCAGGACAGTAAACACCACTCCAGCCCTGCTTGTGCCCTCAGCCCTCCCCCAGATGTTTTAGTGGATAAGGGAAAATGGCACAGAAGGGGAACAGAATTTAAAAGGCCATTGAGGGAGAAAGAGAAAGGTAGGAAAAGTGCCTGCCCAAGAGTAACATATTTCTTAAGAATCATTGAATATTTTGGTGAGAAATCTCTAAATAAGAGCAGCCAGGAGACCAACTTGGATTGATTGGTAGTGGTTATCTGTCTTGGTAAGGACTCTGAGGCATAGATATTGATTAGTGATGTCTGCCATGGACACCACTAGAGCCAGCTCCATTAGAAATGGGTTGCCCTGTGGCTGAAGGCCTGCCAAGCCATGCCATTCCGAGCTCAGCTGGTGCCCAGGCTCTGCCCAGGCCTCAGACTGCAGATGGTCCATGGCTGGGGCCAGCCTGATCTGTGTACATCATCAGAGATATTTGGGCCACCCCAAAGACCAAGCAGGGCTAACTCAGCCCTCAAAAGGCCAAGGAGAGCCCTTTGTTTTGTTGCAATGAACTTACATGAGACCAGCTGGTGAGTGCCAGCTGGAGCTGAAGATTCTGGAGCATGAAGCAGGGGCTCAGGGCTCACGGATGTCACACACCCTGGGGGCAGAGCCAGTGAATCAGCCTGTAGGCAGCAACACCGATCTCTCCCCAGCAGTCAGCTGAGGAATTTCCACTAAGGTCAGGCATGGAAGGGCCTCTGAGACCATCCAGGTTTATCTGTACAGCTTAATAAGGCCTGCTTAATTAAGAACCTGTTACTTCCCTGGATCCTGAATTATTTCAGGACTGAGAAACATAGACTTTATCAAAAAAGCAAGAACCTGGTGTCTTCAAACTCAAGTTGCTAGGCATGGGTCTGCGAAGGAGGCCATGAAGTCACAGCCTTGGCCCCTTCCCCAACCTGCTTTGGTGATTAGGACAGACAATGACGTAGACACCATCCCTTCCTGGCTGCAATCCTTCCATGAGTTTGAGCCTTGGGCCACCCAAAGCATTTTGGTGTAGCTTGCAAAACTTCAGGTGAAATAAGGAACAATGCCAACTAGCACTCCAGGCCCTGTGCCTGAATATTTCGTTTTATAGCAGACTGGGTTCTTGCCATCTGTGGCCTCCTGGAGGGGCTGAACCTGTGGACTGATTGCTCAGACTTCTTTTTTGGTTTTGGTAAAAATTACTTCTAAGTATGAGGTAAGGTCTCCACTTACTTAATGCTTTTCCTTAAACAACCCCCCTGAGAGGCCCTGGGTTCTGAGTTGGCCCAGTTGTCAGTTTCAGGAGGCAAACGCTGACCCGGAACCAGAGTCTTTCGGCAGGGGTTGGGGTGGAGGGATGGGTCAGGAGGCCTGAGCCTGGGAGCCGCTCCCTGCAAATTGGCCTCATACAGAGCCCTGGTCGCAGCACTGCTGTGAGACCCACAGGGGATGTGGCACAGAGGAGGCCTGGGCCAGGCTGCAGGAGGGGTTCCTTGTGATGGGGATATGACCCCAAGGAGGCCATGTTGACCTAGGGCCTCCACATATGGCCGTGTACTGCCCAAGGGGACAAGTGGGGGCTGAAATCGAGCCCATCCATGGCACAAAGCCCCAAGCCCTGGCACAGGAGTATGGCTGCTTTTTCTAATTTTTATGAGGTATCTGATAGGCTTATTTGCCTGGGAGTTCAAGAATCAGAGAAGTGAGAAGGGAGCTGCTCAGGCAAGCATAGCAAAGGGACGGAGTAGGAGGTAGGGCCACAGGTGGGGGACCTTGAATGCCACACTGAGAAGTCTGCACCTGATTGTGTGGGCAGCTAGGACCCCAAGGGGATGTCAAGGGGAAGGTGGGACTAGACCACATCCGAGGCCTTTGCTGCTCAAGCTGGAGTGAAATCCAGTTCATATCCCCAATTATATGCGTGGACTGTGTGTCTGGTGTGGAAAAGTTGTGGACAATGTCCCAGGGAGCTCACAGGCTGGGGGTGAGAGAGCCTCAGGTAAGTGTATCTGTGCTGGGATGTGCTCAGTGACTTGAGGCGGGCCAGAACCAGTGTGGAGAAGAGGAAAAAGAATCAAAACTCTGTTCATCTAAATGAGCACTTGCTAATTATGCAGGCACTGGGCAAAACCCCTCATGTGGGTTACCTCATTTTATCCTTTCAACAGTCCTAGGGGGCACAAGGTATCAATATTACTTTTACAGATGAAGAGAGTGAGGCTCAGAAAGGTTAATTAACTTACTTGAGGTCACACAGCATGCAGGGAGCAGAATGAGAATTCAAACTCCCATCACCCTGACTCTAGAGCCTGTATTCATAATCAGTGTGTGATGTGGTACTCTTACTCTTCCTGACCAATTCAGTCTGAACAGTACTACAGCCAGGAAAAGAGGCTCATCTCTCCATCGTAACAAGCCTGGGAGTCCCAAATACTCAGACCTTGTATGCCACGAGAACAGCGCTGATCTATTTTTGAAAGCCAGGTTATTTTATTTATCTGTCAGGCTTTCAGTTGCAAACAACAGATTCCACTCTGGCTGGTTTAAGCAGAAAGTGAATTTATTAAGGAATATTGGGGACTCCCAGAATCTCCAGGAGGACCAAAGAGACAGGCATGGGACACACAGCCAGGAACACCACCAGGGCTGCTCTAGCATATACACCTCCACTGTTGGTACCTGCAAGCAGCCCGCTCTGTGCTACTGCTTCAGCTGGGGTGCTTGAGAGCTCTGCCCTGCCTCTGTACCCACCTCCAGCAGGTAGAGTCTGTCAGCCCACTTCCTCAAGCTGCTCCCCTCCCAACTGAGGTCAAACTCAAGAGATTCTAGTTGGCAGGGCCCAGGTGACGCCCTGTGCCCTAGCAGCAAAGGCAACTGGGAGAATGAGTTCTGACTTCTAACTCAAAGAGGCAGGCCTCATACCACAGAAAACTCTGCAAACGCAAGAAAAGTTTCAACAATGTTGGGCTGTTACAAACATAAGAAATGGCCCCTGCCCTGCCCAAGTCTGTAACCTAGGGAATCACGGTCAGGTCATCAACCAATCTGGGCCTCAGTGGCCTCAGGTGTAAAATGAGGATAGTGGCCACTGGCAGCTTCATTCAAGCGGGAGCTGAACACGATGCTCTCTTGAGGCCCGGAATGCAGTGATCCCACTTTCCTGAAGATGAGTGAGATGCCAGGCTTGCTCTGCCAGTCTTGCAAATAAGTTCCAGGCCCGCTCCCATCTACCAGCCTGCCCTTTCCCTAGTGTCTTCAGGGCTTTAGCTGAAAGAATCCCACTGGGCTGGAGAAGTAGAGTATTTCTGCTACTTGGGGAGGGTGCCTCTGTGCTCTGCTAGATCAGTGGGAGCTGTGGAAACAGGTGGGACCCTCACACACCCCGCCCACACCTGGATGAGCAATGCCACCTAAGGAAGCTGCAGGAGAGCCTCCCTTCCCGCTGAGCTTCCTCCCCAGGAGCTGCCTGCCGTCTGCCCACGCCCGGCCCAGCCAGGGCGGCCGGGATCCAGCATCCCATTGGGCCCCCGGGCAGCGGGGCGGCGGGCTGGCGGCAGGAAGAAAGGCTGCTGCGGTCAATTAGGATTAGAACCAGAGCGCCTGTGGCCACTGTAAAGGGATTAGAGAGCGAGTAGGAGCCCGGAATGACTGTGTCAAGAAGTAAATTGATGATAATGTGAATTAGAGAGGAAAAATGACAGAAGAAAGGACAAGCTTATTCTAGATGGAGGTCTAATGGGCACCAGGAAGACAGAGCGCTTTGTGAGGTGATGTTTTCATTTCTCATGGTAAATGCAAGTGTTTTTGATTTTTGCCATGGGGCCCTCGCACTGGGGTCGCTGGACAGCCTGGCCGAGAGATTAGGCTTTGAGAGGGAAGCGAGTCGGAGCCCAGGGTGAGAGCTGGCCCCTGGGAAACTCTGAGGCCCGAGCTAGGATTTCCTGTCCCTCAATTGCAGGGGCAGCCCCTGTGGTTTTCCTGCTCCTGTGCCATGCCCGGGCCCACGGGGCTGGCGCGTGCGCGCACACACACACCTGGGCCCTGAAGGCAGGATGCAGGGCTGGCACTGCAGATACTCTGTGGGCGACTGGCCCCCTCCCTCAGGAGAGACAGCAGAGGAGGCTGCCAGGTGTCCGAGTCAGGGCTCCAACCAGGGAGGTGACAGAAGGCAGCAGAAAATTCCATCTCTGGGAATACTTCAGCGTGGCACTGGTGTCCGTACCTTCCGGAACAGCACAGCAAGGCACTGCCTGCTCCCCCATCGTCACTGCTGCTTGAGCCATTACTGCCTTCCTGGGGGCTGGGTTTGGAGGGGCGGTGGCACATGCTAATCCTGCCCTCTTGATTACCTCCTAGCAGCGTGACCTTGGGCAAGCTACTTATTCTCTCTGTGCATCAGTTTCCTCATCTGCTAAATGGGGGCAATACTAGTGCCTACCTGATAGAATTGTTGTGGAAATTAAAAGTTAAAGCACATAAAGGGCTTAGAAAAGTGTCCATTTCCAGAGCACCTTCACATCCTTACCTCGTGGTGCCCTCGTATAGCCCCACTGTGACCCCCCTTTTAGAGATGAGAAAACTGAGGCTCAGGGGAGTGAAGCCACTTGTCCAAGTTCACTCAGCCAGGAGTGATAGAGCCTGACTGGCAATCTTCAGGCCTTGGTGCCCAGTTATGGCATCTGGGAGGATTGCCAAGATTGGTTTGGATTTGGGTGAGATTTCAGAATAAGTATGAGTCACCTCCCTTGGGGAATTAAGAAGCTTACTATTCCTGCCCCAGCAGACATGTGGTCTACAGTGGCTGACAGGACCCCAGCTGCTATCCACTTGGATAAACACAGCCCTCTGACATAGCTGTACAGGCTGTGAACTGTGTCACGGCAGAAGGAGTCCTGAACTAGGGGCCGACAACCAGAATTCCACGCCAGGCTCTGGCCCTGAGAGGCTCTGTGGCTTTGGGCACATGAGTGGTCTGTTGAGCCTCAGTTCTACTACCCCCAGCCCCACCTGTAAAAGGAAGAGACGGACTAGTGTCTCTAACTTCTGTGGTTCTGAGAATCTGCTCATCCCCTTGAGTCCCCCAGACCCTTTTGTCCCTGGAGAGGAGTTTGAACACAGAGCAGGGCTCCTGCAGGCCTCATCCAAAGCATGCAGTTAAAGAGAGCAGCCCTGAGACAGTGGGAAGAACCCAGCATTGGTACAAAATGCCCCACACTGGCTCTGTCTGGAGGTCACAGGAAGCAGGGCTGCCCCCTGCCCTTCGCCCACGTACTCACATATCCAAATCTTCATGTCCTCCAAGTTCAACCCACCCTGCTTCCTCCAGGAAGCCTGACCCTGCCAGAATCATCTTGCATTCCCAGAGCTCTTCTCTCAGAGCTCTGATCCCCTTCCTGACTCTGAACATTGGCCTGCATTTGTTCATTATTGCCCAGTGCTGCATGCAATAGGGTTGGAAAATAAATGAATGAATGGGCAGGGTCTTTACTATTGTTGGTTCACTCAGTGCTGTTGCTCGTTTTCTCAGCAAACCTAGCCAAGCACGTGCCATGTGCCAGGCTGGGGGCTGGCGACGGACACCGAGCAGAGCAGAACCCAGCCCCTGCCTGTGTGAGGCTGTCTGTGCAGGCGAGGGGGAAGAAGCACAGAAAGAGATGATCAGAGCCCGTGGTCCAGCCTGCAGCACGGCGTGGGCTCAGGACAGGGGGCATCCCAGAGGAGGAGACAGGGGCTCTCTGACTTGAAGGAGGAGGCACTATTCAGCAGACAGGAAAGGGGGTGAAGGTGCAGCCAACGTGTTCCGGGCAGGAGGCAGAGCGTGGAAAAGGCGTGGAGGCGTGCGAGTTGGATAAATGGGCTAGCTCCACCTGCCCCGTAGGATTAAATCAGACAGCGTGTGTAAAGGACATGGCAGGGTGGGGCAGGAAGTGCTCAGCCTGTGGTAGCTGCCATTAGGCCTCTGGTATATTTGAGGTGGCTGCAGAGTGTGATTTTGCAGTAGCGGGGTGCCTGGGAGTGAGCCGGAGGGGTGGTGGTCCTAGAGGGAAATCCAGAGGTCGGCAGGGCTAGGTCACAAAGCTTCCACAGGCCAGACTACGAAGTGATGACTTTTCATCATCTTGCTCAGAAACTGGCAAACTTTTTCTGTAAAGGGCCTGATAGTACATATTTTAGGCTTTGCAGGCCGTGTGGTCGCTATTGTAGTACTCAGCTCTGCAGTAGCAGCATGAAAGCAGTCACAGGTGATATAGAAAACGAACGGGCGAGGTTGGGTCCCAGTCAAACATTAATTACTGAAACAGGCAGCGGCGCGGGGGCAGGAGGGGGAGGGTGCGGGGCGGGTGGATTTGGCCCTGGTCTGCCCACCCCAGCTCTAGCTGGTGAGGAGGCCCTGAAACCTGTGACCAGGCAGCGGCCCTGATCAGGGACTGAGATCTTGGTGAGAGAGGACAGTGGCCTGGGCTGGGGAAGGGGGAGGAAGGGACAGAGGCAGGGGACACTGGTGGAAAGGGGACCCCCGGTGCGGAGCTGGGGGCACGAGGTCTCCCTCCAACCTCCGTGGCCTCTTCTGTCTCTTCCAGGCTCCCCGTACTATTACAGCGCCGCTGCCCGAGGAGCTGCCCCGCCCGCAGCTGCCACGGCCTACGACCGTCACTGACCCCAGGAGCCAGGCAGGCGCCAAGCACTTATGACACATATCACTGAAGGCCATAGCCTCCCAGCCCCCTCCGAACACAGCCAGAGGGGCCCAATGAGACCGTCCCCCAGCAACCCCCCACTCGCCTGAAACTCCCTCCCCCTTTTCCTGCCAGGGACTCTGGGCTTCTATGGTAGGGGCTGTTGGACTTCTAGACACCCGTCCATTTCTAAGAGTCAGTTGATGAGCTTCTCCCGATGTGACTGGGTCTCCACAAACCAACAGACTGTTCTGCAGACAACTGCAGGTCCCAGCCCAGCCTGCCAGCCCCCTAGCTGTCTGACCACCCACCCGTCTTCCTCCCCCAGGCCTGGGAAGGAGAGTTTTTGCTTTTGTTGTTTCAACAGCACCCGTGTAAATACCTTACTGCTTTTTTGTGGGCCCGAGGGTCCAACTGAGCAGACCGCCCAGCCATTATGCATCCAGCACTCCCGCCGTGTCACAGGATGAGTTAGACCTGTGCACAGAGCATCCCCTCTGCTCTGGGTGCCCCCTGAAGGTGTGTTTGGAGATGCCCTTGAGACTAAGGATACCCACCCCCAGGCCCCAGCTCCCTGTTCATTGCTACTTCTTTAATATCTGGACTAAGAGTCTCATTGGGTTGGCTTTGCTCTAAGCAACCCCCACCCCAAGACCCCCCCCTGGCTTCCTGCCCCCATTTCCCGGGGCCCAGTGCAGTACGAGCAGCTCTTTTCCCTATCAAAGGACTCAAACAGAACTGTCTAGGAGATTCCTCAGCTACTGCTTTAAAGTAAGATGTCGTTCAAGGTACTGATTGCATCGTGGACTCGGAATGTTAGGGCTGGACGGGACCCAGGAGATGATGGTCCAAGGCGGGCCTGAGGCTCTCCAGACCCCCAGCCCCTGGAACCACTGAACTGAACTGGGATGTGTTTTCTGAGGTGTGCCCAGGCTCAAATCACATTGGACACCTACCATGGACACTTCTCCCACCCTCCAGGATGCCAGTGAGTGGATTCTGGGCAAGCCTGTCCCTGCCACATAGACAATTAACAAAAAGGACTTTGCCTGGACCAAGGACCACAAACACCTACAGCAGTCAGCCAGAACTTCCTGACCAGCCCCTCCCCGGCCTCATGGAGCCTAGTATGCAGCTAGGAACAGAGGTGCTCTGGTGGGGACGGGTGCCTGACTTGAATAGTGGGTATCTACCTGTTGACGCAAGGGGCTGTGATGGTCAGGGCCATGGCCAAGGGCCTCGGGAGCCTGGAGTGGGAGCTGGGATAACTCACTGTGGGCTGGAGTGGTCAGAAAAAGCCACCTGGGAGGATCTGGGGGACAAAGGAAAGCTTCCTGGAGAGGAACAGGACAGGCAGTGAGGAACTGGTGTGTGAACTGGGAATGGTTTTGAAATGGAGGTACCAGGGCCACCATCTCTTTGCCTGGGGCCTCAACTCCTTGCACAGTATCTCTTGCCAGCTCAGAACAGACAGGTAGAGGCTCCATCCAAACATGGAGTGAATTACCACAATGACAGTGGACTTTGCCCTCTCCTGTGACAGTGTGCCTGATGTCTGCATGTCACCAAGCTGGCAGACAGCTGGGGCAGAGAGAGCCCACACTTGAGTTTATCGGGCCTAAGAGGTCTTGTCCTGGCTGCATCTCTCTGCCTGCCTTGCTGTGCGTCCTCAGGCAAGACCGTTCACCTCTCTGAGCCTCAGCTGCCTTGGTGGAGCAGGGTCCCCTGCAGGACTACCCGACAGCTCTCTCCTTCCCTTCCTCTCTCCTGGGGCTCTGAGGCTGTGACACGGGCCTCTGGGCAAGCCCTCCACGTCCGAGTAGGCATAGTGGGGCACCAGAGTCCTGCTAATGTTCGGACCAAGTGAAAAACAAAGAGCACCTAGGGGGATGAAACTCAGCTTTGAGGAAGACCTAAGTCAGCTCCCCTTAGGGGAAACTGAGGCCCAGCTTGGGGAAGCCCAGGACCGTGCAGGGAGACAGAGCGGACCTCCTCTTGCCACCATCAAGTATCCCCCTGCCCCACAATGCCCCTACAAGGTGGTGGGATAGAAGAAGAACCCGAGGCTTAGCAAGGTGGAGTCCCCAGGCAGTGACTGGTGGAGGTGAGGCTGGGACTCGGCCCCCGACCCCTGGCATGTAGCGATGCTCTCATCCCTGGGGCGGGAAGTCGACAGTGAGGGCAGCAGGAGATGGTTCTGGGCCACGTCCTGGAGCTGCTAGAACTGCCGAGGAAGCCCAGTCACTCAGGGCAGCAGTGGAGCCAGTGAGCTCACTGCAGGCACACCCACCGCCCTGGAACCTGCTGTGCCAAGAAAGGAGGCAGCTGGGGCCAGAGCTCGTCTCCAGGAGCCCAGATGAACCAGCTCCAGCCTCCACCTGCCGGGCAAGGTAGGAGCAGATATGTTACCTGGAACCTCCCACCTTCCCTCCCTTCCAGAGAAAGTGGTGGAGTCTGGGGTCTGCAGCATCGGCCTCTTGGCCTCTGGCACCCACATCCTTGGATCCTGATGCTCCTATGGTCTCAGGCTGTTGGGAGGAGGTCAGCCTTCCCTGAACCGGCTACCTAAGGCGCACACTGTCCTTCCTCGGCAAAGCCCACCTGGCCCCAAGTGCACCACTCTCCCCATCCTGTTCCTCCTCCTGACCTGTGATGAGCTCCCTCCATGCCTTTTCTCTCTCCCCTGAGGCTCTGCAGGTCCTCAGATTGCATTTATATTGATTACTACCACTTAATTCCTGGGCTGCCAGGCAGAAGCACAAGTGCACACGGACGCACGTGCATGTTGCCACACATGTACCTGCTCTCACCAGTTGAGTTCCCCACGCTGCCCAAGGAGCTTCCTGCGAGCTTGGAGAGGAAGGTTCCAAAGGACACAAGCTGTTGAGTAGATGCCAGAGAATTCTGAAGGAAAACACAAGGCCAGGGCTTTCACCAGCATTGTGGCAGGAGGCCTGGGGCATTCCTCCATGGGCCTTCAGCCCTGTGTTCCAGCTCTTTTTGAAAAGGACACTGTAGATTTTACGAAAATTTTTCATACCATTAGTCTATCTGAAACCAAGAAAAATTTGATGACATATCAAACCCCAATATCCCTTTCCCAAGGCGCCTTAGTTAGGGTTAGCCCTTTCATAACTGATGTTTGTATGGTGCTTTGCAATCCTTGACCATCCCATGGGGCAAAGATCACAATGCCCATTTTATAGATGGAAAAACTGAGATTTAAGGCTTACCTGGCAAGACAGAGGTAAAGAGAATTCTCAGATTTCCAGGCCTCATTCTTTCCAGATTCATGCTCCTGTCATGGGCATGTGTGGCTTAGAAACACCCTTCAGTCCCCTAGAAACCCCCAGACCTGCAATGAGGAAAGGAAAAACGAGACTCAGAGGCTGGCCTGACGTAGGGGCCAGGGGGTTGTTAGCTTTGCTGGTCCAACTTGATTCCCATTAACACTGAAAACTGCAGTCTTTGCCACATTCACACCAACTCTTCTGAGGTTTCATCCCGACTCATTCCCTGCTGTGCCTGAGACTCAGAGGGAGTTGGAGCTTATCCAAGGCCACAGCACAAGCCCTGACAGGGCCTGGACGTGGGCCCAGCTCTGACTCCCAGGGTCCAGGGCTCCAGCCTCATGAGCTGTCCCCACACTCCTCTTGTCTTTGTCCTTCTTGCTGTGGAACAGACTTCAAATCTGGCTGTGACAATATGCAGCAGTCCCCAGATTCGGGCCATCAGGGGTGCCCAGAGCCCTGGGAAGCACAGATCACTATCTCAAGGGCCCTGGACCAGCTGCTTCCCAGGCCATGCAGGTGGGGTGACCTTGCCACTTCTGCAGGGCACTGGCAGCCTGGGGAGTGGGGGCTTGCCCTACCCAGTGGCATTCAAGTGTGAAAACTTTTAAAATGCTGTCAGCCCCCCCCAAAAAAAGTCTGTGGGTAAAATTTGACCCACGGGTCACCAGCTTGTGACACCCATTCTTTGTCCAATGCCTCCTTTCTTCTTCACCTCCTTGTCCTTCATTGCAGATGAAGGACATCGGGGGAGATGGGAGCTCAGAGAGGTAAGAGATGAGGTTCAAGTTGTCCAGCAAGTCAGTGTCAGGAACAGGCACCCCCAGTACCTACTCTCTCCCTCCCACACTCTGGGCTCTTGCAGGCTGTTTGGGCTTTGCAGGCGGGACGGGTAGACCGTCGGAGGGGGTAGGGATAGGGGACTGTTGGCTTCGAGGGGAGGTCAGTGCTGCCGGCGTCTTTCACATGCCCAGGGAAGAGCCCCAGATGTGGCCACAGGGCACTGAAGGATGAAATCCCTTTATGAGAAGTCACATGCAGAGCGTCTGCCCTGCCTTGGCAGCCTCTGACTCCAGCCACCCCTTTCTGGATGACATTTCAGTTAGAATTTAGCTCCAAGCCATGGAGAGGCAATCTTAAAAACAAGCCAAGCACTCCTGACAAATACCTGGAAACAAGATATGTCTGAGACACGACTGCCACAAGGGTAGAGGAAAAATCCAGGCCCCTGGATAGGCCAGGCCCAGGCCAGAGTGGGTGGATCCACAGCACCGGGGGCTAGACCAGCTCCCCGGCACCCCTGCTAGGAGGCGGCTCTGCAGCCTTGGCCTCTCACCCATCCAGGAGCCCGCCTCTGACAGTTTCCAGGCACGCACACCAGTGCACCTGGAGAATACATTCCTTTAGTTCTTTTGGCCTTGGAGAGGTCCAAGGCAAGTGCATTTCTTAAAAGGTAACAAAATACATTACTGGAAAGTTGGACAGTCAGGCCATGACTCCTAGCCTGCATTCTGCCCCACCTCCTGGCAGCCCCGTTGGCCCCTTGTCCCCTGTTGTCCCCGTACCTCAGGATTTCCTCTTGCATATTCATGGCAGAGCCGAGGTGTCCATCCACCTTCCCCACTGTCAGCGCGGCTGCGCCTCCAGAGTGGCGGCCAGGTCCCAGGGGGCCGACTGGGAGCGAGCCCCTTGCCTGCCCGCTCTCCCAACCAGGGACCTGCAGCTTCTCTGACACGGGCTGCTTGCTGGCAGCAGGCAGGCACCAGACTATCTTTCATTCACTGTAATTTCTCAACACTGGGGTCCCGTTCCTGGACCCCCCGGATCAAAGGGGACCTCAGGGTCACATCCCTGCCATTCTAGAGTTTCAATCCACATGTTCCCAGGGGTCCTGTTTAGCTCATCTCCAAGTTAAGGGTACACATAACTACCAGTCAGTAAGTCTATTCTTCTTCCCGCATCTTAGACCCCTGAGCCACATGAGGAGAAAATGCACCAGTTTATCTATTTATTGAGGGAATCTTGATGAATTGTAAAAGGGAGTCAGTCTCAGGTGGTATATTTGGCCTCTGGGCAGGAGGGAGAGGGCAGGAATCCTGCCCTTCTGCTTCGGGCAGCCCTGAGCCTGGCGGGGAGAGAGAAGTATATGAAACAGCAGGGGGAGGGACCCTTTGGGAGTTATGGCTTCCCTCCCTGACTCTGAGGCCTGGCTGGAGGAGGCCCAGCTGCAGCCTCACCCATCCTAACCTGGACCCACCCACTCCTGCAGCCAGAGGGGCCCCTCATCCCCACAATTGCCACGCTCGTGACAACATCCCTCATCTTCTCCAAAAGCACCAGTAAGAACAAGTGCTTTTGGAGGATGGATTTTTGATTTACAAACGGTGCATTTCCCTTGGAGTGGAACAGAAAGGAAACCATTTAATGGCTCCCTTATTTTCAAGCATGAGTACATTTTAATGAAACTATTTTATTGTATTTGAGGAAATGGAGAGTTGAACATTCCAACCAATCAATAGCCAATTAATTGCTATAAAGCTAAAAAGAAAATAAATAAGTCCTGAGTCTATTTTAAACACCCTGCAAAGCTCAGAGCCTCCAAATCTGGCCTCCCCCTCCACACGTGCCCAGGTGAGTGTACACACACACGCACAGGCATGTGCACCCCGACACCTCAGACGTACTTGAAACAGAGAAAGCACTGAGTCTCCTCATGCCAATTCTTGCCTGCTCTTCTCACCTTTGGTCAGAGGAGATGAGCAGACCTGGCAGCAGCCTATCCCGGGGCTCAGGAAGAGGCAGGCCCATGCCCTGGTCCCAAGCCGCCAGCACAGTGTGGGGTAGCGGGCAGTGAGGCCACACTTCTCGGCCCCAGCTTCCGGGCCTCCACGTTTGGGCCAAGAGTGGAAATCTGACTCGGTTTTTGCCCTGACTTGCTGGAAGATGCTGCCCTGGTTTTTCAGTCTCTAGTGGCCTTGGACATGGAGTATTTGTAGAAATGCAGATTACATTGCAAATGGAACTCTTTGCCAGGAAGATACGTGGATTTTGCTTTTCATTCCTTGAAACAGTTGACTTTGTCTTAGGGACTGACCTTCCAGCATCAAGGAAATACATATCTACTGTTACCGCCAAAGTTTGTGATGCCTGCATAGACGCTTACTTGTAAAAAAAAAAAAAAAAAAAAAAGTACAAAAAAAACCCCCCCCACAATTGAATTGCCTTTGAAAGTAGGAGATGATCTGTCTCCAACAGATTGAAAAAAATGCTTCTTAAAAATGTGTATGTTTTGTATTCTTTTTTTCTAGTAGAAAATAATTGACTTGAAATATTGGTGTTTTTTTTTTCTTAGTGATGTGTGTTGCTTTTGTGTGTAATAATATTTGAATGTAATTACAGCAGTGCCAATTTGCCAAAGATGTTGGACATATTTTTCTTTTGTTGGGAGGAGGGCAGGGGCTGGGGGTGGGACTTGGGAGAAAAGAGGGGTGGGATTTTGGTTTCATTTTTAACTTTTTTTCTTGTCAAACCTGGAATTTGTGGTTTTATTCTAAGTTAAATGGTTGACTGCAACACATTTATTTTAGGTTAGTTGGAGAAACCTGCAATAAGATTGGCGTAGTTTCAATATCTGTGTGTCTTTTCATGAGTGACTGTTACTTGTGAAGAATTGATTTTATGTAACCTTTATGTGAGATAATTATTTGTAAATATTTGCCATAATTTTATTGGTTCCTAAAATAAAAGTAATTTTTTAAGTTCAGAAAAAGAATTTGATCTCATTTGTTTTTACAACTTCAGAGGTGGTCTTTGACAACTTTGACAAAGCCCATTGGGCTTGTGGGGAGTTTTATTGGCTCTCCTGATAAAATCAGGGTCAGAACGAATCTGTGCAGCTAGAACGGTGTGCTGTGGCTTTGGACTGTGGCCTGGGCAGGGGCAGGAGAGGCAGAGTCCCCACCCTCGAGAGGTTCCAGGCAAGTTGCCAGCAGCCGTGGCAGTGGGGAGTGATGGTTGAGCCCCCCGCTGGATTTGACTTCTGGCTCTGATTCACTGGCTGGGGATCCTTGGCTGAGTTCTGTAACCTCAATTTCATTAGCTCCAGAATAGTCAGTAACACCCACGTCATTCATTCATTCATTCAACAAAGAGTGGTTGAGCATCTATTCTGTCCCCAGCGCTAGGGACACAGTGGAGAACTTGGCAAACAAGGACCCTGCTAACGTGAAGCTTATTTTCTAGGGGGTTCTCGTGAAGGTTAACACGCACGAGTATATGCTCAGTGATGGTGCGTGCATGCAAACATGCTCTTAACCTTGATCTAGGGTGAATCTTTAAGTTGCCTGGAACCTAAGCAGTTTGGGCGCTTCCCACACCTCTAACGTGCAGCAGCGCTCGAAAGCTGCTCGTGCCAGGAGACCAGAGCCCAAGAATCCACGATCCTTCTGTGGGAGGTGCCCTGTCCCTATGCCTTTAGAGCTGAGCGCTTTGGCTGCACGGGAGCCTGGGGTGGCTTTCCATCAGGGGGCACGGCAGCTGCAGCCCGAGCCCTGCCCCTGCTGGGCGGTGTCAGTCTGCAAGGGCAGGCAGGGACCGCTGCGCCCGTTGGCACAGTGTGTGCGACGCAGTAATTGCCAGAGATGGAGTGGGCAAGTGACCGCGTGGGGCCGTGGGCTGTGACTCATTCATATTTAATAAAGCCGGCTGAGCGGCCTCCATTCATTTTGGCAATGGATGGTGACGGAGGTGATTCCTGAGGGAGGGAGGGAGGGAGGGAGGCAGGGAGGGGGAGGGGGAGGGGGAGGGAGAGGGAGAGGGAGAGGGAGAGAGAGAGAGAGAGAGGCCGCGTGGAGAACGGGTCCAGCTCCTCTCCTCCCCACGCTCAGGACTGAGAGGCACAAACTTCAAAGCGAAGCAGCAGCATTTGGGAACTGAAAGTTGGGCTCCAAACCTAGGGGAACCGGTGAGGCAGAGCTGTGCTTTCGTCCCTGAGGCTGCAGAACCTTGTCCCTGGCTCTCCTGGGACAGAGGAGACAACTCTGCCCTCTGTATGGGGCACCAGTATCTACAGTAACCAGGGCACGTGCCACCCCCTCACGACGCAGGATGGAGGTCTTGGGCCAGGCCTCCGGTAGGGAGGGTGGAAATGCCACCCTGAACACACTCAAGGCATGTTCTGTCTCCAGCAACACCTCTGCCCTCAGTGGCCATCATCAAGAGAGGCAGAGCAGATGCCTGAGGCCTGCCATGTGAGGCTTAAGCCTCAGGCCCATTTGTTCCTCGTACTTTCACTGCAGCCGGGCCCCTTGCTGGGTGCTCGGGACAGAGGTCACCCATTGGGAGGATGAGATTACACCTGGGCCGTGAAAACGGTGGAGGGATAAAGACTCCTAAGAGCCGGGGCTGGGAGTCTCAGCTCCAGTTCCTGATGGTCAGTTTGCTGATGTGAGCCTTCTCTTAAATTCTAGGGACCTTTTATTTTCTCTGCCACAAAGAAATCAAAATTTTACATCCAAAGGTCAAACTCTAGTTGGGAGATTCTCTGAGCCAGGCTTAGTGCTAGATGCAGGAGGAGGATTGCTATAGACTGAATGTTTGTGTCCCCCCTAAAATTCATATATTGAAACTTATTCTGCTTTTTGATGGTGTATGGAGGTGGGACCTCTGGGAGGTGCTTAGGTCATGAGGGTGGAGCTCTCATAAATGGCATTAGTGCCCTAATAAAAGAGACCCCAGAGAACTTCCTTATCCCTTCTACTATATGAGGACATAGGAAAAAGATCCTCACATGACACTGTATCTACCAAGGCCTTGATCTTGAACTTCTCAACCTCCAGAACTGTGAGACATAAATTTTTGTTGTTTAAGCCAGCAGTCCCCAACCTTTTTGGCACCAGCGACCAACGGTTTCATAGAAGGCAATTTTTCCATGGATGGACGGGGGTTGGGGGGGAGGGACGGTTCAGGGGGTAATGTGAGCGATGGGGAGTGATGGGGAGTGGCAGATGAAGCTTCGCTTGCTCGCCTCCTGCTGTGCGGCCCGGTTGCTAACAGGCCGCAGACTGGTACCTGTCCATGGCCCGGGGGTTGGGGACCCCTGGTTTAAGCCACCCAATCTGTAGTGTTTTTGTTATAGCAGCCCCAACAGGCCAAGACAAGGGTGGAGTACAGAAATGAACCAACAAGGAGCCTGCCATCTGGGGCAAGTGATGTGCATATTTTAATTCCAGGCAACATGACCAGTGCCACCTATGGGTGGAGCAGACAGTGAGGTGTAGGCTCAGAGCAGGGGTTCCATTCATTTGGGGGAAGGGTGATCAGGAAAGGCTTCCTGGAAGAGATGGTTTCTGAGCAGAGCTGTGAAGGGTGGGCAGGATTCCAATAAGAAATTTTAGAGAAAGTAGGAAGGAAAGGCATTCCAGGCAGCAGGGACAGTGCACAAAGCCCCAGGGTGAGAATAGAGGTGTGTCAGAAAGAGACAGTAGACAGTTACCTCTGAGTTAACTAGGCACTGTGGCCTTTCCCCCACGTTGCCTTAAGGGGCTCTGTGGGTGCCACTGGGTCAAAGGTAAGGGCTAGACTGGGTTCAGGTCATTTCCTAGCAGATAGGATTGCTCAAGGAGGAGGAGGCAGTGGCAAGTGCAAGCAAAGGGTGAAGACTCCTTGGAGGCTGCAGAGGGGGTGGGAGCAGGCGGACTTCCAGCCCTGCGAATCTAGCAGCCTCTGGACCTCCTGGTCAGCTGTGTGGTGATGGGGTAAAGGGACTCTTCTGGCAGCCTTAGCACTGCAGTGGCCTCGCCCATACGCGATGCAACAGCTGTCTCTGAGGAGATACATGGTCCACGTAGCCCGAGGAGAAGTGGGTAGCCACCACTTGGAGCAAGTCAGGAGGAGGCCCCCCTGCAGGACACACAGCCAGTATGCGTTTGGACCACTGGGGGCATTAGCACCTCAGGTGATCTTATTTCTTTTGCTAATCTGTATATCCTGATTTTTCTTAGTGAATATGCATTATACACAACGTAAAGATAATTTTTTAAAAATTCACGTTGCTATCTTGACTCGGTATCACCAGCAGACTGTAATGGGAGCCTTTGCAAGCCCCACTTCAGACCAGCTCTGAGGGCATTTAGCAGAGGGCCGACCTGTATTAGTCTGCTATGGCTGCCATAACAAAGTACCACAGAACAGGTGGCTTAAACAGTAGAAATGTATTGTCTCACAATTCTGGAGGTGGGGAAGTCCAAGATCAAGGTGTCAGCAGTGTTGGTCTCTTCCGAGGCCTCTCTCTTTGGCTTGTGGACGGCTGACTTCTCCCTGGGTCTTCACATGGACTTCTCTCTGTACTTGTCTAATTTCTTCTTATGAGGACAATAGTCATATTGGATTAGGGAGCACCCTAATGATCATTTTAACTTATTTACCTCTTTAAAGACCCTATCTCCAAACACAGTCACATTCTGAGGCACTAGGGTTAGGACTTCAACATACGAATTTGGGGCCGGGGGGTCGGGGGCGTGGTGGTGGTGGGGACACAATTCAGTCCACAGCATCACCTGAGAAAAAAGAGACCCCCAGACCCAAGCCCAGCCTGGATGTGCCCTTCACACATCAACTCCTCCTTGGCCTGTCCAGTGCCACCTCTGTCCAGGGACATCTGCCCCTGTGTGTCCAAACCTCCACACAAGCTAGAGGCTCTGTTTCCCAGATCTCAACTCCCAGTGTAGCCCTCAGGAAGATCCTTACCTCACATCTTACATTCAGATAAATCCCTGGTAGGTTAAACAAATACTTTTAATTTTTAAAAATAAAACTAGGGGTTTATATCGGGCTTCCCTGGTGGCACAGTGGTTGAGAATCTGCCTGCTGATGCAGGGGACACGGGTTCGAGCCCTGGTCTGGGAGGATCCCACATGCCGCAGAGCGGCTGGGCCTGTGAGCCACAACTACTGAGCCTGCGCATCTGGAGCCTGTGCTCCGCAACAAGAGAGGCTGCGATAGTGAGAGGCCTGCGCACCGCGATGAAGAGTGGCCCCCGCTTGCCACAACTAGAGAAAGCCCTCGCACAGAAACGAAGACCCAACAGAGCAAAAATAAATAAATTAATAAAGTCCTACCAAAGAAAAACCCCCAAAAAACAAAAACTAGGGGTTTCTAGATAAATATATTTCAAATCTCCATATGGAATGTGACTTATAAGCCTATAAACAAACGTCTTAAGGGAAAAAATAGAAATATTTGACTGTTTCTCTTTTTTTACTTTTATATATACAAAAACAATTTTTTAACAGAAACAAAAGACAAATAACCTGGGAAAATAAACCTATAAAATGTGAAGAGGTGCAATGCCCTTAATATATGAAAATGCTGTATGCAATTATATGAAAAAAACTACTATCTCGAAGAAAGAGACATGGGTAATGGACATGCATAGATCACTCATAAATAAAGTAATACTAAATATTAGTAAATGTCCAATCCAAGATTAGAAAAAACATGATGCAACTTCACAAAGATCTTTTTAAAATACCCAGTTTGGGTGAGGGTGCCAGGAAATGGACACTCCTCCAGGCTGCCTCTGGGCCGTCCGACAGTATGAGGCCACAGCTGCTTGTTGATTGCCAGGCCTGGGTGCTGGCTCTGGGGACACCCAGAGGAGCAGGGACTCTAAAAGAGCACAGCGGGGGTCTTGCACCCAGGCCTGCCTACTCCCACTCCCAGGTCTATGGTTTTCCCACTAGGCTGGCTGCCTGCAGTCACAGGATGACGTTTACAGCCCAGGTCAAGTAGGGAACATGGCGTTTCAAGCCCAATGGTGTCATCTGGAAGGGCACGCGCAGCAGAGGTTCCCACATTATCCACAAACATGTGTAAATATCGCGACGGCTCGTAATGTAACCAAGAAAATCACTTCCCGTTGTTTCCCTTTCAGTGATATTTTCTGCTTGGCTGAGTTTGCTTAGCACACTGGAAAGGCCAATTCATCAGTTCTTGCTGTTAATCAAGAGCAGTAACTGTCCGAGTTCAAAGCCTCCTGACTTAGACTCTGCTGAATAGGATAACAAGTTCCAAAAATGCTAAGTAGTAGTTTCTGTAAATGGGCCTTTTTAATAGAGAAGGCCCAGAAGAAGGTTTGGAAAGAAAACCTTTCTAGAAAGTGGAATTAAAACATTGTGCATACTTCATAGAGCAGGGCAGATAAACTCCTGAAATGCCTAGAGGTTCTTAAAGCATGGACGATGTGGGTGCAGACTATTTCCTCATTTACTGTGTGAACTTGGCGTATTGGTTAAGGCGATGCCTGCTGATGTAGCAAACATAACCCATAACTTCAGTGTCTTAACAAAACAGAAGTCTGTTTTTCACTTACACAACGGTTAAGTGTGGGCATTCCTGGTACACAGGTAGCCTCCCACAAGGTGACTAAGGGATCCAGGTTCCTTTTATCTTTTGGCTCTGCTATCTTTAAGGTATGGCCTCCAAGGTTATCCTGTTTATCTGCATCAAGCTTGCAAAGAAGGAAAGAGCATGGAGGATCATGCCTTGGGAGGTTTTCCTTTCCATTTACATTCAATTGCCCAGAACCCTATCCTGTGGCCACACCCAATTGCAAAGCAGGCTGAGAAATGCAGTCTAGCTGTGTGCTGATGAAGAGGAAATGGGCCTGGGGACAGATAGCCAGGTTGTATCTTTATGACACTCGTGAATTCCACAGAATTTCAACCTCAGCTTCACCCAGTTCTTTTCTACCAACTCTGGGGCAGTGAAGGACAGATAGGCTGAAGCAAAAGAATGGCTGAGCCATGCCCAGCTGTGCTGTGCCCAGCTCTCTGCTCCTCATCTTTGTCCTACCCTCAGCTGAACTCAAACTGACACTGACAAGCATATTCCTGGCCTGAAGAACTGACGGTGTCCCACGGCTTGTCATCAGCAGCTATGCTCCTGGTCCACTTGATCTTCTGCCCTGCTTCTAAATACAAGACTCTTTGGGTTGAGTTGTGAACGATAATACCTACTAGCATTTCTTGAGCACTAACTGTCTCCCAGGCACTGATGCTTAGTGGACTTTTTCCTGTTGTTCCAAAAATTGCACAGCCAAAGCCCAAAGTTGAAGCTAAAAGTTCATGGAGCCACTAACAGTTGAGTCCAGTCACCTCCTGCAGTGCTGAGAGGTGACAATTCAGAGAATGGACCTGACTGCCCAGTACCACTCCCCTACATTCACCCTACCACCACAAATATAGAGACAGAGAGGAAGTGGTGGGGAGCTTGGGGGAAATGCAGGTTCAGGAGCCCTGTGGGCAGGGCTGCTGCTTCCTCTCCAAAGCCAAGGGAAAGTGGCTTTAAGATAATACCTTGGAAACCATAAACAAAACCAAAAGACAACCCTCAGAATGAGAGAAAATATTTGCAAATGAAGCAACTGACAAAGGATTAATCTCCAAAATTTATAAGCAGCTCATGCAGCTCAATAGCAAAAAAACAAACAACCCAATCCAAAAATGGGCAGAAGACCTAAATAGACATTTCTCCAAAGAAGATATACAGACTGCCAACAAACACATGAAAGAATGCTCAACATCATTAATCATTAGAGAAATGCAAATCAAAACTACAATGAGATATCATCTCACACCAGTCAGAATGGCCATCATCAAAAAATCTAGAAACAATAAATGCTGGAGAGGGTGTGGAGAAAAGGGAACACTCTTGCACTGCTAGTGGGAGTGTGAATTGGTACAGCCGCTATGGAGAACAGTATGGAGGTTCCTTAAAAAACTACAAATAGAACTACCATATGACCCAGCAATCCCACTACTGGGCATATACCCTGAGAAAACCATAATTCAAAAAGATTCATGTACCAGAATGCTCATTGCAGCTCTATTTACAATAGCCCGGACATGAAAACAACCTAAGTGTCCATCATCCGATGAATGGATAAAGAAGATGTGGCACATATTGTAAGGCCAACTGGCCTGAGGCAGGGGAACGCAATCAGATTCACAGGTTGCATCAGACCGAAACTCTCCGGACCACCTAGTTCCAGAAACTGACCTGGGGACCTTCCACCCGGCCCAGCCTTCCCGCCTTTCAAGGGGCGGGACTAGTGGTCCCAAGACTGATGTAACCGGCACCAGATATTGCCACGATACCCGAAGAGACCACCAAATAAGGAATACCCTGCACCCCCCAGATTCACCACACCCCTTTCCCTTCTTCCCCTATAAAATCTTGCCCAACCCTCGCCCGGGTGCGACTTCTCTGGCCCCTTTCTCTCGGACCAGTGAACCTCGCCCGGGAGCGCCCCCTAATAAAGCTCACTTGAAGCTTTCCTCTGTTTCGCGATGCCGTTTGTTAAGATCCGACCTTACACATATATACAATGGAACATTACTCAGCCATAAAAAGAAATGAAATTGAGCTATTTGTAATGAGGTGGATAGACCTAGAGTCTGTCATACAGAGTGAAGTAAGTCAGAAAGAGAAAGACAAATACCGTACGCTAACACATATATTTGGAATTTAAGAAAAAAAATGTCATGAAGAACCTAGGGGTAAAACAGGAATAAAGACACAGACCTACTTGAAAATGGACTTGAGGATATGGGGAGGGGGAAGGGTAAGCTGTGACAAAGCGAGAGAGAGGCATGGACATATATACAGTACCAAAGGTAAGATAGATAGATAGTGGGAAGCAGCCGCATAGCACAGGGAGATCAACTCGGTGCTTTGTGACCGACTGGAGGGGTGGGATAGGGAGGGTGGGAGGGAGGGAGACGCAAGAGGGAAGGGATATGGAAACAGATGTATATGTATAACTGATTCACTTTGTTATAAAGCAGAAACTAATACACCATTGTGAAGCAATTATACTACAATAAAGTTGTTAAAAAAAAAAAAGATAACCCCTTGGAAGTTTGAAGGTATCTTCAAGGAGAGACTGGGATGTCACTTCCTGTGTGGGTATATTCTTGGCCAGCAGATCTGGTGGCCTGCCCTTGTGTTTACATGCCTCACCTTGACATGCCTTGATGTGGCTGAAAGTTGAATACCAGAAAAACTAAAATTCCAGGAAAAAGCATGAATCAACTGGGGTGACTGGGAACTGCTGTCAGGACCTGCATTTTAAAGTGAAATGCCCATTGCTTTCTTCTCCCTTCAGCCAGTAAATGCTCCTTGATCTCTGCTTCATGCTTGGTGGGGGCTCGGGGCAACGTGAGTTGTATGTGTGTACATATACATATCTCTTCATTTAAAATATTTTCAGCAAGAGGATCTAGTTTCTTAATAAAATTTCCCCTTGAAAAAGTCCAGTGTTTTCTTGGCAAAGCTAGGAAGAATACAATCTTTTTTCCAAACCCTTGTTAAGTACTTATTTTACTGCCTATAACAGAATAGATAGGCTATGAATGACTGAAAAATCCAGAATTACAGTGGCTTCTACAAGACGTAAGATTTACTCTCTCTCTCACATACGGAGCCTGGGAGTTGGTAATCGGGGTTGATATGGCAACTTGGCTGCAGCAGCCCCACAAGGACCAGACTCAGACGTCCTCGGCTCTCCCTGGACTACATCCCTCAGCCCCGAGGTCCAAGATGGCAGCAGCAGGACAGAGGAGACGAAGAAAAGAGAACCAGCTGTCTCCCGGAAGCTGGCACCTGACACTTCTGCTTATATCCCACTGGCCAGAACTGAGTCACGTGGCCACATCTAGCTGCAAGGGAGACTGGAGAAGGTGATCTTTATTCTGAGCAGCCCTATTGGTCCAGCTACAACTTCTATTACTATGGGCAAAGGAGAGGGTGGCTATTGGAACAAGAGCAGCAGTTTCTGCCACACCACCATGTCTCCATTGCCTACAGCACACTGCTTGGTTCAGAGAGACTCATTCCTTCATTATTTATTCAGCTGATCGTTATTGAATAAATGTTTGTTGAACTGAATTGAAGGGAGACAGGAGATAGGGTGGACTTGGGTGAGGATGACAGAGGACCCAGACCTGCTTCAGAAACTCAGGGGGGATCATCTAAGAACCCTACCCCACCCTTAGAGAGAACAGGCATCTTCCTGCCTAATTCCTCTCGCACCCATGTCATAAGGTCCTCACGTGGGGTTCAGTGTCTCCGTCCGCACAACAGGGTAGGGGACATAAAGCTGAACCACATGTTCTCCAGTCCTTCCCTCTCAAATGCTCGGTGAGACTGCGGTTCTCAGTGAATCAAGGGCAAGAGACCAAGCACTGACCAGGGGGACTCAGAGTCAAAAATGAGAGATCAAAGATATGGAGGGCTCCTTGGATCTGGCCTTCCATGTTGTGATCTTCATCCCTCAAAGGGCCCTCTGAAAGCCCCTGGGCACTGGATTCTGCTTAGCCAACCATCTGGATCTCAGTCAACACTGGTGTCCACCCTAGGGCTAGGAAGAAAGTGGAATATAAAATTGCAGAACTCTGGCCACAATGAGGCACCTGGCGTTGGAAATTAACCCCAAGCCAAAGAAGTGTCAGGCTGCCAGTGGCAACAGACTGCCTGTCTGTTGAAGGTTTCCAGCAGGAACTATTAAAAATGGTGGCTTGGGGCTTCCCTGGTGGCGCAGTGGTTGAGAATCTGCCTGCTAATGCAGGGGGCACGGGTTCGAGCCCTGGTCTAGGAGGATCCCACATGCCGCGGAGCAACTAGGCCCACGAGCCACATCTACTGAGCCTGCGCGTCTGGAGCCTGTGCTCCGCAACAAGAGAGGCCCGCGCACCGCGATGAAGAGTGGTCCCTGCTTGCCACAACTAGAGAAAGCCCTCGCACAGAAACGAAGACCCAACACAGCAAAAATAAATAAATAAATTAACTTTAAAAAAAAATGGTGGCTTGAGGGTCCATAAGGGACAAACTGTGGGGAGGGGGGAGTGAGGCTTCCGCAAAGAGAAGCTTGCCGGTCAGATCCAGGAAGCTTCTTTTGAGGAAGAATGATGTTTGGATGAGAATGTACCAAAAGGTGTCATTATTTGGTCTTCAAATGTTTGAGGGACATTGCACAACAAACCCACCCAAAACATGGAGCTTTTTAAGAAGTCTTGGGACATTTCTTCATGATTAACAAACTGGCTTAGGGGAAAGAAAAACCAGATGTGGGCATAAACAGACACTACTCTGAATGGTATATAGTAACATTATCTACTTTTCTAGGGACTGGGATTAACTGGTTTAGTTACTATTTGATGGTTATTAGAGAGAGTTCCTTGAGAGGAAGAAGTTAAGACATTTGGAACTAAAGCATTGGAAAAACTCCCAGGCCACTTGGAGGTTTGAAATGAATCAGGTGAGTTTCAGTGGAGAAACAGACCTGGCTATGGATTTAGGGGAGGAGAGGACAGCCCCAGGAGCTATGTGGAGATCAGGGCTGCTTGGGGACTCCCCAGAAGTAGAACCTATGCTTAACCAAGGAATGTTTTTTAGTGGAGAACATATCTATGGAATGTTTGCCCATCACAGCCCTGGGTTGCAGAGACATGGTCACAGCCCCTCTAAAATGTGGAGGAAAAGAGGCCAGCTAAGCCTTGCTGACAGTGGTCCAGAAGCATCCTTCAGTCCTAGGCCAGCCAACAGTTCTTTTGCCAGGATACTAGAATCTCCATCCAACTTCCCCAGCAATATCTAGCCTGGTGAGGGTTTTAATTTTCTATCTGAAAATGTGTGGTTTGAAAAATGTGTGGTGTGTACACTGTCGCAGAACAAATAGAACTGAGATTTATGTTTCACAACTTCCATGGTTTGTTTGAGTTTTTCCCATATGTCTTTGACAGTCCTATCACATTTCTGACACTGACATTTTTTTTCTTTCTGGGAAGCTGGGGCGAGGCAGAGAGCAGGTTTTCCCCCCTTCTCTACTAAGTCTGGCTTGGGAGTATGTGTGTACGATTTATTGACCCACACATGTATGTCTCTTGTTGAGAGAATATTTGCATGTATGCAGGTGTGTGGTGCGCTAGGCTCCACTGTGTGTGCGTTTATATGTTAAATGTAGTCATACGTGTTTGGATATGTTTCTGTGATGGTGGTGGTGGTGGTGGTAGTGGTGGGTGTGTGTATTTAAAATAGAAACAATTAGCCAGTTAGATGTTATTCCAAGTCAGTGTCATTAATGACCAAACGTTTCTCCTTACAGTGTGATGCACTGATGTGTACTGGGTCTGCCAGAGGTTGAAAAGAGTCTCTGTGTTCTCTGTCTCAACTTCCATGTGTTTTCAATTAATTTCACATGTGTTTGCAAATCTGGTGCTTCAATTAAATAGGTGAAGAAAATATTCCCAATTATTAATCCAGGTCTATTTCTTCACTTTATGCTGTTGAGTCTTCATTAGGAAATGCTGTTAAACATGACATCAATCCCAATAACTTAACTAATTCCTTTTTCATTGTTAAAGCAGAGTTACAACTTTGGAAATCTGTTGGTGTGGGGTTTTCCCCCCCATTAGAAAATTCATCTATATCCTAGAATCAGTAGCTCAATGTAAATTCAGTGTAGAATTTAGTCAGTTATTAAGTGGATTTAAGTGGCTGAACCCTGGTGTAATCTGACCAGTAATGCATGAAGGAAAGAGTTGGAGGTGTAAAAAATGTCAAATAGCTTTCTCAGATGCAT
Organism: Mesoplodon bidens; assembly: GCF_964165515.1. NCBI lineage: Eukaryota > Metazoa > Chordata > Mammalia > Artiodactyla > Ziphiidae > Mesoplodon > Mesoplodon bidens. The sequence goes on along the minus strand of NC_138162.1, from coordinate 22,633,495 downwards.
TAAACTATTAATAAAGATAAAACGATCTTTATGTTTGGGGTTTAGAACATCTCTTTTATGATATCGAGAAGCCACTTTGACTCACGATTCATTGGCTTCAAGGTCTGGTGCCATTATTCAGAAGGTGTCAGGAAGAAAATGGAGACAAGCACCTTGGCAGGGGAAGAGGTGGAAAAAGAAACTGAGTTTAGGGCTGCCCAGCCCGCTGGGTTGGGCAGGGAGACGTGGCAGTGAAGGCACGAGGTAAACGCAGCTGCTGATGGTGTCCACACCCTGTGGAGCCCTCTGTAGAGGAGTCCACTTGGTCCTGAGATGTGCTTTCTTGTGGCCCTTATGGGGTGTCCTGGTCTCCGTGCAAAGGGGCCAGCCTGAGGGAGCGAGGGGACAGTATGTGGGGTGTTCTCCATACTCCCCGTTTGTCCCCTACCCCACCAGGCCTTCTCTTTCCTCTGCCCTGCCCTGTATCCCAGGAGGTTGGTCTCTGTGGCCCACGTCATGCAGAACGCAGGCCCTCCAGGAGACAGCAGCCGGAGGTTGGAGGGAGAGAAAATTCATCAAAGAATCCAGCCCCCACTCACTCCTTGCCTCTCCCCAGTTCTGTGTGGCTGCCTTCTAGAGTTCCATCCTCCTGCAGCCCCTCTTCTACAGCTCCTGCTCTTTCTCCAGGTTCTGGCAATGACGTTCCCTCCCCCTGCCCCTCAGCCCAGGATTATGACGGTCCCCACGGAGGCCTCGCCATCCACGTCAGTCTCCTCAGCCCTGCTCACTCCTCTGCACAATCTCATCACTGAACTCTTCTCCGTTGAACTCTGAGTGGGCTGACCATTTTCTCCTGGACTTGACTGATTCAGAGGAGCCTCCCCAAGGACAACCAGACTCTGACCCTTCCAGAGAAAGTCAGCAGGATGGGGAAGAAGGGAGCCGGGAAAAAGGAGCTTTGACACAACGCAATTGTCCCGTGAGGGACACTGGGGCCAGGCCTCTCCGTCCGAGGCTCCTAAGGCACGGCGCTGCTTGTGCTCCATTTACTCTTCCAGCAAACCTGGGCTGGGCAGCGTCCCTGCTAGTCAGGGCCCAGCCCTCCTGGAGCTTACAGTCCAGTGGGGATGCAAACAAACAGACCGATCCCGTGTGTCAGGCACTGTCGTAGGGAGGTTCAGGGCTCTGGGACACACACAGGAGGAGAGGCCCTGGGCAGAAGGACAGGGGGGAGGGAGGATTTGCTGGAGGAAGGAATTTCTAAACTGAGAATCTGGAGGATGAGAAAGATGTCTGAGAAGAGGAGCGGGGGTGGGGGATGGGGCCACAGGGAGACTGGTGTTCCTGGCAGAGAAAACAGCACGCACAAAACCCCAGAGGTGAGAGAGAGCTCGGGCATTTGACAACTGCCAGGGGCGCAGGGAGCTGCTGCGAATCAACAAAGGAGGGGGCTCCAGATAAAGCTGGAGGGGGGCAGCGGTGGAGCCTGATGACCTGCCCCTCCCCACCCCACCCCAAGCCCTACCAAGGGGCTCTGCCTTTATTCTGAGGGCCACGAGGGCCTCTGGAGCAGGGCATCGACAGCCAGGTTCACATTTTGAAAAGGGCCCTCAGTCTACCGGGTGAAGAATAGAAATGACTAGAAGCTGGGGTATTCCATCAGAGGAACCAAGGCGAGACAAGTGGGCCCACGTGGTCTAATTCGAAACCCCCCTGTCCAGATGGGGACGCGAGGCCCAGAGAAGGGCAGACCTCACTCAGGTCACAGGGAGACAGTGGCCCAGCCTCCAGGCTGCCGAAATCAGAGCTAGAGGGAGAAGGGGGTCTAGAGGCCCCCTCACCCCGGGAGGAAGATCCCTTTGGGAGGAGTTTGAGGGGCAGGCTCTGAGGCCCTGGCCACCCACGTGTGTCCTTGCCTAGGGGTAGATGGCCTTTGGATGAGAGGGGCCCTACCCTGACAGGACCTAGACCCTCACCTGGGGGCACCCCGGGCACCTCCGCCCAGCGCTAGGGGCTCAGCACAGGTGACTGGCGCTTCCCACCGAAATCATGTGAATATTAAGCTAATCAAAGCCGTGCCTGGGAAGGGATGGGGCTGGGAAGGCAGCCCTAACGAGCGGCAGCATGTCACTCCCTCCACCCTGAGCATCTTGCGCTGTCCCATTTGTCTGGCTGTAATCTACATTTCAAATGATTACATGGGAAGCTGAAGTGGTAGTGACAAGGATAAACGAAGCTTGTTAAACTAATAGCTGCACTAATGCCCAAATATGTGAACTTCCCGACGCAGGCCGCATCCCAGCCTGGCGGAGCTGTCAGCCCCGCTCCCCCGGGCTCCGCCGCCAGCCGCGGCCACATGATGAATGGCCCTGTCGACCAAACTCATCCGGGGCCCAATTAAACAGCCAGAAATGAACTGGAGCCGTCAGGCAGCCGGGGAGGGGGGGGGGAGGGGGAGGGGGGAGGCTGAGCCAGACGCGGGGTTGGGGGAGGTTGGTGGGGGTAGTTAAACCTTATACAGACAGGGAGAAACCGAGAGAGGGCAAGGGGGTCGGGGAGAGAGCGCGCAGCCCGGGAGACGAGAGGGCCAGAGACCCGAGAAAGAGCGAGGTGGCCACAAAGAGAAGAGAAGCCAGGGTGAGAGGGGAGGAGAGAGACAGAGACACACAGAGATGGAGCGACACAGACACCGAGAGACCAAGGGGGCAGAAACAGACACACAGAGACACGCACACACAGAGAGGCAGAGAGGCGGAGAGACACATGCAGAGACAGAAAGGGAGATACACCGAGGACAGCGGCACCCCAGGGAGGGCAGGGTACCAGGTGGGGGAGGGGCGGGGGGCGGGGAGGAAAGAGGGTGAGAAGGAAATACGTCCCGGCAAGTCAGGCAGCTCTGCGGCGGCAGCGGGGAAGTCGTTCTGTCAGAAAATGGTCATTTAATGGTTTGCCGAGCCCGCGACAGATATGTCATCTGAGTCGGCTCGGCGGTAGTCCCAGGGCATTTCATTTATTAATTACCAGCTTCCAGCCGGCTCCTTCCGTCCCCTGCCTCGTGCCCATCAGCAGCTCAGCCCCCAGGCTGGACGCCCCGCAGGCGCCTCGCCCCATTTTCCAGAGGCGACGGCTAAGGCCAGAGCCTGGCGCTGAGAAGGCTCAGGGTCCAGGGCTCCCGCCACCCACCAGGGGGTCCTACCTTCCCAACCCTGCCTGCCCCCCAGCCTCCCCCCACCCCCACTGGGCTGGACCTCCAGGACCAAGGAGGGGGGAATGGGCCCCTGTCCCCTTGCCCTTGAGGCAGAATTCAGACTCCTTTTCAGTCTTCAAGGCCCTGACGTCTTTGCCCCTCATCTCTGGCGCCTGCCACTTGCTCAGTGCTGTAGCCATTCTGACCTTTTCTTTCCCCATATCTCTGACTAGAATATTCTTTTGTACCACTGGGACTTGTAGGGAGATGTCAAAGGCAGATTGTACTCTTGAGGGGTCCAAGGATGAGAGTGAGCCCCACATCACGGGAGGTGTGCACAGCGGCCGGAGAAGCACTCTCCTGGCTGTTAGGGAGAAGCTCCAGCACAGAAAGGGACTCTTGGCTCAGGGACCTTTCAGGACCTTCTAGCCCAGGGTCTCTGTGACTCTGTGAATTGGCTTCTTAGAAACCACAGCTGGCAAATGCCCTCTTTGTAGCCCCCTGTCAGGGGAGTGGAGCCAGGACCAGGCGTTTCAGGAAGACTGAACTTTAGTTCATCCCTTACCCCAGCACTAGCCACATGCTCCAGACTCTTCAGTTCTCAGAGAGAAGCTGGTGGGGGCAGGACTCACATGCTCCCTGTGGGGCATCCTGTGCTTGTGGGAGCAATGGGCGTCTCCTGAAATGTGATGTAACTCAGAGAGAGCTGATCTTGCAGGAGGGGCCCAATTCCATGAGATCTACCAGCAGATATCACCCCTCTCGTTGTAGAGATGGGTATACTGAGGCCCAGAGAGAGGAAAGGACTTGTCTAAGATTACAGAGTGAGCTGGGGGCAGGCCCAGAGCCAGAGCCCAATCACCTGACCTCCCTCCAAGGCTCTTCCCTCAAAATAACAGAGCCACCAACCCCTCTGCATTAAAACCCCTTAGAGGAGTAACTAGACCTCTACTGAAAGCAGAACTCCATAGCTTTAATTAATCTTGTCATATCAAAATTATTGACCATGCCTGACTTCAAAGGCTCATTTAATAGCCACACATGGAAACAACCTAAATGTCCATCAACAGATGAATGGATAAAGAAGATGTGGTACGTATATACAATGGAATACTACTCAACCATAGAAAAGAATGAAAAAATGCTATTTGCAGCAACATAGATGCAACTAGAGATTATCATACTAAGTGAAGTAAGTCAGAAAGAGAAAGACAAATACCACATGATATCACTTATATGTGGAATCTAAAATATCACACAAATGAACCTATCTATAAAACAGAAACAGACTCACAGACATAGAGAACAGACTTGTGGTTGCCAAGGGGGAGGGGATGGGGGAGGGAAGGACTGGGAGTGTGGGATTAGATGTAAACTATTATGTATAGGATGGATAAACAACAAGGTCCTACTGTATAGCACAAGGAACTATATTCAATATCCTGTGATAAACCATAATGGAAAAGAATATTAAAAAATGAATGTCTATATAAAAAAAGTTCATTTAAAGAATATATAATTATTATATTTACAAACATTATTATTATTATTCTCTACTTAAATCACCCAGCCTCCCAGATTGCCAGGATGAATACAAACACACTCCTATGGGTCACTTGCCTTACAGTGGACAGCCTGAGAAAAGGACCATAATGGCTCTGGGTTATTTTTGTCAACTCAGCTTTGCTTCCACTGGGGCTCTGCTCTCCTCCACTGTGTGTGATTTGGCTGGGGCTGGCAGTCAGTCTCCAGACAGGCCTGACCAACCATAGTACCTCTTCCCTTTGGCAGCCGTGATTGGTCCAAGAGATGGACATGTGACTTATCTGGACCAATCAGAGTGCTTCCCTGGGATTTATATACTGACACACAGAAACTCCCTCTTTGTGCTGCAGTGTAAGTCTAGAACTTTCAACAGTTCTTTTCCTCACCTGCACAGAGGAAGCCCAACTGCAATGGGAGATAATGAGTCCCATATATAATGGAAGCAAACCCAAGAGATGGAGAGAGAAAGAGAATCCTGATGACTTGGTTTAAGCTCTGGACTCAGCCATGCCTAAAGTCAGTGTCATCTCCTATAGGTACCCAGTCTCATAGCTCAATTAATCCTCTTTAGTCTTTATTTTAGACTGAGTTGGAATTCTTTTCCTCGCACCTTAAAGGGTCCTAAAACTAATACAAGGTCTTTTCTCATATCAGCCTGTTTCATACAATAGCACACACACAAACAGACCTCTGCTCTGGGCCATATTGGGTACAATGCTCACACACATTTCCTTGCCACTAAGGAAGAAAGTGCCAGCTGCAGAACCCTGTGTCCCTTACTCCCTGCCTCTCTTGCATATGTGGTTTCTCCTTGGTGGGCAGAGGAGAACTAGCCCCTGAAACCCCTCTCTGAGCTCCAGGAGGCCAGAAGCTCTGAGATCCTTTTGGGTTACATACAGAGCTGTCTCCAGGGGGGGATGAAGGAGCCCCTCTCACCCAAGTTTTCTGATCACATCACTCTCCTGTTCCAAAACCTTCAGTGACTCTCCACCACCAGTGGGGGAAGTCCAAACTCTTTAGCCTGGCATTCAAGGCTCTTCACAGTCTGTCCTAGATTCCTCATCCTCTACTCTTTTCTACCTCTGGGTCTTTGTTTGTACTGTTCTTCCTCCTTCCTCTAGAAAATCCACCTGTGTGAGTCCTCCCTGCCCTACTAGGTCCAGCCCAGGCACCACCTTTTGCCTGTGTTGGGTTTTTGTTGCTGCTCATGGGCTTTCTCTAGTTGCGGCGAGGAGGGGCTACTCTTCGTTGAGGTGCACAGGCTTCTTACTGCGGTGGCTCCTCTTGTTGCAGAGCACGGGCTCTAGGCACGTGGGCTTCAGTAGTTGTGGCACGCAGGCTCAGTAGTTGTGGCTCGTGGGCTCTAGAGCACAGGCTCCGTAGTTGTGGCACACACACTTGGTTTCTCTGCAGCATGTGGGATCTTCCTAGACCAGGGCTCGAACCTGTGTCCCCTGCATTGGCAGGCGGATTCTTAACCACTGCGCCACCAGGGAAGGCCCCAAGCACCACTTCTTATAGGCAGCCTTCCTCATTCCCCTAGTAACAATGAAACTTGTCCTGGGACCTCCTCTAGCATGTTATCTGCCTCTCATTTGTGGCACCTCATATAGTCTTTCTCACATTAAATGTATTGTTTCTCCTGCCTGACTTGTTCCCCTTCCCCATACCACCTCCAGACCAAGTAACTCTTAACTCACCCTTTAGGCCTAAACTCAGAGGTCACTTGCTCAGAGAAAACTTCCTTGGCTGCATCCTGCTGAAAACTCTGTTCCTTTGGTTTTTTGTGCTCACAGAACTCTAAAATCTTCTTCAACTGTGTTTATCATAAGTTATAATAAAATATTTACCATGATTTGATTAATGCCTGTATCCCCCTATTAGAACATATGCTCCTATGAGAGCCATGACTTTGTTTTGTAGCTAGAATGGTACCTAGAACAACAATTGACATTAGTGGAATTAGTATTAGTAGAATCAATGACTGAATGGGTGAATGAATGAATGGATGAATGTCTCCTTTAGCCCCCTACTAACTGGGAGCTCACTGGAATCCGGAAGTATGTCAGTAATCTTTGCATCCCTCATAGCTTCTAGCATGTGGTCAACACTCAGTGGTCAGTGAACATGAATTTAACAATCAGCAGATGCATAGTTTATGGGAGTTCCTGGACTCTACCCATAGTTATGCGTGAGCCAGGAACTTAGGTTCTCAATACAAGCTGGGCCAAGAATTAAAAAATGTTAATACCCACAGAGAACATTCTCTAATCCAGGCACACTAGGGCTGCAGAAATGACTGAAAAAAGTCCCCCTGCCCTTGGGGAACATATAGTACAGTTGTCCTGGGTGAGTTGTTCTGACCCATCACCTCTCCAATGGGGTATGACATCGTTCTCAAGTTTTATTGCTACAAGATGGGATTACTCAACTCCTCAATAAACAAACAGCATTACACAAGCATCATGCACACACATGCAAATCCAGAGTAGACAATAACCCCCAGTGTGCTGGAGTGTTTTATGGGATGGCCAAGGGAAAGCAAGCCAGGAGTCAGCTTTAAAAACAATACTTATTTATAACAATTGGCATAGCAATGAAGAAAATTGCTACTTAGATAGGATTTTACATTTTGCAAAGCTTTTTGTAATCAGCACAATTTCTCCCAACAATTCTTGAGGACAGGTTGTTTTTGTCACTCCCATTTGCAGGCAATGAGAAGGTAGTGGGGGAAAGTGACAGAAAATGCTGTGCTTCCCCTTTACAAAGCACAATCTGAAAGGAGAACTCTGGCTTAATTGAATCAAGCAAACACTTTGTTTGAATGTCTACTATGTGCCGGGCACTGGGAATCTGGTTATACACAAGACTTGAGTAAGATTTTGAGCTCTGGCTCACTGCTGGCTTCTCTGGGGATATATAGCCTTTGTCTCACTTAGAGAAGAAGAGCAATATGTTCTCTTACATTGCCTCCACCTAACATTTTGCTTAGCCATCTCTCTTAAAACTTCATGCAGTTGAATTAGTCAGAATAGGCTAAATAATGCTGCTGTAACAAATGATCCTCAAACCTCAGTGCTTTAAAACAACAAAATTTTATTTCTACCTCAAGCCATATGTCCATTGTGGGTCAGCAGTGGGGGCTTTGCTCATTGTAGACATTCAGAGATACAGGGAGATGGAGTAACTTTCATCTTAAACATCACTGGTTAACGTATGAGGAAACTGGTTAATGCTACAGAAAAAAGAGAGTACTGGAGACTCTTGCATCAGTAGTAGTTCAATGTCCTGGTACAAAAGTGATACATATCATTTCACCACTCACTTACTGGCTGAAACCAGTCACATGGCCCCACCTAACCATAAGGTATCCAGGAAGTGCAATGCCACCTTGTGCCCAGAAGGTCAGAGGACCAAAACTATGTAGGAAACAGCACTAATAACTACTACGCAAGTTAAATTTCATCCCATGCCAGAATAAAAAAGTTAAGCCAAATTTTTTAGTTTCTTTTTAGGTCTGGAAAAATATCAACTCTGTGGGTAGAAGGGATTTTTACAACTGATTATTTGTGCATTTTATGAAGAAAGGCAAAAAACAAACAAAAACAACCCCCCACACACACACACAAACAAAAAACAAAAAAACTTGAGACCTGTGCAAAGACTGACTTTTACCAAAATCAAGATGCATTGAAGGGAAAACTCTAGCTACTACAATAAGCCAAGAAAAATAAATAAAAGGCATACAGATTGCAAAGGAAGAACTAAAATTGTCTCTATTTGCAGATGACATGACTGTGATCCTAAGGAACCTACAAAGAAAAAAATTGCTGGAACTAATAAAAGAATTTAGGATATCACAATATATATAAAAATCAATTGTAGGGCTTCTCTGGTGGCGCAGTGGTTGAGAGTCTGCCTGCCGATGCAGGGGACACAGGTTCGTGTCCCGGTCTGGGAAGATCCCACATGCCACAGAGCGGCTGGGCCCGTGAGCCATGGCCGCTGAGCCTGCACGTCCAGAGCCTGTGCTCCGCAACGGGAGAGGCCACAACAGTGAGAGGCCTACGTACCGCCAAAAAAAAAAAAAAAAAATCAATTGTACTTCTATACATTAGAAGTGAACAAATAGAAATGATATTAAAAATGAATATGATTTACAATAGCATTTAAAAAGTCAAACACTTAAGGATATATTTAACAAAACATGTGAAAGTCTTCTACACTGAAACTATATAAACTGTAAAACAATGCTAAAATAAATTTAAAAGATCTAAATTGAGTAAATTAAAACTTGAATGAAAAATCATGGATTAGAAGACTAATAGGAATATTATTACAATGTCAATATTCTTTAATTGATCTAAAGATCCAATGTAATCTCAATCAAGATGATTTTGAATTTTATTTGGAAAGGCAAAGGACTAACAGTAGCCAAACAATTTTGAAAATGAGTTACAAAATGAAAAGACTCCTACCAGATTTTAAGACTTACTGTAAAACTATAAAAATCAAAACAGCATGATTTTGGTAAAAGGATAGACAAATTTTTGGAACAGAATAGAGGGTCCAGACATAGGTCAACACATACACTGTCACTTGAGGAAAGGAAAATGTCTTTGACAAGTGGTGCTGGAACAACTGAACATCCATATGAAAAACAAAGAACCTTCCCTCATCTCACACCATACATAAAAATAAATTCTGAATGGCTTAGAAAACTCAAAGTAAAAGGGAAAACAGAAAAACGTAGAAGAATATCTTTATGACCAAAGACTTCTTAGAAAGGACACAGAAAGCATAAAGCATTTTAAAAACTGAGAAAATGGACTTGATCAAGTTTGGGACTGACATGTACACACTGCTATATTTAAAATGGATAACCAACAAGGACCTACTGTATAGCACAGGGAACTGTGCTCAATATTATGTAACAACCTAAATGGGAAAAGAATTTGAAAAGGAAGATACATGTATATGTATAACTGAATCACTTTGCTGTACACCTGAAACTATCACAACATTGTTAATCAACTATACTCCAATATAAAATAAAAAGTTTAAAAAAATTTAAAAGACTAAAAAAACGAGAAAATGAACTTGATCAAAATTAAAACTTGTGTTCATTAAAAAACTGCCATCAGCGGAAGAGTAAGATGCAGAGATCACCTTCCTCCCCGCAGATACACCAGAAATTCATCTACACGTGGAACAACTCCTACAGAACACCTACTGAACGCTGGCAGAAGACTTCAGACCCCCCAAAAGAAACTAATTAAAAAAAAAAAAACTGCCATCAAATTTCACAATTTGTATGGAAACACAAAAGACTTGGAATAGCCAAAGCAATCTTGAGAAAGAAAAACGGAGCTGGAGGAATCAGGCTCCCTGACTTCAGACTATACTACAAAGCTACAGTAATCAAGACAGTATGGTACTGGCACAAAAACAGAAATACAGATCAATGGAACAGGATAGAAAGCCCAGAGATAAACCCACACACATATGGTCACCTTATTTTTGAAAAAGGAGGCAAGAATATACAATGGAGAAAAGACAGCCTCTTCAATAAGTGGTGCTGGGAAAACTGGACAGCTACATGTAAAATGATGAAATTAGAACACTCCCTAATACCACACACAAAAATAAACTCAAAATGGATTAAAGACCTAAATGTAAGGCCAGACACTATGAAACTCTTAGAGGAAAACATAGGCAGAACACTCAATGACATAAATCACAGCAAGATCCTTTTTGACCCACCTCCTAGAGAAATGGAAATAAAACCAAAAATAAACAAATGGGACCTAATGAAACTTAAAAGCTTTGGCACAGCAAATGAAACCATAAACAAGACGAAAAGACAGCCCTCAGAATGGGAGAAAATATTTGCAAACGAAGCAGCTGACAAAGGATTAATCTCCAAAATTTACAAGCAGCTCATGCAGCTCAATATCAAAAAAACAAACAACCCAATCCAAAAATGGGCAGAAGACCTAAATAGACATTTCTTCAAAAAAGATATACAGATTGCCAACAAACACATGAAAGGATGCTCAACATCACTAATCATTAGAGAAATGCAACTCAAAGCTACAATGAGGTATCACCTCACCCCAGTTAGAATGGGCATCATCAGAAAATCTAGAAACAATAAATGCTGGAGAGGGTGTGGAGAAAAGGGAACCCTCCTGCACTGTTGGTGGGAATGTAAATTGATACAGCCACCATGGAGAACAGTATGGAGGTTCCTTAAAAACTAAAAATAGAACTACCATACGACCCAGCAATCCCACTACTGGGCATATACCCTGAGAAAACCATAATTCAAAAAGAGTCATGTGTCACAATGTTCATTGCAGCTCTATTTACAATAGCCAGGACATGGAAGTAACCTAAGTGTCCATCGACAGATGAATGGATAAAGAAGATGTGGCACATATATACAATGGAATATTACTCAGCCATAAAAAGAAACGAAATTGAGTTATTTGTAGTGAGGTGGATGGACCTAGAGTCTGTCATACAGGGTGAAGTAAGTCAGAAAGAGAAAAACAAATACTGTATGCTAACACATATATATGGAATCTAAAATGAAAAAAAAATGGTTATGAAGAACCTAGGGGCAGGACAGGAATAAAGACGAAGATGTAGAGAATGGACTTGAGGACACAGGGAGGGGGAAGGGTAAGCTGGGACAAAGTGAGAGAGTGGCATGGACTTATATATACTACCAAATGTAAAATAGATAGCTAGTGGGAAGCAGCCGCATAGCACAGGGAGATCAGCTCAGTACTTTGTGACCACCTAGAGGGGTGGGATAGGGAGGGTGGGAGGGAGACGCAAGAGGGAGGAGATATGGGGATATATGTATATGTATAGCTGATTCACTTTGTTATAAAGCGGAAACTAACACACCATTGTAAAGCAATTATACTCCAATAAAGATGTTAAAAAAACCCCACAACTGCCATCAAGAAAAGAACTAAGGACTTCCCTGGTAGCGCAGTGGTTAAGAATCTGCCTGCCAATGCAGGGGACATGGGTTCGATCCCTGGTCCAGGAAGATCCCACATGCTGCAGAGCAACTAAGCCCGTGCGCCACAACTACTGAGCCTGTGCTCTAGGGCCTGCATGCTGCAACTACTTAGCCTGTGTGCCGCAACTACTGAGCCCGTGTGCCACAACTACTGAAGCCCGCATGCCTAGAGCCCATGCTTTGCAACAAAAGAAGCCACTGTACTGAGAAGACTGTGCACCGCAACGAAGAGTAGCTGCTGCTCGCCACAACTAGAAAAAGCCCACGCACAGCAACAAAGACCCAATGCAGCCAAAAAAAAAAAAAGAAAATAAATAGGTAAGCCATAGAATGAACAGAAGATATTCACAACACACTTATCTGATAAAAGACTATATCCAGAAGATATAAACTCCTACAACCCAATAATAAAGACAAGCAGCACAGTTTTTTTAAAAAATAGACAAGATCTGAGTGGACACTTCACAAAAGAAGATACACAAATGGCTAATGAATACTTGAAAAGTCATTTAACATCATTAGTCATCAGGAAAATACAAATCAAAATCACAATGAGATATTACTATATACTATCTAGAATGGCTAAAATGATAAAGGCTGACAACACCAGATGTTGGAGATGTAGAGCAACTGTAACTCCCACAGTTTGGAGTGTAATATGGTACAACCACTTTTGAAAACTATCTTTGCAATTTCTCCAAAATTTCCTTGGTATTCATCCAACAGAAATTAAAACATGTATCTACAAAAAGGCTAGGTCAAGAATTGTCACAGAAATTTTATAATAATAGTTAAAAACTAGAAACAACCTAGATGTCTATTAACAGGAGAATGAATTAGTAAGCTGGGGTATAGTCATACAGTGGAATACCACTCAATAAGACAAAGGAACAAACTACATATACATACAAGAACATGGATGAATCTCAAAAACACTACGATGAAGGACAGGAGCCAAACATAGAAAGTGTAAAACATACGATTCCATTTATCCATTTATTCTAGAATAAGCAAAACTGGCCTGTGTTAATAGAACTCAGATTAGCGTTTGTTTTCAGGGGAGAGAGGGGATTGCCTAGAAATGTTTTGTCTTGATGTGCATTCGTGAAAACTGATGGCATGTTTCACTTAAGATCTTTGCACTGTGTGCAAATTATACCTCATGGGTCAACCCCGATCTGCAAGGAAAGCTGGAAAATGTTGTTCTCCTGATGCTCAAAATAAAATCAAGATTCTGTCACTAAGTAAAGGGGAAAATGGAAATTGGGCAGGAACCACACACGTACGTGCATGCATACCCGCGCGCACACACACACAGACTCACATATGATGTGCCAGACCTGTTCTCATAGCATCATACATAAGCCCATTCAATCCTCATGATGACCGTTATTAACCCCATTTTGTTGATGACAGACCTCTGCTACAGAGAGTGTTGAAACTCAATGCCACGGCACATGGAGACTGGAAGAAGTCAGAGGTGTTCAGTCTGGAGAACATAAAATTAAGAAAACCCAAGAGCTGATTACAAATTCCTAAAGATCACAGGGAAAGGGGATCAGAGCTCTGAGTGGGCCCAAAGGCTGAGGCTAAGATCAATGGGAAGAAGAGAGAGTGTCAGGGTCTAGTTCTACAAGAGGAAAAAATGTTCTAGCACAGCCACTCTTTCTTCAGAGCCCCCCCAGAGTCCAGTGAAGGAGAGATGGCTGATAGCATCCCCATTCCACAGACTGAGAGACTAAGGCTGGGGGAGGTCACATGACTCATCAAACACGATGACAGAGCCAGGGCAAGAGCCTAATGCTCTTGCTTGTTCACTCTGTCTGTCCCCAATGAGTAGCATCTGGGACGCAGGATGACCCAGTGGGTAAGTGTGGAGACTCTGGGATCACATAGACCTGGGTTGGTGTCTCCACCACTAACAAACTGGGTGACTCTGGGTTGGTGAAACTTTCTGGGCTTTAGTTTTCTGATCTGTAAAGTGGGACTGATAATCATAGTAGCTATCTCATCAAATTGATGTGAGGACTAATTGAGAGGATACACGTGAAACAGCGCAGCATCTGGCACACAATAATTGCTCAGTAAACAGTGGTTATTATTGTTCGCCCTGGAGACCCAATCGGTGGCATGGTACCCAGCACCACTGGCTTGACACAGACTTAAGTTCACATCCTGCAAGATGGAAAACATCTGGATCTTGTGCAATGTTTGCCACACCAAGGAGGACTGGAGGCCTAATTAAAATTGCTACTCTGTTTGCATTATCAAATGTCAGGGTTTTTTTTTTTTCTTCCCACAGAGCAAAGATTTTTCTTATCAAAAATCTATTCACTAAAATGCTAATGATCATCAGTGATTAGAAACTGCTGCTCAAATTTTGAAAGTTCCCAGTGGGCCTCTCAGACATGGCTTGTAACTTGTCAGTTGAAGAAATGTTCTCAACAAATCAAACTTTGCTGTATATGTTAAAAAAAAAAAAAGATTTTATTTCCTTAACGCTTCATTGTGCGGGTCCAGGAGGGACTTTTGAGTTAAGTGACAGAGACCACATTGTTAGTTGTGGGGTGAGTTCCAATAGAAGTCTCTCAAGGCAAAAGATATTCTCAGATAGGCCCCCAAACTGCTTACAAAAGTCTGTCAAGCTTATCTTAATTTCAATAAGCACTTAGTTTGCCAAAGAGGAGCACATCAACAATTTGCTTATATTATCTTCTTTTTGTCCTTCCATTCCTTTTTCTTCTTCCTCTGCCTTCTTCAGGAAGACGCATCGACAAGGCTGGGGTCTTCAACAGGCAGCAAGGATGCCAGTGTCACCAGCTGCCTCAGTGGTCAGACCCGGCTGGGTCCCAGGGCTTCCAGGGCTGGCTGCACACAGCCCCAGCAGAGCCAGGGGGCCGATGATGGGGTGGGTGGGTTCCTCCTGGACTCTCGGCTGCCCTGTCACGTGTGGGCACAGTCAGACACTGGGGGCCTTGCTTCTCACAGTACCCCGCACACTGCTCGCCCAGACTCTTGGCCTCTCTAGGTTCGGGCAGTTTCCAGGGTATGCACGGTATTTTCCAGGGTATAGACTGGACTGTGTGGAACAGTCACTGTGGATACATGAGAGGTTTGGTACCCATTCACCCAGCAACAACAGGCCAGCACAGCCAGAGGGTGTGAATTCAAAGGCACATGGTCCCAAGTGGTGTTTAGAACATGGATTCGAGTCAGACAGCATCGGGTTTAGTCTCGACTCCCGCACTCTCTCATTCATTCAACAAATATGTATTAAGCACCTATCATGTGCTGGGCACTGTCCTGGGAGCCGGTGATAGAGCAGCGAACCAAACAGATTTTGTCCTTGCTCTCCTGAACTTTATGATTTGGTGGAGGAGACAATAAGCAATTAGGCAGGTAAATAAATCAGCAATTACAGACTCTGATTAGTGTTTCAAAGTAAATAAACAGACTTATGACTGATAGACCTTAAAGTCTGGTTCCTGGACCAACAGCATAGGCGTTACCTGGGAACCTGTTAGAAATGCAAAATCTCAGGCTCCATCCCAGCCGTACTGACTCAGAACCTCTGGGGTGGGGCCCAGCAATCTGTGTCTAAAGCCTTCCAGGTGACTCTGGTCCATGCTCAAGTTTGAAGACCCGGATATAGAATGATGGGGTGAGGGAAGAGCCTCTTGACTGAAGGCGGTCAAGAGGCTGGTCTGTGGAAGTGATGCTCAAGGCTCAGGCCACAGGGATGAAGAGGATCCATGTGAGGACCCAGAGGAAAAGCATCCTTGGCTGTGTGCATTTGGGCCTCAGTTTTCTTATCTGTGACTTGAGAGTCATAATAGTTCTACCACCATAGAGTTGTGATGAGGATTCAGTGGGTAAAGGCTTGGCACAGACTCTGCCAAAATGTAAACTCACCATCAGTGATGATTTTTATCATTTAGAGTGTGACCCCACCAGGTCCCAGCTCTTGGGCCTCCACCACTAAGAAAGTGGCAAGAAGGTTTCTTAGAAGCCTGCAGGCCAGCCCAGGTCTCATCCCCCCAGCGTCTGCTCAGAAGTGTCAGTGGAGTCAGGGCCACAGGTGGGAGACACAAAGCTTCAAGGGGTCTGCATTCCAGAAAACTGGGCAGCTTCCACCTAGAACCGCACCCCTATTCCTATTGCCTTTTTTCTATTTGCAAGAACTCCAATGTAATAGGGCTTCTGTGCTAATTTAAGCAGCACAAATCCTAGTAGATCTTCCCAACAAGATGAAGCGAGACACTTGGTTGAAAATACGAGAAGTCCCCTCGTCCAGCCAGACAGCATCCATACCTCGGATCTCGCCTGAGCCTACTAGGTGCACAGTTGCTGATGTTGGGGGCTTGGGACCTCATTGGGGGATATGACACATAAGCAGCTGCTGGAAATACCAAGTACAAAACACTATCAGGGAGGTGTTGGGCATTCAGGGGACAGGGAGATTGATTCCTGCTGGGGGGCTGGGGGCATCTTCCTGGATGTACCTTCCCTTGGGGACATCCATCATTTCTTGCAGGAGCTTCCAAGTCTAAAGAGCTTATTATTCCCTCCTGTACCATGTTGCTCTTGGGACTGTAAATCAAAAATTCCATCTCACAGAAATCCTCGATTCTCACGCAGAGGAGAGAAAGAGAGACTCAAAGTTGGTTTAACCTCCCTGACAGCCCGTTTGAAGGAGAAGATGTTTGAGAGCCCTCACCATGCTTTAGAACTGGGAGGTCCTTTGGGAATATCTAGGCCAGTTGTCCCACTGTAGAGATGAGGAACTGAGGCCAGAGAAGGAAGCGCAGTTGGCAAGGCTGTACGTTGAATCAGGGCATTGCTGGGACTGGCATCCTGGCCCTGTGCCCTCCACCCCCCCTAGAGTAAGAGCTGAGCAGAGAGGAGGTTTGCCTACAAGCACTGGTCTAGATTTGCTACCAGGAGCTCCTGGGACTCCTGTGCTGCGTCCTTTTTATTCATCGGTTACCACCGATTTTTTGTCCTTACATCCAGAACCTATGCCCTCCTGCCTAGAACTGCCTCCTGCACCAGGGGACACAGACAAAAGCCCAGAAGTTGAAGTGGGGGCCACATCTCATCCACACAGTTCCTCCTGCATTTACCCTGTTTCATAGCCTGTGACCAATTCCTTCCCCTTGCCCTGGGCTTCAGCCCCAAGGGTCTGGTTGTGTTTTTTTTTTTTTTGGAGGGGTGGGTCACTGCACTTTCTGCTGCCAGCTTCTCTCCTCCCTCCAGACTCCCAAGCTTGTCTGCCCTGTGTTCCTGTCAGTCTCGCCTGCCCACAGCTCCTGCTCACCAGCCGGGTCCTTGGCCCTTGCCTGGCTCTCCCAGGCCATCTCCAACAACTTCTCATCCTCTAGTGGCTGCACCAAGAAGAAAAAAACCCTACAGAGCACCAAAAGAAACTACCAAATTCAGCATTGCTGTGAAAGTCAGGTAAATTAATAAAGCTAGAAATGAAAAACATAAAAATGCAGGTTTGACTAATGAAAATTACCCTAGTTAGAGTCAACGAAGTGAACTTAGGTTAATTGATCATCCAGGTAACAACAATTATTTGCATCATTATCATGTGTCAGAGTACCTTCACTGTAAGTTTAATTTGATGATA
Source organism: Mesoplodon bidens (assembly GCF_964165515.1). Classification (NCBI taxonomy): domain Eukaryota; kingdom Metazoa; phylum Chordata; class Mammalia; order Artiodactyla; family Ziphiidae; genus Mesoplodon; species Mesoplodon bidens. The sequence goes on along the minus strand of NC_138162.1, from coordinate 22,616,113 downwards.
CCACTGAGCTCTGGTACAGTATCCTGGGCCTTCATATTAGCCACTCATGTGCTTTGGTCATGTGTTCCTAATTTTAAGTAGGGAGAGGATATATTAGTTTAAAAACTATTTGCCATACTCAGATGTCATGATATTTGTTGTGTTCATAAAATTGTCACATCAAAGGATCACGGAGGCCATCTAAGTCAACCTCAAGACCAAGGAAGGAACTGCACCCATGGTTCCCTGGGAGAGGTCATTTAGTCTACTCTTGAGGAGTTCTGGTGATGGGAGCTTACTGCCTACAAGGAACTCTGTTTTGATCTTTAAACCACATTAGTTGAGAGAAGTTTTTTCTTAGGTGGAGTCCAAATCTGCCTCTTTGTGTCTTATACCATTGGTCCTGGTTCTATTGATCTAGAAGTTAGTGAAAAGCCTTCCTATCATCCTCTTCCACATGCCAGACCCTACAGTAGTTAAGGACATCGAGATTGCTAGACCCCAAGAGACAGTATGGTAGAGTGATGAAGAGCCTGACTATTTGGTTTCAAGTGCTGACTCTAGCGCCTGTTGGCTATGATTATGTTGAGAGAGTCATGTAATCTCTCTATACCTCAGTTACCTCAACTGTAAAATGGGGATAATAGTACCTATTCTCACAGGGCTATTGAGAGGATTAATGACTTAATACATGGGAGGCATTTAGGACAGTGCCTGGCACATAATAAGCTCCATATACTTTTTTTTTTTTTTTCGGTACGCGGGCCTCTCACTGTTGTGGCCTCTCCCGTTGCAGAGCACAGGCTCCGGACGCGCAGGCTCAGCGGCCATGGCTCACGGGCCTAGCCGCTCTGCGGCATGTGGGATCTTCCCAGACCGGGGCACGAACCCGTGTCCCCTGCATCGGCAGGCGGACTCTCAACCACTGCGCCACCAGGGAAGCCCCATTTTTTTTTGTTTTTGTTTTTTTCATATACATGTTAGCTACCATTATTTTCTTAGTCTCACAGACAAAATACTCTCCATTTATTCACCACTTTCCCCTTAAAGAGTACTAAAGACTCCTTCATATGGAAACAAGTGAGAGTCCTGTGAGTTTCTAAGATCATGTACAAGAAAGAACAGAGGGTTATTATGAAAACTGAGTTATTCCAAGTTAAGTGTGGAGTGCAGTTGCTTAGCACATAGGCTCAGTAAACATTTGCAATTATGGTTATTGGTGCTTCTTCAACTATTCTAAAATAGAGAAGAGAGATTGTTGGATGATACACATGTCTCAAACCTAACTGACTTTTGAATAACTTAGATGTGTACCTAAGTGAAATGTCTTAAATAAAGATTAGGCATGTGTGCAGAAAACCGCTCTAATTACTCAGTTCGTGCAGACACATTCCCGTCTTTGGAGACTCACAAAGTCTCAGTTACCGCTTCCCCCCAGGTATCATGCTTCACGGTGATGAATGGGAACTGATTCCTGGAATAGAAATGCAATTTCCACAAGGCCTCGGCGGCAGCAGCAAAGGCATTAGGTCGGTGTTTGAAATGCATGGTCTTGGAGAGAAGGCCTGAGGCTGCCTCGGAGAACACCCAGCTCAGCCTTGAGACTCCTGGAGGTGGGAAAGTCTTTCTCAAGCAGGAGTTCCAGGAGCACCAGGGACTCCCCGGGTCCCAAGCAAGGCAAAAGCGCTAGCTCCAGCTATTCCAGGCACAGCGGCTTTTTCCAGGCAAATGGACCATGCTGTCTAGGAAACTCCAAAAGCAACAAACGCTTTATTTCCCTTTGGGCCCACATCTTTTTTTTCCCGGCTGTCAGTGTCTGAGTGCGACTAGACCTTGATGTGCATTCTCTCATTAGACTCAAGATGCCCACCCGAGGTTGGTAGTTTTGTTCCCATTTTACAGATAAGGAAATTGAGACTCACTATGTAAACTGTTCATCACTATCCCAATTCTCACTGCCCCACACCCTGTGAAGACAGTCACAGCCAGACAAGCTCTAGCCAATGAAATGAGAGTGGAAGTGAGGCGGCTCATTTTAAGTGAGTCACTGTGCTCTCTCCACGGGGCCTTAGTCATTGGAGAAGCCGTAATGAAAAGAAGCCTCCATCAACCTCGTTTCTGGAGTTACTATTATGGAGTTACTATTATGGAGTTACTATTATTACCTTTAATGAAAAGTAGCATGAGCAAGAAATAAACCTCTGTCATTTACAGCCACTTAGATTTCAGAGCTGTTTGTCACTACAGCATTCCCTAGACTATCCTGACCGATGCAAAAAGGTTAAATAACATGCTTACAGTTACACAGCCTTGGAGTTGGAATAGGAAGCCAGGTCTGTCTGATTTCAAAGCTTGTGCCCCAACCACTACATGATTACACTGTCCCTCCGCCTGGTTCTCTGCCTCCCTGCCTCTCCATCCCAGCCTGCAGGTTGGATAACTGTGCTCCACGGGTATGTTGTCCCACTCCACTCTGACCAGCAGGAAGTCAGAAATTCCCTCTGGTAATTCTCCTTGGTTCCCCATCTTTTTTTTTTTTTCCCTCACAAATATAGCCTAGGCCCCAAGGTTGAGGGAGAGAGTGAATGGAGTTCCCCTCTCATACAGTTCCCTGACCATCCTCTTGTGTCTGTTGCCCTCCCTCCTATCCTGAGGGACCCTTCCCCCTAGAACTCCAACCTTACTAGGTTCCTCACTTTATTAAAACCATTTCATGTCTCCCCATTGCCCTCAGGAGGGGCCTGGCACACAAGGCCACCATGAGCTGGTCCCTGCTTCCTTTCCAACTTTTACTCCTGTCTTTCCTCTGCATGAGACCCTGGTGCCGGCCACCACCCATAAGAAAGCTTATCACCCCGACCTCCCAGGCACAAGCATGCAGGAATCCCCTCCTCCCTGATCCTTTCAATCTTCTTCAGCCAGTCACACACATGTACATGTATACACATGTGCACGTGCACACACACACGCACATGCACATCAGCTGCCCCTGCCTCCATCCCCCAGCCCCTCATACCCTCTCCCATCACCGCATGAGTCGCTCTGCATCAGCCCTGTCTGTGCAAGCTCTGTCTCCCCCTAGACTGAGGCTCTCAGGGCAGGGACCACATCGACTTCTTTCTGCATCCCTGGAGACCCCACAAGGCCAGACCCAGAGAGGGGGCTTCTGACATTGCCGAAGAGGATGCTTAAATGGCAGCTACCCAAGGACTAAGCTTCCACAGCGGACCAAAAAGGGCATTTTGCAGTGTCCCCTCCACCTCCCTTGAACAAATCCAGCTGAAACAAACAAAAACAAACAAAACGTGCTCTTTTCTCTAAGCCCCAGACTGGTTCTCCCCCGGCGCTATGCTTTCAAACATCATCTGCTTTCCCACTCCAAGGTCTATCTATCATGTTCACCAGAATCTGTCCCCGCGGAGCTGTGGCACGAGAATCGTCAACATTTAACACAATCAGAGCTTGTTCCATCGTGGGGAGGTTGGGGCGGGAGGCTGGCAGGGCTGAGTCCGGCTTGGCTTCTCGACTGAGCACGAATGCCTACAGACGGAATTCTCCCATGAGACCCTCCTCCTCCTTCCCCCTTTCCTATTTGCCTTTTATCAAGGAGGTAGGGCAGGACCAATGCAAACCTTGGCCCCATTCGAGGGCTCACCTCTCTCACCCTGGCCATCCATCTCGGCCTCATTTAAGTGTTCTTACCTACCTGTCACTCCACAGCAGTCAGTGGCCAGGGAGGGGAGAATATAGGTCATTTTTACTTCTTCATGCCTTTAGCAGCAACTGTTGTGCCCGAACATTCAATTTATATAAGAGCAGCTCATGGTGGAAAATCCTAACTTAAAGAATCCCCGTGGAACTTCAAGCGGAATGGCAGGCACGGAAGAGGGGAGAGACAGGAGAGAGAAGATGGCAAACGGACCTGTAAAGGTTTAAATGATGTCTATGTTTAGGATCTCCTTTCCTTTAAGTTTCTGGGGTCAAACCTTTACTTATGGGCCAGAGCAGGAGTGACAAGGCGAGTGTTGGAGATCCAGTTCTGGACTCCTCTACGGTGATGTCCATGCCCAAAGAAAGGCTACTTCTGTACTAAATCGTGGCCGGGGCATGCTCAGGGCAATTCAGGTTAAGTGTTGTGAAACAGAGGTAAGAAGGAAGGATAGAGAGAAACAGTGGCTGCTTCCTGGAATTCCTCCCCGTCTGCTCTTTGTCTTTCCTGGGTGGATGTGCCCCTGTTCTGCTTCTGTGTTACTCCCATGCCATTGAGCCGTGGACAAGGGTAGCCACTGAAGTCCTTGTTGACCCTCTGTAAATGTCCCCCGACTTGGGGCTGAGACACCTTCTCAAAGCTGCCCCTTGCAGGTGCCTGATTTGGGAGTGCAGAAGAAGAGCAAGGCAGTGATTAAGCCTGGACTATTCCCAGCTCACCACAAAAACATCCAAGTTCCAGACATGTGGCTCCAGGCGGCACTGAATCCCCTGGGCCTTTGAGAGAGGGTGGCTTCCCCCAAACCACCCGGAACAGGCCGACTGATTGAGCTGAATTCATTTTTCCTCCTGAATACAGAGACAAGTGCTTACAAATTGAATGAAATTGATGCAAGTGAAGTTATTCAATTTCCAGTGGCCTCACTCCGAGCCTTTAGCCTGCTCCCCACGGTTAACGGCAAATAATATTTGTTTTCTCCCTGCGCGAATGTAAAAGCGTTTCCAGCACTCTGAAAGCCCCTCTTTTGGGTATTTGCACTGAATTCCATTTCTGTAAGCATTGGCTGAGGCATTACTGGTCCTGATACCAGGCAGTTGGCTAACGTTCCAGAGTGCTTACTACGTGGCAGGCATTTTTACATGTATGATCTCTTTTAATCCCCATGAGAACCCCCTGAGGGTCATCTTACCCTAACTTCGCAGATGAGGAAACTGAGACTCAGAGAGGTGAAGTGGCTTTCCCAAGGACACACAGCCAGTCAGCAGCGGAACTTTCTCCAAAGCCACACCCTTTCCTAAGGCCCCTGTCACCCATGATACCACAGGTCAGATAAGGGCGTTAGCCAGCTCCAACTTAAACTGATAGTGAGTCGGCAAAGCCCAGCTCAGGCCCTGGCAGGAAACATTTACGAAGGAATAAATGAACAATTGAGTGAATTGCTGCCACTTAGGACAAGGCTCCCTTCTCCTCCCCCGTGCTCCATCATTTGCTTCTCTGATGCTGCCCTCAGAGCCCTGGACCCAGGGCATCCTTGCAAGTCACATCCCTCATCCCACAGCCACATGTGGTTACACAGCACATGGGACCCAAACATCGACAGTCCCATGATGATGAAACCTCAGAAGGACTATCTTGACTCCTTGGAAGTCTGAACTTACAAGTTTCTGAACGTGCTCAGTGGCAGTGCCCAACCATGACGGTCCAGTTGGCAAGGCGGCACTCCACAGCACTGGCAAGCTCCTCTGGTCATGACCTTGACCATTCTCTCAACAGCATCAGGTGGCAGGCTAGGAAGGATTCCCATTTGAACAAAGAGGGAACTAGAGTCAAAGAAGGAGATCACAGCAGAACTGGGGTCAGGTTTCCTGATGCCCAGCCCACTGCTCATTCCTCTGCCCCCCGACTCATCTTTTCTGACCACCAAAACCATGGAGACTCACTTACCCTAGGCCCTGGTTTACAAGTAGGTTTTGTTTTGAGTGAACAGGAAAGAATACATGATTGATTAGTAATGTCTGCCATGAGTGAAGGTAAGCGTGACACCAGAGGTGAAGTATATTTATGGATCCTTCCCCAAGCTAGTGTGACTTTTTCTTCTTCAAAACAAAACTGTTTTGAAATTACTTCCTTCTTCCTGTCTCCTTAATGCTACCTGGGAAGGGTTTGATAAACAATTTAACATAGACTTCAAGATTGCAAGGGGACTGTTTAATTTGCTCAAGAGACCCACTGTCCTCAAGGACTCCAGTCTATTAGCTTTTGTCCAACCAATGACAAGTGAGTTTTCTATATTCAATAAAGCAGACTTTGGGATTTGGCTTGAGGGGCAGTGAACTGGAGAAGAAATAGTACTGGACTCAAGAGAAATGTTCCTGATTACTTTCTGTACATTTCGAAAAAGGATAAAATGATGTTTTCTAAAATCCTTTTAAGTCAGGCTTTTCCCGGATACGGGCAGGTGTACCTTCCAGTGGAAACCTGGGGAATGCCCAAAGGAGCACTCAGATCAGCTCAAGCCAGCTCTGGTCATTCCACTAGCCACTCCCCATCTGCTCCCACAGGGCTGTGCTGGCAGAGACAGAGATGGGAGAGGCCCAGCTGCCCTCGGAGGACTCACAATCTAAGGGGCACCTGCCGGTGAGAGCAGCGAGGGGCAGCACCTGTAGGTCACTTTCACTGAGGCTCTGAGCTTCTCCTGCCCTGGCTTCAGAATTCAAGTGATCTCAGCACAACATTCACAGCGATGCTGCTAGGTGCCAGGAGTCTGGAAAAAGGCAAAAGATCTCACCGTGCTGCCCCTGCTCTGCTCTTGCACTTTTGTTTCAGCCACCCCATGAGTGATGGAGTCTGGGCTGCTTCCTGGTCCCCTGATGGGAACCACTCCCCAAATGCCACAGAATAAGGTCAGAAGGCTTTCGAAGTGGCTGCTGGTCAAATGGCATCTCTGGGTCAATTAGGAAAGAGCCCTGTACTGGCAGGAGACAGATGGCTCACTCAAAATGGGTGATTGGAGAGAGTTAGTGAAAAGATGGTTTACCAAGGTGAGGCCAGAATTAAGAAAAACCAGCAAAAGATGGTGAAACACCCTAGCAAGAGAGGGTGTAGGGACATCAGGAGAAAGCAGTTATGGAAACCCCAACTGAGCCACATCTCTGGTAAGGGGCACCTCATAAGAGCGGGGGACCTTGATAGAGGGTCACAGCCACTGCCAACCCAAAAAGGAGGGAGATGAGGGAATAAATACCTCACCTCTCTCTCCGTCAGTCCGCCTGTCTCCTGCTGGTGCATCCCACTGGTTAAACAGGAAGCCAGAGAGTAGGAAGCCTGGTGGATGCAGACCATGGCGGTAGGTCTTCCAGGGCACATAGAAGTGGCGGGGAGGGAGAGAAGAGCTGGGGGCAAACAGAGGTGGCCAGCAAGTACCCCTTCCTCCAGACTTTTGCTGCCATCTGCCGGAGTGTCATGATAAACATTCTAATCTATGATTACAGTGTGGATGGCAGCCCCGCAGTTGGTCTGCGGTAGCCCTGCTACAATCGGACCTGATCCCAGGTCTCACTTTTCCCAGCACACAGCCCATACTCTGGCTCCCCAACAGCCCATACTCTGGCTCCCCAAACACCCTGAACAGAAATCCCAACTCCCCAGCATTTGCCCACATTACTCCCTCCTCTGCAATCTCCTTCCCATCTTCAAATACATCTAATCTAGAAAGCACGGAGAAAATGCCACCTCCTGCCTGAAGCCTGCCCAATCCCACCAACTGGAAGCCATATCTGCTTCCTCAGGGATCCTCACAGAACCTCCCCTGTACTTCTCCCTCAGCGAGTTAATACCAGGATGATTCATGAGTGGGCCGCCTCGCTCTGTTTTCAACTCTCTGTCTCTCTGTGTCTCTCCTCTGTCTCTCTGATCGCTCTCTTTCTCTCTCTCTCTCTCATACACACCTTAGGCTCCTCTTAGGGAGTAGATAGTGCAGCTTGTTCTTCCCTAAATTCACCCAAGTCCCTTCAAACAGCCAACTTTGTCCTAAAGAAAACACCCGAGGCTGTTGGCCATGTGCCCCACTGATGCAGTGAAGGAGCCACAGGCTTCAGAGTCCAACAGGCGGGTGTGAATTCTGGCTCTACCCCCAACCAGCCTTTAGTTTGGGGCAAATGACGTCACATTTCTGAGCCTGTCCCCATCCTAGCCATGGGAATAATAATCTGTACTTCGGGGCTGCTGTGAGAATTCAAGGAGTCCGTGTACGTGGTGTTCACTAAATAATAGCTTCCCTTTGCACACCCCAATACACTGGGTATTCCTCAAGGGCACATCATGTCTGTCTTGACCCAGCTTAGCCCTCAAAGTCGGCCCAACACTCTGGGGGTGGAGTGGTATAGTGTACTGGTTAGGAGGGCAACCTGTGAGCAATCCCTGTGTGGCCTTGGGTAAGTTACTTGGCCTCTCTGTGCTCTATTTCCTCATCTTTAAAACAAATCATAGTAACAGCAGAAGTGTTCCTAGCTAATATCCATGCAGGGCTTACTGGGTACCAGACACTGTCTGCTGCCTCTAGGAGGAAGCCTTACAAGTCAGTGCACAATCTGTCACTCTCTCTCCCTCTGTCAAGAGACCAGCAAGGACTTCCCTGGTGGTCCAGTGGCTAAGACTCCATGCTTCCAATACAGGGGGCCCGCGTTCGATCCCTGGTCAGGGAACTAGATCCTACATTCATGCTGCAACTAAGATCCTGCATGCTGCAACTAAAAGATTCCTGCATGCTGCAACTAAGACCTGGCGCAGCCTAAATAAATAAATAAATAAATAAATATTTTTTAAAAAAGAGAGAGAGAGAGACCAGTGGTCTTCCACATAATGGCTGTTCTGTCAGTCTGTTCCCCAGGTGACAATGGCAATAGCACAGACCATTGCCCTTGCTGATCCAAGAGGAAAACGTGGTGTGACTGAGGCCACTTTAAGCCACTGAGATCTAGGAGGTGCTTGTTACCAAAGCATAACTTAGCTGACACTGACTAATACCCGTGGGGCCTGTTATGGTCCCCATGTTATAGTGAGGAAACTGCAGTATCTGTGTCATGGACAAGCCTGTGTAATATTCAGGTTTGTCCATGTAAACTGGCCCATGATAAGCCCTTATTAAATGCTAGCTATTATAGAGGCAGACATAGGCACAGATACAAACACGGGCACGGCTCTGGGCCAGTAAGTCTTTCCAGTGGATGGCTCGAGGAAGCCCAGACCATCTCAGCCTGGAAGGAAAGCCAAGGTCTCCACAAGCACACTGCTGCTGTTCCACCACAGGCCAGAGCTTGGAAATTAGCAACCTCAGCAAATGCCAACCCTCCCCTTGGTTCCTCCCGTCTGTCTGGCCGTCGACCTTGACTCACTAGCAATTGCTCCTGGCTGCATGTAACCTGGCAGCCATGGATTTTCTTTCCTTCTAGGTTAAATTTCTGGCTATCAGTGGGTGAGTTTCTGTCACCTCCAGCTCACCTGCATCTCGCAGAGCCTAGGAGAGCTGGGATGCTGAAGGGGACTGTGACAGTTAGGGAGGGGCAGGGACCCCCAGGCACTTTCTCTGGCCCGTATTCCCTGATCACCTACGTCATGTCCTAATCATTCCTGATTGACAAAGGGTAACATGATCGAGCACTGCATTTGTACAATACTCCCCAGCTTAGATTGAAAACATTTTCCTTTCCTTTATATATTCAACACTCACTGGTCACTGGGCACTGTACTAGGCTGACATGGCTGCCCCCACCAATTCACAATTTTAGTAAAAACGGCAATAATAATGGCTAAGCTTCTGAATGTTTATTCTGTGCCGGGCCTATGCTAGGCACTTCACATGTTTTATCCCACTTAATCCTCCCCACAAGTGAATGAGATAGGGGTTAGGAGTCATCATCATCATTTTATAGGTGAAGAAACAGAGGCCCAGAGAGATTGTATCCGGACCGAAGACACAGCTAGAAAATGGTGGAGCCAGGATTCAAAGCCAGGTTGGGCTGGCTCCAGAGCCCCAGTGCCCTAATAGTAGTGAATACAAAGAGTTGTGAGGTAGAGAGGGAAGCTAGGATCTAGTTTACTCCTCATAACAGCCGTGTAAGTAAGTCTTAGCATCCCTATGTTGCAACTGGAGTTGCTGAAGACCAGAGATAGATATACACAAGGTCACACAGCAAGCAAGCAGGGAAAGAAGAGTCGTCACCCAGCACATGTCACCAAAACCTCCTCTGTACAAGAATCAGCAGCCATGGAAAGTGGAGACAGGCCTGTAATGCAGAAGGGCACGATAGACCAGTAAGTGGGACATAAACAGGGTTTGGAGGGAGCACAGAAGAGGGGTAATCAAGGAAGGCTTCCCAGAGGCGATTACATTTGAATAAAGACAGGAGAGAAGAATGGCACAAAGGCTATGCACTATTTATACTGGGGGCAAAGGGTATGGGAATCAAGGTAGCCTGAAGCTGGCATTGTCTGCACCGCTTCTTGGCTGCCACAGTAAGTTCCCCTTGCTGAATTTCTCCTTTCTTTCAGTCAGGATACTCAGACCACTCCAATGGGAGGGAAAGTTTTGGTCACACTGATTCCCTATTCCCAGACCATTCAGAGGACAGCCAGGCTGGGGATGGTAGTGCTGGTGGCCTGCAAGCTCACAGAGGACACACCCATAACGACCTGGACAAATTTTTGAGCCACATCCAATTTCTCCACCTTATCCAGACCTGTCTTCTTGCATTTTTAATTCCAGCTTCATTTATTTTGTACCCACCTCTCCCCATCTAGGAGGAAATCAAGTGAGAGTAAGAAGGGAATAAAATAATAGGAACTTTTTAGTCTGGAGCAGTCATTAAATGCTCTCTTTGCCCGTCAGATTAGTATTTAAGTAGAGGAGGGGTCTGGGGCGGGCAGAGGGCATTGTTAACAACTGCCTCAGTGTGGCAGCAGGAGACAGGAATAATAGACTTGGAGAATGTTTTCATGATTATGCTGAAGTGATGAGAAACAACGGGTCCCAAAATGGAAGCAGTGGCACTCAGAACCGCTCCGTGGATCCTGCAGGCAGCAGCAGAAACTCTGCTTGGCTTCTTTTCTAACAGGACTGAATTAATTTGGGGACTGCGCGAGCCTTGTGCTCCCATTTCGATTACAGACAGACCTAGTTTTTGCCGAACTCATTAACTAGCAAGTCTGCAGGGACCTGGGCTTCCAAGCCTTGCTGGCCAGGCCCCAGGAGCCGGTTTCCGAGGAATCCAGGCGCCTGGAGTGTGGGCAAGGCCTGCGCTGAAGGCTGGGACTTGGAGGGAAGCTCTCACTGTTTTCGCAAGTCTGAAGGTCTGTGTGTGGAGGAGGCATTACCAGCAGCCAGGCCGTGACAACCTTGGGACTCAGCACCGGGGGTAGTTGGACATTGATAATTTGAGTTCTGAATTTCCTGTAAAAGGTCATCCTCCCAGTAATGACATATCATGTCAGCAGGCAGCAGGAAGGTGCTGAAACCCAAAATGGAAACATGGGGACATGTTCAAAAGCTGCCTGGTCCTCAAGTTCAGCTCCAGGACCCCCTCCTCCAAGAAACCTAGAACACCCCAACTGGTCAGGGCCCCATTCCTGTATTTCTGTCCCTATCCCAAGACATTCAGCCCTTCATACCCTGTGTAGCAGGTATTTCCATTTCCTATCTCCCCGATGAGCTGTGAGGCCCCAAGCAAGTTCTTTGATTCTTTGTATGCCCAGCCTCAGCACATAGCATGTTCCATGTTTACTTGTTGAATCCAAGAATGAATAAATGAATGAAAAGTGGCTGTAGGCAAAAGAAAAAAGGAAAAAGAGTACAATATTTCATGGAAACATTCTCCACAGGTTAATAGTAAGAGATGAATGAAGATAACCCAGTTGAGTGGTGACATATTTATACATTCTAGGCTGGGCTAGAACCATGTAGAGGCAGGCTCCCCCTGGGAGTAACAGAGCATCACAGTTAACCCAGACTTTGCAGCCAGACTTTAATAAACCCAGACTTTATTTCCTAACTATGAACTTAACACTCTGTGACTTTGGCCAAGGTATCCATCTCGCTGTGCCTTAGTTGCCCATCTGTAAAATGGGGGTGATAAAATACTATGTACGTACCTCACAGGACTATTATTTATAAGGTACTGAAAGTGGCTCTTAGCACAGAGTGATGAGCCATTACCCCCACCCCTCTGTGACCCACCCAGCGCTGGCTTTTCTGTATCTCATCCTCCCTCTCCCACCACATACACCTCACTGCTGATCTCTGCAACCAAGCTGTGCTGGGTCTATGGGGGCCCCTGGTGGCCAAGACATGGAACTGTCTGACCTCTGCTGTTTCCGTACCTCCTTCCTTATCTATCCCTGCCTGAGAATACTGAATATATCAAGCACCCCCTTTTCCTTGCCTCTTACTGTTCACAACTCAGTTTATGCCACCTCAGATGCCCTCTCATACAAAAACACGCATCCTCTCTTTTGTCCAGTTGTAATTAAACTTCTTCCTTTGTCTCTATGTTTTGTTCTCCTCATCCTACCTCATTTTGTTCCACCTGAGAGCCTCAAGTGTGGTGTGGCTGATAAGCTTAATAATGCTATGCTGGGCTTCTCTGGTGGCACAGTGGTTAAGAATCCGCCTGCCAATGCAGGGGACACGGGTTCGAGCCCTGGTCCGGGAAGATCCCACATGCCGCAGAGCAACTAATCCCGTGCGCCACAACTACTGAGCCTGCACTCTAGAGCCCGTGAGCCACAACTGCTGAGCCTGCATGCCCCAACTACTGAAGCCTGTGTGCCTAGAGCCCATGCTCCACAAGAGAAGACACCGCAATGAGAAGCCCGTGCACCGCAACGAAGAGTAGCCCCTGCTCGCCGCAACTAGAGAAAGCCCGCGCACAGCAACAGAGACCCAGTGCAGCCAAAAATAAACAAATAAAAATAAATTAATTAATTTAAAAAAATAATGCTATGCTGCACTGTCCAGTATAGTAGCCATTAGCCACGAGTGGCTATTTACATTTAAATTTAAGTTCATTAAGATCAAATAAAATGAAAAATCCAGTTCCTCTGCTGCACTGCCCACACTTCAGGTGTTCAATAGTTACAGGTGGCTGGTGGTCACTGTATTGGATATAGAACATTTCCATCATTTGTAGAAAGTTCTATTATATATCACTGCTCTATATTCCTCTAAAGAGAGAAATATAATTTCAACTTCCTTTTTTTTTTTGGCCGGGCTGTGTGGCATGCAGGATATTAGTTCCCCAACCAGGGACTGAACTCGTGCCCCCTGCATTGGAAGCATGGAGTCTTAACCACTGGACTGCCAGGGAAGTCGCTCGACTTCTAAAAGGAAGAGACATAATAAAGAACTATTATTGTTTCCTTATCTCTCTATTACATACACAGCTGGCAAGGGGACAGCTATCATGTGTGAGCGCCCCGCCTGCCCCTGCTCCCAGGTGACAGGACCAGGGACTGACATCTTACATAAGCTGACCCAGCAGATTCTCTCACCCAAGACTTCGGAATCAGACCCCCCTGGCGCTGGCCAGTTAGCCGCAGGGATTGGAGTAGGAAGGCCTTGGCAGCCCACAGCTACCATTTTATAGAGGTCTCGATGGGTCACATGTAAGCAGATGAACAAGCAGACAAAGCCAGTTTGCAGAGCCAGCAGAACAAAACAGGAGACCAAGAGACAAAAAATAAGAAACCAAACATTCTGTAGTGGAGGGCTGAGGGGGCGGCTGGCAAAGTGGAAAAAATAGATGCCTGAGGTCTTTCCACTTCCTGTGGGGCCCATCTATACTTTCTGTAACTGGGTGCCCTGCCAGTCTCCAGTGTCTTGACAACTCCCTCTTTACCTGGCCTCCAAATGTTTTTCCGTACCCTGTCTCAAAATTGTTCTTGACCAGGCTCTCGGCGTCTCAAAACAGAGCCATGACAAAGTGATGGGTTGAGTTTGTCTTCACCATCCTGCTCGCAGGATTAATTTGTGTAAACACTGTATGATGTCCTGAGGGACCCAACAGAGGAAACTGCAATGTTCAGGGACTCAGCAGTTGTTATTAAGCATTTCCTGGGTTTCTCCAGCATGCCAGGCTCTGGATAAAGGACGGAGGGGTGTCCGTCCCCTTCCATTTCCAAATCCTAACCAGACTTCAGGGGTCTGCTCAGTGCAACCGCTTCCTGGAAGCCTTCCCAGATCTGTGCACATACACCGCAGCTAGAGGGGAGCTTTCCCTCTCCCAGACTCCCGTGGGATGGCCTCTGTACATCTGCTTGGGCATTCCTACTTTCTGCCTCTATGTCAGCTCTTTGCATCCTGGGCCCATGCTTTACTAGCATGTGAGGGCCCTGGGGATAGAAGCTGGTTCCTGCTCATCTAGCTCACCTGCTCAGCACCAAGCAGGTGATGACTAGTTTGGGTTGAATTACTTGATCAACATTTAGACCATATTTTGGTTTCCAACATATCTAACCTAGCGTGTGTGCTCATCCAAAGCTGTGGAGTCAAAAACCAGGTCTCCAGAATGCTCTGGAGTGCGACTGGGCACAACTCCTCACTTTGTAAAAGAAGACACGGGGGCTGAGAGAAGTGCTGATAGAGGTACCTTGACTTTCTGCCTTCCACTCCTATTCATCTTACTTCACCTGGAAGTCATCCCAGGTGCCCTCAGCTGTAATAAACATCTCCCCACTCCCAACACACCCCTAGCTCTTTGAGATGTTATTTTGAGCGATGGTGGCGAAGGGGGACATCCCAAATAAAGAAGTAAGGAGAAGCCCCCGTTAGGTCTGGATGGCAGGTTTCTGTGGAGATTGCCTGAGTGAGGGTTTGGGTCAGTTTCACTGTTTGACTGATTTGTTTACTGAAGTGATTGATGGGACATAATAACCTACACATTTGGACCTCTAATGAGAAGAATTCAGGTATTTGTCCTGAGTGCCCATGGTGTTAAATAGCTGAGGAATGGTTCAGCATGACATCCAAGAGGATGGGTTCTCTGTCAGCTTTTTAGGTCTAAGCTGTCCTAACTGAGAACATCTCACACAAGGATCAAATGTTCATCACCAAACAATTATAAAAAATTTTGTTATAATGGGGAACCAGGCCAACTTCTGATACTCATGACATAGGTTACATGTAAACTAAGTTCCAATAACTGCATCACTAAAACATTAATGCTGGTTAAATTTTGGTTCCCTCTTCTAGATCACGGATAGTATGTATGTTTCATCTCACTTACCAGTGCTCATTGTTTGGTGGCAGTTGCTTAAAGCCTGTGCCGAGGAGGATTCTGAGGCCCAGAATAAAGTGCTGATGAATGACTTGGATTTCACAGAGTGAAAATTGAGACCCTGAGGAAGGTCACTTCCAGGCAAAAGGGTCAGGACAGGCAAAGGCTCAGCCCCATGGTTCATCCAGGGAAACATACACACCAAGTATCCTGGGAGCACTTGGCTCCTGATCCAAAAATGACTGCAAGCCTGGATGTCCGGGTGCAGTCCAATGACAACAGCTGGGAAATTTGGCGTGAGAGCATTTGGACAGGAGAGGCATGCTTTGAGGGCAGCGGTGGCCCAGAGGCCCTTGTCAGCTTTGACAGCAGGGAACCCTGAGGAGAGACAGCTGCGGTACAATTCTGCAAGGTCACTGTGACCCCCCCGCTCCTGCCAGTGGCTCCCTCTTCTCACCCAGGGCGGCAAGCTCATGCCTGCTTCATCAAGAAACTCAATGTTCATTAAGGCTGCGATTCCCAGCCTGGCAGGCAGTGCCAACGGGTGGTCCCCTAAGCCTTTCACACGTCTGTGTATCCGTCCATCCCCGAGACTGTCTAGGTCTCCAGACCAAGGGAAGCGCTGGGACGTGGCATAGTAGCCCTCCCCCCAGATGGCTCCCACAGCAGGGGGTGGAGGGGTTAATCTTGCCTCTGGCCTCTTGGTGGCCCTGCTCCGTTCTCCTCTCCCACCACTCCCCCACCTGCAGGCGGACACTCGACTCCAGGATTTGAATAAAATAAAAACTGACAGTGTAGGGCCATGTTCAGGGCCGAGATACAGAGGCTTCATGCAATTACCTTTGTCAGAATTCATTTTGTCAGCACCCCTCTCCTCTTCAGGTTGCATGCTACTCATATCTTTCGAAAGTTTGAGGAGTCAGAATAAAATGAGGGAAGGGCCACGAGCATCTCCAGATTAGAACAAACTGGCCACAAAGCGGGCAAGGGCAAAGTTTGTGAGCTCAGAGGAGTGTGGGGAGCCCCAGTTAGGGACGGGGTCCTTCATAGTTTAGAGCGCTGCGACATGCCGGGGGGGCGTGGGCAGCCCCTGCAATGTTCCCTCAGCGTCTGGCCTAAAACAGTCTAGGAAAGGGCAGCCCTGGGTCTGACACAGCCACGCACAGGTTATCCCCACTGTTCCCTGTATCCTTCACACGTGTGCATCTCCCACCAATGGAGACTGAGTGCATGTGACCCCAGAGTGATCGATCCAGCCCATGCTTCTGCTCTGCCGTCCAGACCTGGGTGTCCAAGTCCACTGGCCTTGCCTGCTGGGAGGGCTAATGGGATCTCGAACTTAACAGTGGAGGCCTTCCCATACCTAGGCTTCCCTGTCTCAGGTAATTGCAACTCCGTCCTTTGAGTGGCTCACTCTAAAATCCTCAGAATCTTCTTTGCTTCCTCTATTTCTTCCAAACCCCACACTGAATGTGTTAGCAAACGGAATCAGCTCCACCTCCAAAATCCATCCGGAATCTGACCACCTCTCACATCATGCCCGCTGGCAGCCCACCCAAGCCACATCCGTCTGTCGCCTGGAGAGTATGCTCCCTGCCCCGCCCCTGCTGCCTCACTAGCCACAGGTTCCTCTCCACACAGCAGAATGAGCAACCCCTTAAAAGCCTAAGCCTAGGACTTCCCAGGTGGCGCAGTGGTTAAGAATCCACCTGCCCATGCAGGGGACATGGGTTCAAGCCCTGGTCCGGGAAGATCCCACATGCCGCAGAGCAACTAAGTCCGTGCGCCACAACTACTGAGCCTGCCTGTGTTCTAGAGCCCGCGAGCCACAACTACTGAAGCCTGTGTCACAACTACTGAAGCCCGTGCCCCTAGAGCCCGTGCTCTGCAACAAAGAGAAGCCACCGCAATGTGAAGCCAGCGCACCACAACGAAGAGTAGCCCCTGCTCGCTGCAACTAGAGAAAGCCCGTGCGCAGCAACGAAGACCCAACGCAGCCAAAAATAAGTAAAAAAAAAAAAAAAAGCCTAAGCCCAGTTATATCACTCTTCTCAAACCCTCCAGTGTCTCTCTGCACCTCTCAGCATAACAACGGGGTCTTCACCTTGGTTTACAAGGCTTGGCCCCCAAACACCCGTCAGGAATAAAGGGCTCATCCCCTGGATGCGGGAGCGGCACCAGCCCACAGCCCTCACCCCCTCAGGGACTGCATCAGCCGAAGAACGTCCCCTCGCCTCGGGTCACACCCGCTTCCTAGGGCGCCTGCACCCAATGCCTGATCAACACTGGGGTGTAAGGTCCAGCTGTCTCACCCCAAGTCGGGACACCTGAGAAAGGTTAGCCCACCTTCACACCTCCCTGCATTGGAGGCCTCCAACGAGACTGTCGCTGCTCAACTCCTGTTGTGCCTTGTCCTGCTTCCTCCCCTCCGCCCCACTCCCTCTTACAGGTGTTGATCCCAAGAGCACCTCTTAATAAATCTTCTGCCTGGGAATCTCCAGCTCAGAGTCTGCTGCCTGAGGAACCCAGCCTGTGACAAAGACCCTGTGACACCTGGCCCCTTTTCCTTCTCTGACCTCAATTCCCACCCCTCTCCCCTCATTCCCTCTGCTCAGCCACTGGCCTCTTTGTTCTTCGTTGATCAGACATGCTCCTGCCTCGGGGCCTCTGTCCTTGCTCTTCCCTCAGCCTGGGAGGCTCTGCCCCCATATCCACATTCCTCTTCTCCTTCATGGCTTCACTCAAACACCACCTTCTCTGGGAGGCCCTCCCTGGCCATCCCATCAGCAATTGAAAAAGACCTGATGCTTCCTATCTCCTTCCCTGCTTTGTTTTTCTCCTTAGCCCTTATTACTATCTAATGCACCATATACTGTATTTTGTTCATTGTCTCTCTCAACTAGAGCATAAACTCCATGAGGGCAGGGATCTTTGTCTATTTTGTTCAATGTGCCTAGAACAGTGCTTGGCACACAATAATATGTGTTGACGGAACGGATTAGATTCAGTGTTGTGAAATCTATCCATCGATTCGTCCATCCATTTATATACATCCATCCATTCTTCAAGCATTTATCTCTCTGGACATACTAGATGAGGTATTGTGGGAAACTCACAAACACCACAGTCCTCTCCACCAGTGGTTTCGTGGTCTGGGAAGAACTGGAAAACCGGGCTGAGAGGACTCAGAGGAGCTGAAGATCCCTGCCAGCCGTGAATGGACCATGGGGGTTTCCTAGAAGAGGGGCATGGCACTGCCCCTGGTAGGACAGGGAGAACTTGGAGAAGGAAAAATGGAGGGAGGACACCCAGGCAGAGGGAGGGTGGGATTGAAGGTGTGGGCCTGGGTGTGGGAGAGGAGCAACTCAAAGAGGATAGAGCTTTGCAGAGATTCCTGGAAAGGTCAGCGGGGTCAGCAGATGAAGATGTTGGACCTCTGCCCTGTGGACAATGGCAGAACCCCCCAAAAGTGTCTGGGCAATAGACTGATGTAGTCATAAATGGTCCATTTCACAGGCTGACAGGGCAGTCATCCAAAGATGAAGGAGAGGACCCAGAAGGACCATTACAAGCAGGTTATATGAAAGGAGCACTAGTGCGGGTGTCCAGAGAGTGGGGCTCCAGTCCCTGGGTCATCGCTAATTACGCAGGTGATGTTTAGTCACACCATACCACATTTCCTCCCTCTTGGTACCTGTCATCGAATCTCAGAATCACTGAGCTGCCAGGGACCTCAGAGGTCACCTAGTCCAGGTTTCCAAACTCCAGGCTGGGAAATCGATTTACTGAGCTGAGAGTGTTTTTAAAATGAAATAGAAGAGAAGGGCTATGTCAGAGAGCATCAATTGTGGTAAAGGTAAAATTGCTTTGCGAAACGTTTGTTTTGGGGGGTGTGTGTGTGTGTGTTGGTTCAAAATATAAATCCATTTCCGTGGGTCACAGTAATAAATATTTGAAAGCCACTGCTTTAGTCCACTCCCTCCACACTGTGTGAATTGCCTTTACAGAGTTCCCAATAAAATGCACGGCCGCTCTTGCTCACCTCTGGGAACAGGATGCTGACAAAGGCAAAATCCCCTTCCACTGTTGACGGCTCTGTGCACTAAAAGCACTTCTTCATCTCAAATTGTCTCTTGTTCTCCTGCCCACTGGTCTTCCCTAGCTCTCTCCCCCAAATAAACCTAATCCCACCTTAGATAACAGCCTTAAGAGAATTGAAAACAGCTCTACAAGCCTCTCGGCCAAGTTCTTTCGAGGTTTTAGGCTCATCCACTTCTCTTGCCTTGTCCAGCATCCCTTCTCTAGGAAGCAAGACTCAGGTCTTCATTGTGGGCTACCTCCTCTGCCCAACCCGTAACCTACATGGTTTGAGGGGGCCTGGTCCTAGCCCCTGACTCCAGAAATGGCCAGTGTGAGCACCACAGTGCCCTTACCCATGGGGACTGGCTCCAGAGTGGCCACATGGTCCAAGCAAGCCAATCAAGGGCAATCAGGGACTTCTACAGAAACTGTTAGAAAAGATGGTATGATGCTAAGACGTAGACTCCAAGCCCAGAACTGTACTGACCATCTTTTCCAAAGCCTAGGGGAAATCTGCCATGGAATGAAGCCAGCACAAAGGAAAGTAAAGGATATGAGGGGGGAGGGGGAGGGAGGGGGGAGAGGGAGAGAAACAGAGGGAGATGGGGTGGGGAATAATAGCTGCTGTTATTGGCTGAATTGTGTTCCCCCCAAATTATGTTAAGTCCTAACCCTCAGAACCTCAGAATGTGACTTATTTGGAAATAGTGTCTTTACAGAGGTAATAAAGTTAAAATGAGGTCATTTGAGTGAGTCCTAATCCAGTACGACTGGTATCCTTATGAAAAGGGAAAATTTGGACACACACAGAGGGGAAATGCTGTGATAACACATTGGGACAATGCCATGTGAGGATGGAGGACTGGAGTGATGCATCTGCAAGCCAGGAAAGGCCAAAGATTTCCAGCAAACCACCAGGAGCTAGGAAGAGGCAAGGAAGGAGGTCTCTATAGATTTCAGTGGGAGCAGGGCCCTGCTGATGCCTTGACCTCAGACTTTTAGCCTCCAGAGCTATGAGACAGCATATTTCTGTTGTTTTAAGCCACCCAGTTTGTGATGCTTTGTTACAGCAGCCCTAGGAAGGGAATACAGCTTATATTTATAGAGCCTTTACTGTGTGTTCCACACAGATCTTAGTACTTTACAAACGTTAACTCATTTAATAGTCACAGTAGCCCTATAAGGTCATACTATTATCATACTATTATCTCCATTTTACAAATGAGGAAATTGAGGCACAGAGATGTTAAGTACCTTGCCCAAGTTCATATAGCTTGTTAAGACGTGAGGCCAGGATCAAAAGGCAGGCAGTGTCTGACCACTAGGCAATACTGCTGTCAAGGGAGATGGCGGCCTGATGGCACTGTTGCAGCTCTGGATCAGTGGTCAGAGGCCAGTTAGGAGAGCCAATAATTACCCATGTTTTTGCTTAAGCCCTTTGATTTGGGTTTCTGTCCCTAACCAACCCACACCATAGGCATCCCAGCTCTGTAGACCTTGCTCTACAGCGTGGTTCCCAGACACTTTGTCATCTCGCCCTCTCCACCCCTCCCCTGGGTACACTGCCACTGGGGTATGTCCCTAATTTCTTGCCTTGTTACAAGCTAAGTTACTTAAAAATGATACACTGGCTCTCTGGATGGTTCTCATGAACCAAAAGGCAGAGAGTGGCTAGCAAGGAGCAGCAAGAGAGCTGAAGGCTGAAGGGAGTTTTCTGAAAAATTCATCAGGGAAATTCTCCTTCCTGAGTGTGAAGCTGAGAGAATTAGAAGAAACAGGAATGAAGGCACACATGCAAGAAGTTCATGTGGGATTTTAGGGAACTGGGCATCAGCAAAGCTTCGTGGGTTGTTGGGAAAGATGTAATGGAGGGGGAAGGAGGAGGGGGATGGGGAGGAAGAGGAGGAAAGGGTACTTCTCCAGCGTCCCCCTTTCCCACATGCCTCTCCAGGTGTCAACAATCATCTGTCTCCAAGCATCTCTCCAATCTAGCCCTTCATCTCCTACAAGAGACCCTGGAGCTGACAAAGTCTCAGAAAGATAGTGAAGGTGCTCAAAAAGGAGGCTTCCTGATGAACAGTAGAACTTTTCAGTCTGCAGCACCATGGGCTAAGAGAACACCAGTTTACATTCTAGAAAACCCAGAGGGCCAGCAAAGAGGCACAGGGAACCTGCCATCAGCTCCCAACCTACTGCCTAGGAAGCTCCCCATAGAAGGTGAAAGAGAAAGTTTCAAGCCAAAAAAAGGTCTATGAATAAAAAAATGGGTGATAAACTTTGATAACTCAGAATGTCATGCTGTCAATCTGCAACACGTTGAAGACAGATTTAGAGTGTTTCAGAGGCCTCTGATGGAAGGAGACAGCTTGGTAATGCTTGTGGGTCTTCTTGTTGATGACAGACAGGGATGGATACAGACACCAAAGCAAGAAAGAGGCAGGAAACTGGAAGGAAGGACAGGAGACAGAAGACGTGGGACAGGAGAGACAGAACAGAAAATGAAAGGGCAAGAAATGACATGGAAGGGTTGGGATGGAAAGAGAACTCGTGGGGGCCTGGCAGAGTGACAAGTAACGCCGTGAGGTAGATGAGGGCAGAGAAGCCCAAACAAGGGAAAGGCCCACGCAACAGCATCTAAGGGCACACAGATGAGGCCAATGAATGCTGCAAGCAAATGGCTCTCTCAGTTGATAACCCTCATTAAACAGAATTTCACAAACGGCTTAATCTGAATTTCCACTACTTGATAGATTTCAAACCCAGAACAATTATTTCTGATGTAAAGCATCAATAAACAGTTGCCTGGACTGAATCCCAAGGAAACAGGGACGCTTCCAACAGGGTTGCTAGGATTAAAACTCCTTCAAACGCCGAATAAACACTGACTTATCTCTTTTTAAAGAACTTTTTTGTAAGGCCAAGGTTAGCTTTGCAAGGAAAGGCAGGAGGAAAATTAATCTAACTTACTGTGACCTCCGCCGGCTGGGTCTGAATTACATTTCCACGAGGCCTGTGAAGATCTTTCACGTCTGGCGCTCCATTAGTTGGTGTACTTAGCAAAGGTCGTGTGATGAGCAGACGTACTTTCTAGTCCAGAACGTGATCCTGCTGCACGGCCCCTTCCTGCTTCCCTGGTGTGTCTCTGTTGGAGGTCACCGGTGTGGGCATGAGTCTTCCTGCAAGGCCTCATCCAGAAGGCTCCTGAGAACGACAGATGTTACCACTGTCACCACAGCTCCGGGACGGCACAGGTTTTACGTGGTTCCCATGCTCAGGGCCGGAGAGAACTGAACAGAAGCCCTTGAGTTTCTTACACTCCTAAGGGGAGAGTCACGTGTACCTTTCAGGGAACTGCTTTATAGTGAGAACACCTGCAAGCTAAAAGTCAAAGGATGGAGGAGGGGGAGGAGGAGATAGCAAGGGAAGCCGGTGTGATAGGAAAGCTTCACAGCCCCTCAAACGCAAAGCTTTCTGTCTGTTGGTCTCACCCACAGTGAGACCACATTCTCTTTCTACGTTGCTCTATTACTTTTCCTTCAGAGTGGCGTCAGAATTCACGCCTTTCAGAAGATGGCACGAGCCAAAAGGAAAGACACAGCTTGTTGGATAATAACAACACACACTCGTATTCCTTCTTCAGGAGCTGAACCTCCTTCTGCTGGGAACAAACAGAGATGCACTGGGAACTGGGTCTGACCTTGCCCTCAAAGAGTTTAAACTCAAGGAGAGGCAGGTGTATCAATTACTTACTGGCACACATGGGCACTGGAGACGCCCGCCATGGCCTCCCCACCCACCAGCCTCCTGAGAGAATCTGCCCCCAGGTTGGCACTGGTCGGATAAGCATGTTCAAACCGTTTATGAACTGGAATTCCACTTGTCCTCTTTCTATCTATCTCTTTCCCTCTCTCCTCCTTTCTCTGTCACTTGCTACATAGGAAGTCATCTAACCATCTGTTGGGCTGTGTTTTCTCCAGTCTCTTCCCCCACTACTAGTTTGGAAGTTGTACATTCTATTCCCAATCTTTTAGTGTTGTCCCTTGAAACACTTAAATACATATTTAACTATATACTTTTCTAACAGCCTAAAGGGAATTGGCATCTTCATCTTCCTGCCTTCACATTCCCTGCACTCCAGACTTCTCTACAATTGCAGCTTGTTTACATACACAAAAAGGCATTGCAGTTGTGTTTTCGTTGATAGTTATGTAGAGCAGTAAGAAAGTTGTGGTAGGAACAAAGGAAACTGTGGTGGAGACAACCAGGGGGGCGCAGGGGGTCCAAGGGCAGGACACTGGGAGCCAATCACAGATCAGACACCCACTCTTCATGAGAGAGGAACTTCAGGCCGCCTGCTCTCCAAGCCTGGCCACCAAGAGTCACTGCTCCTGGCCTCGCAGTCACTGCTCTGCGAGCCCAGTGACTGAGCGAGGGGGAGCCTTTGTCCAGCTCACCATGGGGCTCCCCTTGGAGGGTGCCCCCCACCGTGCTCCAGGGGCTCCACGCTGTTCTTTGGGGTGAAATGCACACACAGGAGGACCTGGGCTGGGAGAGCACGTGGACATCCCTGTTACACCCACTCAAAGGTTCCCAGCTCTCTCCGTTCCTTCCGTTTGTAGCTTTTCCATCTTACTGGGCCAAGAATCACACCAAGTGACAAACCCTCTCAAGGGAAAGAGAAACTGTGAGATGATGTGAAATCAGAAGAAAACTCAGAACCAGAGACTGCAGCCTTGACAGAGGCCCTCATATCCCAGAGAGCTCTTCAGAGGAGCCACCCAAGGTTCCCCCACCTTGCCAGCCTGTCTACTTACATTTGCTATTCTTCTGGAACCAGCTATCAAAATGAATAGAAGATTTTTTGTTCCCTAACTAGGACGTAGAGTGATCTTTTTAAAATGTAAATTGGATTATGTTCTTCCCTTTCAAAAAGCCCTTTGATGGCTTCCCATCTGCCCCTTAAAATAAAATCCCAATTCCTTACCGTGCTGCATAGGTCTGGCTGCTGGCTGCTTCTCCCACCTGATGACGTGCTATTCTCCCCTGCCTCCCCCCACCCCAGCCCTGCACAGCAGCCCATTGGCTCCTGGGAACTGCCAGTCTCGTGCCCAGCTCACATCCTTTGCGCACGCTGGCCCCTCAGCCTAGAACACCCACCTCCTCTGACCCTGGCTCACCCCTGGCTCACTTCTCCTCATCCTTCAATTTTCAACTTAAATGTCACCTCCTTGGAGAAGCCTCTTTCTCCAATCACCCATCGAAATTAAGCACCACTGCCCATATATTTTCTTTTCACAGCACCATCTTTCCTTCTCTTTGTAGCACTTCCTTCAATGCATGATTTCTTATCCATTTGCTTGTTTTCTTGTTTATGGTCAGTCCTGCCCCACCAGGCTGCAAGTTCCCCTGCAAAGGACCCTGTCTTATTCACTACTGTTTCCCCAGCACCTAGAACAATGCCAATATATACAGGCCACTCAATAATTATTTGTTCAATGAATGAATTGATTTCTTAAATACACACTTATTGAGCATTCCAAGGTTGTGGCAAAGAGCAG
Source organism: Mesoplodon bidens (assembly GCF_964165515.1). Classification (NCBI taxonomy): domain Eukaryota; kingdom Metazoa; phylum Chordata; class Mammalia; order Artiodactyla; family Ziphiidae; genus Mesoplodon; species Mesoplodon bidens. The sequence goes on along the minus strand of NC_138162.1, from coordinate 22,591,520 downwards.
GCAAGATCATACTATGCAAATATGAATGGTTATCATCATCAGTATCATGACTGTTTCTACCCGAGATAGACTTGCAGGCCAACCACAAGCAGGTCTTGCCAGGCTGGTTATTTCCAACATAATCCGAACAATAACAACCATTGAAAAGGTTAAGTTTTTGCCACACCTTGCCCAAGGATCATTTACAATCCAATCATTTGGATTAATCTCTTGACTTAGGTTTGATATGTTTTTGTCAAGCAAGCAAATATATATTGATACTTGCAAAGAGCTTCCTGCATGTGGTACCCACTAAAATATGGCTTCATTTTCCATAGTAACTGTCTCTAGAAGCTCATTCCCAGCTGTGCTGGGTCATTTAGCTAATCTGCAGTAAGTATGGTATTGATCCAAGCAGCAAGGGAGGAGCACATTAGCCTGGCCCACAGAAGGGTGATTACTTTGACTGCATGGTCACTTCACAGACTTGGCTGAAGTCTCAACACTATACGGAGATGGTCTGGAAGTCAGCCCTCTGCCTCATCTTGCCCCCAACCACCTCCATGCACATTCACACAGGCAGTGGGATCTGAGTTGGCCACAAGGGGAGTGGCAATGTGATGACAGCATCTCAAGGAGACCTTACCATGTCATTCCCATGAAAGGGCTCTTATCATTCATTTCTTCATTCCTTCAATAACTGACACTGTCTTATAAAAACGATAATATGCAGTGCTCACTAAGATGCATTAAAATTGATATTCTTATATGCTGCTTATGGAAATGTAAATGAGCATAATTATTTGAAAAGCCCATTTGGCAGAATACATCAAAAAGTTCATATTCTTTGACCCTATAATTCCACTTCTTTGACTTTATTCTTAGTAAATAGTCATGGATGTGCAGCATTGCTTTAAATAATTATAAATGTCCAAAAACAGGGGATTGGTTAGCTGAATAAGCTATTGTACCTCTTTTCAGAGACTACTTACTCTTCAGCCATGGAAAAGTATTTGTGATTTATTAAGTGGAGGGTTGGAGGGGGTGAGCAACTTTCAAATAGCATGGATAATTTGTACACCATTATCCCAAAGTGTTCAAAACTAAATTTGCATATATACATAGAAAAACTACTGGACTGATAAAAGGGGGGGGTGGGCGCCCAGGGGATGTTTCTTTATTCTCTATTCTGTCAGTGTTTGAAAGATTTCACAATTTAAAAAAAATGAAAGAAAAAAATTGAAAAGATATACATCAAAATATTAACAGCAGATGTAGGATTCCAGGGTATTTTTTACTTTCTTCTGAGAGATTGTCTGTATTTTCCAAGTGTTCTTAAATGAACTTGAATTCTTTTTAGGATCCAAAAAGATAAACAAGAAAACCTCCTTTACAAACAAAGCAACATTCACACAGAGCGCCCAGTTGGTGTGCACCTGGCATGTGTGGGGCCTGAGAAGCTGTGATGGAATTGAGAGCTAGATGGGGAAAGAGAACAGGCATCCAGGCAGGAAGAACGGCTTGGATAGACTCCGAGGTGGGGAAACACGTACAGAAAATGTGGTGAATCCTGCTGTTTGGCTGGTTAGGACTCATAAAAGATGTGGTGGGAGATCAGACTAGAAGGGTCAGGAGGACCCAGATTCAGACAACTAGGAGTCATAAAAGTGGGGTGGGGAGGGACGCGTGGGGAGCCTCTGTGTTGGAATGGTCCCCGCAGGCTGAGTGGAGGGTGGTTGGATGGGCCACACCACAGGCATGGCATCCAGTGGAGAGGCTGGAATGTGGCCAGGAGAGAGATAAGTGGGCAGTGGCTGTGGGACCACCGGGAAACATCCCCCAAGGCCCAGCACAGGCTGGGTCCAGCACTCCCTGGAATGGTGGTTATGAGTTCAAGCTGAGGCACCAGGTAGCCTGGGTTTGATCCTGGCTTCACTGCTCACTAGTTGTGTGGCCACAGGCCAGTTACATCACCTCTCGGTGCCTCAGTGTTTGCATCTGGATAGTGGGGATAATAGCAGTACCATGTCGCAGAGCTGCAGGGAGGATGTCAACAGAGGTAAAGTTAAAAAGTTGACAAAGTCAAGATGAAGGAGAGACTGGAAGGATGCTATAGGAAGTGTCAGTGACCCAGCCTCTGCTCCCAGCTTTGGCACTAACTGCCAGATGGGAAGTCAGGTGAAGATCATTGTCCCAGGATGAAATTCCCCAACTGATGACAGTGCATGTGGGCGTGGCCTCCCCTCCTGGGCCCAGGATGCATTTGTTCTGACTCCACCTCCCACCTGTGGCCAGGAGATTAATGGGTGCAGCCTATTTCATCTAAACTGACCCTTCACAGCACCTGTTCTGGGGCCAAGGTCCAACCACTTATAAGGAAATAAAGAAAAACTCCAGTTACCCACCACACACATCTTGCCTCCACCAGGCCCAATGCAAACTGTAAGTGGCTTCTTTAAAAATCAAGAGTTGGAGGCAGGGACTTCCCTGGTGGCGCAGCGGTTAAGAATCCACCTGCCAATGCAGGGGACACGGGTTCGATCCCTGGGCCGGGAAGATCCCACATGCCACGGAGCAACAAAGCCTGTGCGTCACAACTACTGAGCCTGTGCTCTAGAGCCTGCGAGCCACAACTACTGAGCCTGCGTGCCACAGCTACTGAAGCTCGTGCACTCTGGAGCCCGTGCTCCGCAGCAAGAGAAGCCACCGCCATGAGAAGCCTGTGCACTGCAACAAAGAGTAGCCCCCACTCGCCACAACTAGAGAAAGCCTGTGTGCAGCAACGAAGACCCAAAGCAGCCAAAAATTTAATTAATTAATTTTAAAAAAAAGTGTTGGAGGCAGAGGTGCTTTTGGTCTGAGTGGGCCGGGGAGGCTAGTGGGAGGAGCCGTGTCCCCAGCATCCCTACCTCCTCTCCTATTTCCAGAACCACAGAAGTGATAAACAGGCTCACTCCAAGGCAAAGGAAATGCACAATCAATCCACGCCTTTCGGACTGGGCTACAATTTAAGGAGAGGAGGAGAGAAGATAAATAAAAAGGCCTATTTTCTAGAGAGCCATTTAAGCCCAGAGAGAAGACGTAATTATGTGCGCACCAGCTCTGCTTAAACTCGGCCCCAGCTCTCTCAAAATTGCCCTGAGATAATCAAAAGGAAGTGAAGAGGAACAACACAGACTCCAATTCAGAAGAGGCTGTGGTAATTAGCACCCAATGCCTGGCCCCCGCTGTCAGGCAGAGCAGTTGGTCACAGTGGGGCCTCCTGCTGTCTTCTAGTGGCAAAGGAAGACACTTCGGCTCTTCCTAACTCACCTCGAAGTTGGAAAGCACAGTACTGACACATCCATGACTGTATTTCTAGAATCATCCCTCAAAGAGATAAATGACTTCCTCTAGCCAGTGCCGTCCGACCTGCGCCTGGGAATAGATAAATTCATTTACCCATGAGCTAAATCTCCATTTTTCTCCTGGCACCATCTATAATCCCATCTCTTTCAATCTTTGAGGCACTCGATGTGATGAATGTGTCCCAGTCATGGGACGAGAGGTAAAACCCTCACTGGGAGCATCAAGCAGCCTATCTTAGGGCCAAGCCCATGTGACAACCTGCTCTGGGGGCACCTGGGTTCAAGAAGCCACCACACAGAGGGTCTCCTAGAGAGAACTACACTTGTTTCCAAGTAGAAATGCTTTCCTTTCCACGACAGGCCTGTCTGCCTGGACCCGGGCAGGCTGAGGGCTGCCTCTAAGAATGGCAGGGCCCTTCCATGACTCCATGGAAGTCATGTAGGGTCCTTCCATGTCCCCTGCAGCAGGAGACAAGAGCTGGCTGGGATCAGAGGAAGGCAAGACGGCAGCCTGGCTCCCGCCAGACAGTCCAATCCCCCAGCTCCTGCAGGAGGTAAGTGGATCTAGACAAAGATTCTCTATTGCTGGAAATTCCTCCTAGGGATTTTAACAAAGCAAGACCACAAGAGTTTCCCTCCTCTATCTCCTCACAGCCCTCCCAGGAGCATGGGTCAGGGTCACCCAGAGCCCACAAGCCTCAGTTTCCTCATCCATAAAAAGGGGATCTTAGTTCCTATCCTGCAAGGATTCTGAGAAGCCAAGCATAGACACAGGTAAGATGTAAGGGCCCTATTACTCTGTCCTAACCAGTCAGATTGCAGCAAAGCACCTGGTCCAGTGTGGCTCAGCCCCCACTACATGTTAGCATCACTGGGCAGCCGTAAAATAAATAATAGACAAAACATGATGCCTGGCCTCTATCCTAGACCAATTACATCCCATCTCTGCCAGTGGAGCTGGAGTCAGTGTTTCTCAACGTGCAGCCAAGGCCAAGAAGCTCTGGCTTGGTTTGCTAGCTCGCAAATTCCTTTCCTCAGACCCCAGGGTCAGCTCCTAATCAGGATCTAAATGGTTAACACATGGTTGGTTCCGTGGGCTCAGGGGCAGCCCTGAGCCTTTCCTAGGAGAGGCAAAGGAATGATGACACACTGGTTGTGACACATCAGAAGGGACACGGGCTTGAAGCACGGACAGTGATGACAGCGAGGCAGATATTCTTTGAGTTCATACTGAGTGCTGGGCACTGTGCTGACTGCTTGGTGTGGATTGTGTCTCTCTTAATCCTCATCATGACCCTTGAGTTGGCACCGTTAGGAAGGCGATTTTACCGACAAGGGCACTGAGGCTTAGAGGGGTCAATAGCCATCTGGGGTCACATGTCACAGAAGAGAATTTTGCCTCTGTCCCCATTACTGGGGCACACTGCTCACCTTGCCTCTCTGTGCATCAGTTCCTCGTCTGTGGGTCAGGAGGGGTCCAGGGGAACCCCAGCCCCGAAGGCCGTAACTGGCCCCAGCAGTGAAGTAGCTCTAGTGCAGTGTGATTTAGGTTCAGCCCATCAGATGCACTTAAGTGCATTTGGCAGGTGAAGGTGAGGCAAGGGCTGTACTCCTGCTGCTTCTGCTCCTTCAGCAGGTGCAGCAGTATTTGCAGGAGTCCCCGTATGCCAAGTAGCAGAACTTGGGCATCATTACTTTTCTGCTGTGGGTATAGCTGGTGGCTGCTCCCGCATTCCCCCGTCTCCCGACTGTGGCAGAGGCAGGGGCTCCTCTGGCAGCTGGTCTGCAGTGTTGTTCTGAGAGTCCTTTCTGGAGACCTGGCCAAAGGTCTACTCCTCTCGCCCTTCAAGTGCTACTGTAAGTACCTACTTCCCTGACTTAAATCCCTTTCTTCTTCTTTTTTTTTTTTTTTGCGGTACGCGGGCCTCTCACTGTTGTGGCCTCTCCCGTTGCGGAGCACAGGCTCCGGACGCGCAGGCTCAGCGGCCATGGCTCACGGGCCCAGCCGCTCCGCGGCATGTGGGATCTTCCCGGACCAGGGCACGAACCCGTGTCCCCTGCATCGGCAGGCGGACTCTCAACCACTGCGCCACCAGGGAAGCCCTCCCTTTCTTCTTAAACAGCTAATGTTACTTGTATCATGTGCCACTAAATGAACCCTGATTCCTACAGGTACACTCCCACCAACTTATCTGGCCTCAAGAGTGGCAACCATATGAATAAGGGGGAGATAAGCTCTGCACTGAACCAGGGGCCAGAGATGGAGGCCTCTGTCTCCAGGGGGCGCTTGGGTGAAACATTTGCCTAATTTGAGCCTCAGTCTCCACATCTTTAAAGCGAGGACCGCAGTGCAGCCCACACCCATCGGGCTTTCAGCAAACGCTCACTGGTCCTTCAGAAGCTTAGTCTAGCCAAGGAGAGGGGCTATTAACAGGGAAATCGGAGCTGTACAGTATCTCGGTTGTCTTGAGAGATGATTCTGCAGCAGTGGGACACAGAGGAGGGACGGTTCCCGGGGAATGGGAGAGCACCACAGAGGGAGTCAGCATTGAGAGGTCAGGGACGGGGAGTTACAGATGGAAGGACCATTTGACAGAGACTCAAATCTGCAAGAGTCTTAGGAGTTTGAGAAACAGTAGACAGAAACAGTCTTAGGAGTTTGTAAACAGTAGGGCAGAGCAGGGGAGAGCCAGGGGGAAGAGTCTTTGGGAGGGCAGGTTCAGATCTTCTGGGGCCGTGATGGCACAAGGTAACCCTCCACACCTGCCACCATCCATTCCAGCTCCTGCCTCTTCACAACCTGACAGCCACAGCCAACCTGTGAGGTGGGAGGCAACTCATGTTTGTCCCATTTTACAGAAGAGGAAGCTGAGTCTTAGAGGCCCGAAGCTGATACAAGGTCACACAGGGAGTTCAGGGGGGAAGGAAGAATGAGGACTAGCTCTCTCCTGCTGTCCAGTCGACTCTTCCCCAGCACGCCCGCCCGCTGTCAGTCTCAGGGGCCAGCTCAGGGGGTGGGGCCGGACTTCCTGATGGAGCAGCTGCAGCTCTGCAGTCACCTGGTTGGCAGAGGCATGTTTGGGGGCCTGAGGAAGAGTCCTGGGCTTCTGCACAGAAAGCCAGGGCCACAGAGACAGAAAGCCCTGGAGCAAGGGCAGCATAGGGCTCAGCCTGCCGCCAACTCCATAGTCACTCCAGTTCTCATGGTTTTAAGGGAAAAAGACACGGAACCTGATCCCAGTCTTACCCCAGCTCTGTCACTGACCCTGGGGAAGGCTCATCACCTCACTGAGTCTCAGCTTGCTCATCAGTAAAATGGGGATAATAAACCTCACTTTGGTTACCCCCGGAGTTTTTGGAGAGACAAGTATGATACGGATATAAAAGCCCCTGGTCACCCATAGGACCCAGTTGTCTGAGGCCTTCACTTGAGGAATGGGGTTGGGGGGCTCTTCACACACGCACCAGACGTGGGCATTTTCTCTTTTGCCCCTTGTTTCCTGTCTCTGCTTGGTTCGCCCCAGCCCCACCCACCCAGCCTATTGAGCATCTGCCTGACATTGCCTCCCTGTCCTTGTCTTTGTCCTGGGGGGAAGGGGAGGGGGGAGGGGGAGGGGCGTCCCAACACAGGAGGAAAGGCCGCCAGCAGCGAATCTCATTCCTGCTCTCTGGGCAGCAGAGCCTGAACTCCCCACAAGCTGGGTTTGGCTGTGACCCGGGGCGGCCGAGGTGCTCACCCTTTTGTTCTGGGCATCTTAACACCGTGCAGCCACTGCTGCCATTCCACCGCCAGCCCTGTGAGGAGTTCCATCCCATTAACTCCTCCACGTCACCATGGCAACACAGGCTCCCGACTCTCCCAAAGATGTGAGATAGGAGTGCTGCCACCAAGGCGGGCCTGCACCCCCTCCCCAGATACGCAGGAGGGCCAGAGACCTCAACTCATTTCCAGTCAGAACAGCCGTGCCACCTGAGCTCCTACTATGCGCCCAGCACCTGCCTCCAGAAACACCCCCACCCAAGATGGAGCACCCCCTACCCAGCCACTGATGTGTCAGCAGATGGCTTTCAGCCCATTTTAGGTTTTCTCCCTGACTGTGTACCTGCCTTTTCTCCTCACAGCACCGAAATCCAATCATAGCAGAGCTGGTGCTGACACAGTAATAGTGTGTAGCTGCTGTACCCCGCCATTTCTCATTGGCTCCCCAGTGTAAATTCTGAAGTACACACGGTGGTTCCTCCCATTTTATAGACGAAATTGAAGCTCAGAGAGGTTAAGTAACATGCCCAAGGTAACACTGCCATTAAGTGGGAGACAATATTTAAATTCAAGGCTGTTTTTAGACTCACAGACTTAGAGAATGAACTTATGGTTACTGGGGTGGGGAAGGATGCGGGGACAGAGAGACTGAGAGTTGGGGATTGACATGTACACATTGCTATATTTAAAATAGATAACCAACAAGGACCTACTATTTAAAAATAAATAAATAAATAAATAATTAAAAAAATAAGTTCAAGGCTGTTTTTTACTTGGTATATGTGACACTTACGTAACTCTTACAATATTCCAGGCACTGTCCTGTGCTTTATACATATTAAGTCTTTTAACCCTTGGGTAGGTACTGTCAATAGCTCCACCTTACAGATGAAGATATCAAGGCAGAGAGAGGTTAAGTAATTCGCCCAGAGTCATACAGAAAGAGATGGAGACTGGATTCAAGCCCAGGCAGTCTGGCTCCTGAGTTTGTGTCCATAACCACTATACAGATGGTCCCCAACTTATGAAGTTTCGACTTAACAGTTTCTCTATTTTACAATGGTGCAAAAACTATACAGATTCCATACAAATTGTACTTCGACTTTTTTTTTTTTTTTTTTTGTGCGGTACGCGGGCCTCTCACTGTTGTGGCCTCTCCCGTTGCGGAGCCAGGCTCCGGATGCACAGGCCCAGCCGCTCCGCGGCATGTGGGATCTTCCCAGACCGGGGCACGAACCCACGTCCCCTACATCGGCAGGCGGACTCTCAACCACTGCGCCACCAGGGAAGCCCTGTACTTAGACTTTTTGATCCTTTCCACATATGGTATGATACTCTCTCTGATGCTGGGCAGCAGCAGCCTCAACTCCTTGTCAGCCACACCATCACGAGGGTAAATAACTGATACACTTACAACCATTCTGTACCCAGGCAACCATTGTTTTTCACTTTCAGTGAACTATTCAATGAATTACATGAGATATTCAATACTTTATTATGAAATAGGCTTTGTATTAGATGATTTTGCCCAATAGTAGGCTAATTTAAGTGTTCTGAGTATGTTTAAGGTAGGCTAGGCTAAGCTATGTTGTTCAGTAGGTAAGGTGTATTAAATGCACTTTTGGCTTAATGATATATTCAGCTTATGATGGGTTTATTGGGACATAACCCCATCGTAAATCGAGGAAGATCTGTACTACGTTTGATTGTAATTCTAGGGCTCCTCTCTCCCAAGCTGCACGCTACCCCACCCTGAAGTCAAGAAACTGGCCACCTGACCACTCTGGTAGCTGTGCCTGGCTTCTCTCACTGAGCTGCTCTCTCAAACCAAGCAACTGGCTAGTTTGAGGATTTTATCTCCCCAACCTTCCTGCAGCTTTCTTTTCCAATTTCCCTCGCTCTCAAAGTAATCTCATGTTTCCACTCACTGCTCTGGGCTTTAAAAGGCTCCCGTTTGGAAGAACAGACGGGAATTGTCTTGCCTTCAGAGAAGAGCCTTTCAGTGCCCTGGCAGGGGAAGTCCCCCTGTCCTCCCACACACAGCCTGTCTCCAAAGACCATTAACGCAATCACTTAACGAGAGGCCAGCGGTTTGAAGGGAAGAAGAAATCATAAAATCCATCAAACCTGTATTTGTCTCATTAAAAGTGTTTCTAATTTATAATGTCCTGGAATGCAGATGCCTCCCAGCTGTGCGGGCCTGGTCGTGCTGCCTGGTGCACACCCCCTCCACTCCCGGGCCCCCCTCCCACCTCGCTGGGACTGCCATCAATTTCTGCTCATCAGCGGCACTTACAGTAAATGGATTCATTTGTGGCAATGGGAGCTGAGAGACAAAGGTGACAATATAATTAAGGTTTTTAATTCTATGCCTGAACAGTTAAGTCCAGAACTCATGATAATTAGCCGGCTGTAATGAAAGATCTTTAATCGTTATTTTCCCTTTGTTTCCTATAATTGTTCATTTTGGCCAAGTACATTTGTTCTTTCATTTGAATCTGGCTGCACAGTTTTATGTCACTTCCACTACTCCTATAAAACTCCAAAGAAAATATGTTGTGGAGCTGGTCATTTACAAAGTCATGGCGAGATAGCACCGGGAGCTCATCTGCGCACAACCGCTGACTGGGGGCCGTGGCTACTTTCTGGAGGAAAGAAACCTGGGCTCGAGCAATCCACAGGCCTGGGGATGTGGCTACATAAAAGCAAGCACTGGCAGGAGAAGGAAAAACAATGGGCCCTGCACAGCTGAATTAGCCACAGGAGTTGGTGTGCAAACTGGTTCACGGAAGAGTGTATGTGTTGTTTTTTTTCACGTTTTAGCATTCCTATTAACAGGGTGCATCTTACAATGGATGTGCGTAACTAACATCATGTGTACCTTTTGTATTTCCTGAAAAGTTATAAGTAAATTGACAGTGTTTCTTATAGTTGATGAGACCTTAGAGTTAGGAAAACATGGTAAAAGCGTCTTCCATACAGCAAATATTTCCCAAGGACCCGCTACATTCCAGGCAGGGCGCTGGGAATGCAGCGGTAAGTAGAAACTGACCAGTCCCTGCTGTCATTGCCTCCACAATCTGGAGGTTCATCATCAACTCAGTCTCCTGTCCAACCACAGCTGGCCAGCTGGACAGGATAGTTTTCACTTGCTGTGGACTGTTTGGACCCTGTTTCAACTATGGGTCCAGGTAACCAGATTTCTGGTAGGCAAATGCCTCTCAGAAACCAGAACATCAAAGCAAGAGGCTGGGGGCTTACAGCAAGGGAATGGAGGAACCCAGGCATTTGAATTCTGTCCCACAGCTGCCCAGGATTGGGGAAGAACCCAGCTGGGGAAATTGGGTGGGAGGACTGTAATAGGAAAGGAAAACAGGCCTCAGACAGGACCTAAGGAATGCACTGGGATGTGGGGGGCACCTGGGCAGAAGGCCTGGGTGGCTTGTGACACAGTCCGTGTCCTTTCTCTCCTCTCTCCACTCCTGATATGAGTCCTGAGAGTTGCATGCCGCAAGTGAGCTCATATATTTCCGGAGAGGATTGGGGCTAAACTGGGCCTCCTCTGATGCAGTGCCCTTCAGCTCGAGGTTCTAAACCTTGCTTCCTCTCAAATTCCCTTTAGTTACCAGTTACCAGGAAGAAGAAAACTAGGCCACCCCAATAAAAATCTTCTTGCTCTTCCACAATCCATTCTACACACAAAGTCAGAGTGATTGTTTTGAAAACACATGGCCCTTCCTTCCCTGTAAAAATCTTCAGAGGCTTCCCAGTGTCCTTTGGAGACAAACCTAACCCCTAGAAGCAGCCAAAGGAGTCCTGCATTGCCTGCCCTCGTCTGCCCTCAGCTTGGGCCTTCCCCTGCAGCCTGCTGCTCAGCCCTGATGTGGCCAGCTCATTTCAGCTCCCGGGCCTCCTCCCATACTGCCTGCGCTGCCTGGGGGCGTCTCCAACCTCCAACCGCCCTTTGCTTGCCCAATGGCTCACTCCAGAAGTCACCTTGGATAGGCTCAGGCACCAAGTACCAAAAAGGCCAAGGGAAGAGCTGTCCTTCTCATCGGGCAAGAGGGTCTGAAAGGCAGGAGGTGGTTGTGGGTCTCAAATGCACCCCTTTGGGCCCCTCGCCAGAGCTCACTTACAACCCGCAGAATAAGCTGAAAACTGGCCCTGGCACAGGTAGGGGTTGGGGAGGGATGAACATGTTTATAAGTCAAGTGAGGCCCCAGCATACCCCCTTCTGTCCCTCCTGCACAGCCACTGCCTGAGCTCCCACGGCTGCCCTCTCTCTCCTCGCTGGCCTCCCGACCTCCAGTCTGTCTCGAGACCCGGCTTCCTAAAACCTCACTGGGTCAGGACCCTTACTTAGAGGAAATCAAGGGCCCTAACCCTGGCACCCAAGGCCCTAACCCTCTCCCGCCGATCCCCTGCTACCCTCTATCCTGAACTTTCTCCTTTAGCAGAAAGTGGCTCTCGCTCGTCCCACACTGTGTCCTGCCTTGAGGTCTTTGCTGATGCTGTCCTCTCCACCCAACAGGCCTGTCCCCTTCCCACCACATCTTGCCTGCTGCCTGCCCTGGACTGGGTCAGATGGCCCTCTACTGGCACCCACGGTGTTCCCATCAGTGCGCTCTCCACACCGCTTTATCTTTATCTGCCCACGGCACTCCACCTGCCTGCACAGAAGCAGATGGGCTTGTCCACCACTGTCCCCCAGTGCTAGGATGGGCCCCGACCCAGATCAGGATGCACTGTGTTAGGAATAAATGAATGGAGATGGGGAGAAGCTGGCCAGTCCAGAGGCAGCCGGACCCCACCAAGCCGGGCTCTTTAGCCCTCCAACAAACATCTTGTGAACCCCTTCTCTGTGCCAGGCCCTGGGCTCGACACTGAAACACTAAGTCAAGTAAGAGAACCACCCAGCCTCAAGTTACAGTTTTCCAGGGAGCTCACAGGGTACAGTGGTTACGAACACAGGTTCAAATACCACCTCTACTACTTACTAGCTGTGTGTCCCTGCACGAGTTTCCCACCTTTTCTGTGCCTCAGTTTCTTTATCTACAAAATGGGGACAATAATAGCAGCTACCTCAAAGTGTGATTTGGAGAATAAATGAGAAATATATGACAAAGTGGTTGAATAGTGAATAGTGCCTGGCCCATTACAAATGCAAAAATAATATTAGCTCCCCCAGTTTGCCGCTGGTCCCTGCCCTCGGAGCAGCCTCCCTCAAGCCCACACTCTCGTGCTCCTGGTCCCTCAGGGAGCCACTGAGGCAGAGCCAAGACAGCACAGGCTGAGGAGTCACCCAGATAGGAATGCAAGACCTGGCTCCACCAACTAGCTGTGTGACTTTGAGAAAGATACATGTGAAGTGGACCATTTCCCACAGAACCCAGCCAAGCATCCTTTTTCCCTTAGGACAAGCAGAGAGGGAAAGAATAACTGCTCTGCCTGCTTCACAGAGCCTGTGAGGATAGAACAAGAGAATGGATGTAAAAGTCCTCTGTGAGCTGCACAGAGATTATCCCAATCAGAGCACCGCATCCAGGGGGTCAGCCAGGTGGGCTGGACTAGGCTGGTGTGTGCACGAGGACATACACACTACACCAGAATCCAGGGACAGGAAGCCACTGCAGAGGGAGGGAGGAGCAGAGGGTGACAGACGCTTGACAGCTTTACAAGCAGGGCCTCAGCGAGCTTTGGGGGCACAGCCTGGGGTGGCCCCATCCTCCGATCCCTGGTGCTGATTTCCGGGGCCCTTCCCCCCAGCACCTGGCAAGCTCATCATGACAGCAAGTGCCACTCCTGAGGACTCACCCTGGCCGCAAAGCTGTTCCTGTGCCCTTGAATCTATTAAACGGAGCAAAGTGATTAATTATTTTACTGTCTTTATGGCATCAGCTTTAACTTGCTTCCCATCCAGATTTCCAATTACATAGGCCCAAGTCTTAAACTCAGGAGGACATGTATTATTGAACTATTTATAATCAGAGTTTTTCAGAGCAGAAAAAACTCTGCCAGGCAAGAGCTACACAACCAAAATTAATGATTCAGAGACCAGAGACAATCTTTCCATAATCAGAGGGGTGTGGGATGCAGTCAGGAAAAGAATGGAGAGGTGAGTCTAAATCAAAGGTGCCAAATCATTTTCCACTGAAGGGCACAGACTCCCCCGCAAAGGGGAAGGCAAATCAATTGGTGGGTGGGAGTTGGGAGGACACGCCCATGCAAAATGCAGTGAAATGTAGTTGGAGTTATTCTTTTTTTTCTTTAAAATACTTATGAATTTTAAAATTGAGATGTAATTGACATAGAACATGTTAGTTTCAAGTGTACAACATAATGATTTGATATTTGTATGTATTGTGAAATGATCATCACAGTAAGTTTAGTTAACATCCATCACCTCACATAGTTACAAATTTTTTTTCTTGTGATGAGAACTTTTAAGATCTACTTTCTTAGCAGCTTTCAAATACACGATAGTGTTACCGACAATAGTCACCATACTGTACATTACATCCCCAGGGCCTATTTATTTCATAAATGGAAGTCTGTACATTTTAAACCCCTTCATCCATTTCACGCACATCCGCCTCTGGCAACCACCAATCTGTTCTCTGTATCCACGAGTTCATTTTCTGTTTTGTTTTATTTTGTTTTCAGATTCTACATATAAGTGAAATCATACACTTTGTCTTTCTCTGCCGGACTTATTTCACGTAGCATAATGCCCTCAAGATCCTCCCATGTTGTCACAAATGGCAAGATTTCCTCCTTCTTTATAGTTGAATAATATTCCATTGTGTATATTTAATGTACACCGTTGTGTGTGTGTATATATATATATATATATATATATATATATATATATATCCCACATTTTTAGGGTGTTTTGATGAAAATGGTGTGCCCTGGGTTACTTTAGTCACATGAACTGTTTTTTTGTTTTTTTGTTTTTAATATTTGTTTCTTTATTTATTTATTTGGCTGCGCCGGGTCTTAGTTGTGGCATGCAGGATTTTTCGTTGCTGCATTTGGGATCTTTAGTTACGGCATGCGGGATCTAGTTCCCTGACCAGGGATCGAACCCAGGCCCCCTGCATTGGGAGCACAGAGTCTTAGCCACCGGACTACCAGGAGAGTCCCAACTCTGGGTTTAAAATGGAGACACATCACTACTGATAACCAGGGTGCCCACTCCGCCTGATAACTCCAAACATCTAGCTGCTTCCAGCACCTCCTTAATTAGTTCTGGAAAACTCATGTGTTTTTACCAGCAAGTCCTATCAGCTACCACTTCACCTCCTCCTTCAGCTCCTGCCAAGTCACAGGAGAACACACACCGCTGCCTCGGAGCCACTTTTATGCCACCGTCCACTGGGAAGCACCATCTCCACAATGGATGTGCCAGAACATCCTAGGGGGTCCACAGCCTGTGTGTGTCCCTGTGGGGATTGCCTCTCCCCCAGTTTGGTGTTGCAAGGAGGCTTGTGTTCCAATGATTTGCAGAGGTTTTTTTTAGAACAGGCCTTTCCATGTTTACCCACTGTAACTCCCTCCTCACAGGCCCCAGACAGGAGTCCATGATGGATTTGGACAAGGAGAAAAGTTCTCAGACAGATTCTCCTCCTTGCTAATGATTCCAGGCCTATTGCCATGCTGAGTTTGTCAGCCTGGCTTCCTCAGTACACAGGCAGATTCCTGGAGGACCCTCCAATCAGTCACCCAGATGGGCTCAGCTCAGGATCAAGCCAGGTCCCTGCTACAGGAACATGGAGGGGACAGGAACAGTAAGATCACTTCTGTGTTGGACCAGTCTGTGTCCTCCCAGAAACCCATTAGGTAAATGCCATTAGCCCCATTTCACAGAGATGAAACTGCAGCTCGAAGAGGTTAAGTAATTTTCCCAAGATTCCACAGCTAGTAGGTGGCACCAGGCTCTACCATGATCCATCCCAGGTCTTGGATGCCAAGATTCAGTTATGACTCTGCCTCCTGCTGCTTGTTTAAGAATATATAAGTTGACAATCCATTAGCAGGACTTTGTCTAGAAAAAAACTATTTTCAACATAGAAGAAATAAATGTTTTGTTTGTTTGTTTTCTGCAAGGGAAGCAGAGGAAAGGACTGTCATCAACAAACCCAGGCACGGTCTGTTCCCTCCTGGAGTGCATGTTTGCTTAAGTAAAGCTGCAGTCTTAAAAAGATGACCCTAGAAAAGGTACCTTCTTTTATTTTATTATTATTATTTTTTAAAATAAATTTATTTATTTATTGGCTGAATTGGGTCTTCGTTGCTATGAGCGGGCTTTCTCTAGTTGCGATGAGCGGGGGCTACTCTTTGTTGAGGTGTGAGGTCTTCTCATTATCGTGGCTTCTCTTTGTTACGGAGCACGGGCTCTAGGCATGCGGGCTGCAGTAGTTGTGGCACGTGGGCTCAGGAGTTGTGGCTCGCGGGCTCTAGAGTGCAGGCTAAATAGTTGTGGCACACGAGCTTTGTTGCTCCGCGGCTTTTGGGATCTTCCCGGACCAGGGCTCAAACCCGTGTTCCCTGCATTGGCAGGCGGATTCTTAACCTTGAGCCACCAGGGAAGTCCCGGCACCTTCTTTTAAAAGCCTTTTTTTTTTTTAATGGTGGAGACTGCTCAGTTGCTCAGGAAACCTCTTTCCACCACTCCTGAGCATTAAGCTAGACACCTCCCAGCCTTCCTTGCAATTGGGCGTGGCCACGTCCATGGTTCTAGCCAATGGAATGACAGCAGAGCTGTCTTCTCTAGTTATAGCTCTGGTCCGTAAGAACCTCCCCACAGGACTCTCCGGGCTCTTTCCACTCTTACCAGTTTGATGCAAGTAAGTGTCATGACCTTGGAAACCAAGGCTGAAAGTGGTAGGTCCAGAAAGTTATGGAGGCTGGGTCCCTGAATCAGCATGGAAGGAGGACCACCTACCTATCTAGAGTTGCCTAAAAACAAGAATACCCAGTCACATGTGAATTTCAAATAAGCAATGAATAATTTTCAGTATAATATGTTGGGGACAAACTGGGGAGAGAGGCAACCCCAGTCACGTTTCTGTAACTGCTCTGGGCTCTTAGGATCACTGGGTAAACAGCTATCATTTGGAACCTACTTAGACTAAAAAATTATCTGTTGTTTATCTGAAACTCAAATTTAACTAGGTATCATATTTTATCTGGCAACCCTACAACCTGTCAGAACACCTGTCTAGTATTTTACAGGAGTGAGACATAAATGTCTGTTGTGTTTGAGCCATTATATATTTGGAGGTTTGTTTGTTATAGCAGCTAGCATTCTACCATCGCTCCCTTGAGGCATCAGATATTAAACAGCCCAGGAGTCCAGCCCTGTACGGACTAATCAGCATTTATGCAAGTGGATGTCTTGTCACCAGCTCTTCCTGCCTGGACTGCTGTAGCTCGGTAGAGCCTATGAAGCTTTCACCCCTCTCTCTTCCATGGACACATTTGGAGCACCGGAGAGGACGAGAGAACAGACTTAGTTCTCACCCCACCCTGTACCCCATGGGTGACTCCACTTGGGTTCACCAATAATTCCAGGGCGCTCATGAGCAGATGCAAACCAAGGCTCAGAGAGTCCAGAGACAGTAAATCTGGGATGAAAGGGGTGCAGGTAAGCTTTGGGAAAAAGTAGCAGCAACACTGAGCCCCTCCTGGGAACATGAAAATAGCTACCATCTTTGGCACTCACAGAGTAAGTGCCTTGGTGGATAAGTGAGTGACTGGTCCATGCTGGGACAGTCTGGATAAGGAGTTGTGGGCAGCTCAGAGAATCAGGAATATGGAATCTTGAAGTCAGGTCCTGAGGCCCCTGATGGGAGCTCCCAGGGAGTTATTTCCAATGTGGCCCAGAAAAAAGAACCAAGACTTTGGAGCTACGAAGACATAGGTCAAGTACTGACTTTGCTGTTTTTGAACTGTATGACCTTAAGCAGGTTATTTCATCTCTCTGAGCCTCAGTTTCCACCTCTATAAAATGGAATAACACCAAACAAGTGTTGGAAAATTACCCAAGATAATGTACCCAAAGTACATAGTAAATGATACTTCCTCCCCTGGGGGGTCTGGTAGCTGGAGAGAAGATATGAAGGGGAGCTCACCTTCTTTATCACTCCCCAGTTTCCTTTAATATGCATGTCCTCCCCCCTCCTTCCCTTCCCCACTGCCCATGGCCCATGAGCCAATGGCCCAGAGACCACTCCAGCCAGGGCTGGAATGTTTCTGAGGCCTCCATCTTTCCTTCTAGTCTAGGACCACAGAGTCCCCATCGCCAGAGAAATAGGGTTCCAAATAGAAGTTGGGCTCCAGGCCAGCCTCCCACACCAACCTCTCATAATATTGCTAAAACGCTGCCCCTTATTAGCAGAATGGACCTTAAGTGGGTGAGGCTGGGAACGCAATCACTGCCTCCAGCCTTGTTCCTCCAGACCTGAGCCTCACTCCTGCAGAAGAGATCTTCTTGGGAACCTTACACTCCAGGGATGGCAGGTGAGGCCTGAGCTCCAGCGCCCAGATGCTCATTTCCAGCACACCCATCACTCACCTGCTTCTGGAAAAGCTCCCGTTGGCTCCTCTGGAGCCATTACCGCTCGTCATGTTTATCTGCATTTAGGTGCGGTGGGGATTCACACACTTCAATCTGTCTTTGCTCATGAAGCAATGGCCCAAAAAATGGTAATGACGCCTCTGCCGCTGCAGCATTACTGCATTCTTTACATATAGGGTTGCTAGATTTAGCAAGTAAAAGCACAGGAAGCCCAGTTAAGCTTGAATTAACAGATAAACAATGAAGAATTTTGTAAATATAAGTATATGCTTATTTGGGACATACAGTAAAAAAAAAATTTTTCATTTTTATCTGAAATTCAAGTTTAACAGGGCATCCTGTGTTTTATCTGACAACTCTACTCACCCAGCCTCCTGCTGCAGCCGGGTCACACCCAGCTAGAGAGTTTTCACAGTCAGGCAAGAACTGGGGGTTAGGGGCATCTCTCTCCTTGGACAGATTCCAATTCTGACTTCTGCACCCACCTTCCCCTTCCACAAGCTCCTTGCATTTTCCTAGACACACACTGTCCCACCTGCAGGCCTTTGGCCACACCATTTCCTCTGCCTGGACTCTCCATTTCTCTACCTTCCTGTTCCTTCAAAGCCGAGTTCCCGGGCCACCTTCTCCCTAACATGCCAAGCTTCCCAGCTAATTGATTCCTCCCCCTCTGCCCTTCCACAGCCCAGTGTCTGCCACTCTCTTAGGACCATGAACACTTCCACTGGAGCAGCTGCTCTGTGCCAAGCTCTGTGTGGGACACAGTCTCGGGACCGTGTGTGGCTCCGCATGTGTGCATGTCTGTGTATCTGTGAAAACGTGCACACGAGCACGTGCGGGGATGAGGTGGGAATATCCTCAAATGTTTATGTTAAAATTAACCTCCTCGTGTACTCTGAAGAAACAGAGATCTGCACAAGATTATGTCCAAGGAAACTCATCCTGGCTTTTTTTTCTGAGTAAAAAAAAAATAAAAATGACCTGAACATCCAACAGTAGAGAAATGGTTCCATTAGGAAACTCATATATAATGAAATGTGGTGCAGTCATTAAAAACGATGTTATGAAGGAATATATACTGACAGTGGTAAATATTCATGATGTCAAAAGAAGTTCATAAAACAGATATGCTAGTGCCCTAACTTTTATATCCCTGTGATAAGACATGAATTTGAAATATTAATTGGTTTGTTCTCATTGTCTCCCCTGCACCACTTTTACCCCATGCCTTCACCCCCCATGAGAGCATGTCATGCCCCACCCCATTCCCATTACCCAAGAGGGTAGTTGTCGGAATAGGACCAAAGAATAAAAGTCCCAGGGAATTCCCTGGCGGTCCAGTGGTTAGGACTCCACGCTTCCACTGCAGGGGGCATGGGTCTGATCCCTGGTCAGGGAACTAAGATCCCACGTGCCAAGCATGGCCAAAAAAACCCCAAGTTCTTAGGTTTTAAGTTCAGGAGCCATGGCCCAAGGTGTAGGATGGACAAGTGAGCAGGTGGGCACCATCCACCAGTTACCCCCTGCTCACCCAGATGAGACAAAAGGCACTCGGGCCTGAAGGGGGAGGAGGAGTTTGCAGATGAAGATATAGCTCAGTTGCTGGTGCAGGAGAGCCCTGAATGCTGCCACCTACCTGCCTTGGGTCTAATCTCACAGGAGGGGAGGAAATGCTAAAAGCCCCAGGTAAGTGTGGACACCCAAGAGCAGAGAGCCTCTGAGCCTACACTAGTTGGGGAGGCAGCCGCTGGAGAACAGAACGGAGACGCCGGACCTGAGTCGCCAGTACTGCACCCCCTGCCACTACCCCTTGCAGTTTCTTGTAGCCCCTGACTGCGTGGCAGGGCATTCAGAAAATTCTCACGGTTCCCAAGTGGGGCACTCAGGTTGACTGAAAAGTCATGAGTCACAGTTTTGTGGCCAGGAAGGCCCTCAGGGGCGGGTGCAGCCACACTCAGTGGGTTTCAGCCCAAAGGGGCCCACCCAGCTGGGCCAGAAGGGCAAGGGGCATGTAGGCCACGGAGATCCAGGCAGAGAAACAGCGCTCCGCCCACCACTTAGAGTTGACCTAGAGGGTGGGACAGAGAGGAAACCCTGACGAGGGGGAACAATCCTGAGTGTGACCGAGCTCTAAAACCTCAAGTCACTGAGAAGTCCCAGAATAATAATGACTTCGGTAAGATACAACTAGACTGATTTTTCTGCATTGGGCAGAACAGGGGCACAAGAAAAAAATGCCCACTTATAGGAAAAATAAAGGTACATCTGGGTGCATCAACCTTGAGCTATGAAACTCCTTCCCACAGAGCGCAAACACACTCCCATCAGACCAGAAGACCTGGCCTGAAATGCTAACGGTGGTTAACAACACCCAGGGACGGCGGCATCCCCGATTGTCTTGATGTTCTTCTGTGACTTTTTCTGAATTACCAGGACCCCTCAGTAGCTTCCCTGGAATTCTCTAGGGTATGACGTCAGGACAGACCAGCCTGGCTGTCCAATCCCAGCCTCCAGGAGCAGGTGTGATCACTCCTGAGGCCAACTCCCAGGAGTGAGTTTTCCAGAAGGGTTGTCTAGGCTTCACCTCTCTCTGAGCAACACCATCTCTTCCACCACCCAGCCATCACCCTAAAAATCTACATCTTATAGTAAGCAGTGGAAGGTATTAGCAGGGGAAGCTGGAGGAATAAACCTACAATATGACCTTCATCCCCAATTCAGAGATGTTTCCTCTCCAGGATCTTGGCTAATGACCTTGTGTGACTACGTATCACCTCATTCCATTATGGTCAGAGGGCTTCAGAGCCATCAGGATCATTCCCAAAGCCCAACCTTAGAAGAGAAGTCAAATACCAATATTGTGTAGAATATGCATGTGTGAAAGGTGAGGAATGCCAGCTCAGACCATTTATTCTCCCTCCCTCTCAAAAGAAGGTCACAACAGGCCCTGAGATGAAGAGAATGCACAGTAATAAGAGTAAAGCTCTTACACTGGGAACTTGGACTCTCAGTTCTGTGCTAGTTGCTCCATGCATTTTATCATTTTCCAATAACCCATGAATAGCTTCTCCTCTTACCGCTAAGTGCCTGTACATCCTGGTATTCCAAGACAGTCCTGGTTTATGCCTGTTGTACCAATGCCGTGTCCCAGTCTGGATGACCTCAACAGTCACACTAATTATTATTCCTCTTTTATAGATGAAGGTATGGAGGCTCAGAGAAGTGAGGTAACTTCCCCCAGGTCACACAGCTAGAATGTGGTGGGCCTGAGAGTTGGACCCAGTCTATCTGACTCTGGAGGGTGCAGGTCATTAGTTAGCAATAGAGAGGAACACAGTCAAGAGAAACAGGCAGGGAAAGGACTGCCAGACAGTCGGGAGCGACAGGAGAAATTGCCCCCCTTTCTGCCTTATTTTCCCAACATTTCAAAATAAACATGTAACCCTTTTACAGATCTCCCCATAAAAATAAAAACCAATATAGTTTGTGATGGGGATGCTCTTGCAGACGGTGCTCATTAGAGGGACACTGCCTCCCCCGACCCTGCTCAGGGAGCATCTGGCCAGGAGCCCCAGAGCCCTGTGCATCTGGGCAACCCCTTTTGCACCTGCTGTTGAGGGTGGGGTGGACAGAGATGCAGCAGAAAGGGCCCCACATGAGGGCCCCAAAGGCCAGCTTCTGGTCCCCTCCACTCTCCCTGTCTGAGCCACATCTCCTCATCCGTGAAATGGGAGTGATCATCCAGGTCCTACCTGCTTCCCAGAATTCTGCCAAGGGAACCTGAGGGTACAAGCTTGGTTAAGTGATATTTTCTAGAAGCCCAGGCCACAGAGGGAATCAAGCTGTCAGCATCCCTCTGCACAGTGGACATTGCCCAACTCCTGTGAGGTGGCCATGGGACCTTGTGCCCAGAGCAGGCTCAGCTCACAGCTGTGGGGCCTCATTTGGCTTGGGTTGGCATGGAAGTTCCCCACTCTATCCTTTATTTTATATATATATATATATATATATATATATATATATATATATATATATATATATAATTTATTTATTTGTTTGTTTGTTTGTCTGTTTGGCTGCGCTGGGTCTTAGTTGCAGCAGGCGGGATCTTAGCTGCGGCGTGCGGGATCTAGTTCTCTGACCAGGGATCGAACCTGGGCCCCTGCATTGGGAGCATGAAGTTTTAACCACTGGACCACCAGGGAAGTCCCTCCATCCTTTATTTTTCATCCCCTCATAGGACCTTCAAGTAAATTGAAATACAGTCCTCATCTGGGAGGAAAAGAAAACTGCAGCACTCAGCCAAGGGTGTATTGATCATGTCTCAGGCCAGAGACCCCAGACTCAATGTGGAAAGTGGAAATGGAGCTGAAAGGAAGCCACTGACAAGGGACCCTGTGGTGCAGGAATGGGGTTGATCCTACTTGCAGACCCTCCACAGAACCTAGCCTCGCTGAGCTGAGGCAAAGCACACACAAGCAGCCAAATCTCCTCAGGGAGACAGAACTTTTCTCAAGGAGTTCCTTCTCCCCTTCTTTTTGTCCACAAAGAAGAAGCCTGACAACTTCCCGAGGAATACTTGCTCTGAAATGATGGAGGGACAGAGAGGGACCGCTGGGCCTCTGCTGGGGGAATGACCCCATGAGACTGCTTGTCCCACAATTTCTATAAACAGCATGCAAGGCTGG
Source organism: Mesoplodon bidens (assembly GCF_964165515.1). Taxonomy (NCBI): domain Eukaryota; kingdom Metazoa; phylum Chordata; class Mammalia; order Artiodactyla; family Ziphiidae; genus Mesoplodon; species Mesoplodon bidens. The sequence goes on along the minus strand of NC_138162.1, from coordinate 22,569,164 downwards.
GTAATGGATGGAGCACTGGGTTATCCAAAGACCCAAGTCTGGAACATAGAAGATGTATGACCTCTAAGCCTCAGTTTCCTCATCCAAGAAATAGGACTGTTAAATATGCTTTGCCTACATCCCTGAATGGTGAAGTCTCACTAGCCCACTAACAGGTAGGGAGACTAAGGCCCATAGGAAGGGGTTGAGTGGTTCATCTGCTCACTAGCCCAGCATCTTCTCCATTATCTCTTCTCCTCTTTTCATGCTCTTAAAAGAGATACTCTGTTACCTTATCCCCAGAACACTATTCCAGTCATATCTGGCACTTGATTCAAATTAATTCACAGACAAAGTCTTTGGAGCCATTTTTTCTTCCATCCCTCCCCAAAGAGGGATGCCCAATTCCTGTCCTCCTTACCCACAGATCCCTCAGAGCCATTCCAGCACCAGTCCACCCTGGATCTCCCTTTCTCATCTGTGGGTGACCTGAGGTTAGATTTTATAGATTCCAGGGCCACTGCAAGGGAGTGGCTCAGAAGAAGCCCACTGCTCTTCCCAACCCAGCTTCTCAAACGTGCGTCCTCCCTCCAAAGAAACCAGGAGAACAAGGGGAGGCCTCCAATGGGGACGCCATTTACAGACAACACTTAACAGTGACAAGAGCAGGGCAATGACCTTCATAGGAATCCCTCGTAGTAACATTTCAGCCCTGGCCTGCGACAGGCTCCACTGACTCCTGGACATAAATTACTTGTTCATTATCAGGCCCCGACATGGGGAAGGATGTCAGCAGCTTGACTGTGTTTGTGTCCTGTGGTAGGCGGCTGCAAGCTGGGCTGCCACTGTCCATGGTGCTGTTTTACACGGGCTGGCGCTGCTGCCTTCATTGCCAGGCAGGCTCAGGCCTCAAGCTACCCACCAGCTTTGTGCCTCATGCAGGTAACCCTAGATTCTGGGCTGGGAGGCAGGGAGGATGCACAAGTCCTCATGACAAGGTGGCCAGAGGTAAATGGAGATGGAAATTCAGCACCAAAGTCAAGCTGCACAGAGCCTGACTTGAGTTAATTCTGAGAGCTACCACTTACTGAGCTCTTGCTGTGAGCCAGGTACTGTGCTACATATATTAGTAAGAGTTGGAATCCTTTGGTTGCAAGTGGCAGAAACCCAGCCCCAACCAGCTTAACCCAAAAGGGAAATGTTATGGACATTCACTTAAATAGTGAAACCACAGTAAAGACACTGGAATAAGAGATTATTGGAGCCAGGGATTCAAGTGCAATCAGGGCTCTCTCTCTCCACTTCTCTGCTTCTCTCCAAGTTGGTTTTTTTTCTGATGAACCAGCTATCCCCCCAAGGCCAGAGCCATGCCTGCAGGCAACTTCTACCTTACATCTTATGTCTTTACAACAGAGAGGAAAGAGATCTTCTTTCCCAGCTAGAGTATGAAATCCCAAGGACAGACTCTGATTAGCTCCACTAATCTTAGCAGAGCTGCCCATGCTGGGGGTTCCCTCCAGGCTCTAGGAAGGTGATCCTCTAAAGTGAGGAATACCTGAATCCTGGCTTCAGAGCAGACCTGATTCAGAGAAGCCCACGGATGCCTGGGAGGCGCAGGGTCCAGGAGCACTAAGGCCATGGCTGTGCTGGCCATCATTCTGCAAGGTGGACGCCTCCACCCAGCAACCAACGGGGGCAGTGAGGCCAGGGGACTGCCTGATCCAACCACGGTTAAAGCTGTGAGCCCCTCATCTCCAGGACCACATCTAATTCCTGGGGCCAAGGTTTGCTGAATGAATAAAGAAATGCACCAAAGGACAACAGAATCAGTGAGGGAGGAAAAGCAGCATTGACTGAACACCTGGGACAAGCTGGGTACTCCTTGTAGGTTATCTCACTTAACACCCAGCCACCAAGCCCAAGCCAGATGATCCAACCAAAGCTCAAAGTGAAGCTTCACAGCCAGTGACAGATGGGGCTGTCTGGTCCCAGACCTCCCTTCACCCAGAGTCTACACGGAGAGTGCCATGAGGCAGGGTATGAATCTCCAGCTTTGCTCAAGGGAGATGCCTAGCTGGCTTGTGAGGTGTCCCCTGGTGGCTGTAGCCACATTGGTGTCCCCTGGTCAGCGACTGGGGGCGACTGAAGCAGGCAAGGCCCAGGAGGCCTACGAGGCAGAGTGCCTCCCCATGGGCTGCTCCCGCCTCCCCACATTGGCCCTCCTAAGAGAGGTGCCCACCCTGTGTTGCTGACAAAGGGCTCCAGCAGAGAGTCCCTGGGCCAAGCAAACCCCGAGGTCCCCAAACTTTCCACTTCCATAAAGTGCTCTGATCTTGTCAAATTGCTACCAGAGGAGTCATAGCTGAGTGAACACTTGCCAGGTTCCCGCAGCTCTCCCGAGAGCTGTCACCGTCCTCATCCATCATAATTGAAGCAGTCCACCTGCTCCAGGCCCATCTTTCAAATACAATGATGGCTGAGATGCGATAGATGTGTCTTGTCATCACCTTGACTTTTTTTGGAGAATGCAAAGGTCAGAAGGGATCCTGGGGGCAGGTGAAACCCTGATCTCAAGGTGGAGAGCGGACTGCCTCTCCCACTGAGCACCAGTCCTCACCACGGCCATCTGCTACCTCCCACCAGCTGCCTCCCTGGCATCAGGTCCAGAGGAGAGCTGGAGACTCCCTTTACCCCAAGACCCCCAGTTCCTGCGTCTGCCTGCCATCTCTAGTTCTGCAGAGAGACAGACTCCAGAGGGCCAACAGGGTTTGGCACTGACTTGCATGACCCCTAGACTCAGGATGACCCTAAGATACAAACTTTTTCATGTGCCTCCACTCAGTCCATACCCATGACTGCTGGCCTTGGGCCCGTTTGTCTGGTAAGAGAAATGGTTATCACTGGTTATCTACCCTCAAGTCTGTTAATGAGCGCAGTGGGTATGAATAGGTGCAGAGAGACAGACGGCACGCTGCCCTGCCTCAGCCCCAGCCCCAGCCCAGCCAGAGTCGCCTTTCTGAGCAAAGCTCCACCTGTTCGTGGTCCTCCTGCTCAGAGGCCTCCAGAGCTCCCTCCATCTGCAGAATAAAGACAACACCCCTGGGCTTGGCACTCAAGGCGCCAAAGAAGCAGGCAGTTTGAGGAGCAGTAGGGGTCCCTGAAAGAATCAGTGCTCACTTAGTTTAAGAAAGAATTCATTTTTTCACAGTTAGAGATGTTCTAAGATGCAAAGGAGTGTCAAGGGAAGGATGAGTTCCCTGTCTCCAGAGGCATTCAATTACAGCCAGAAGATCTTCTGGAAGGCTGCTGCTGGGGTTCTAGAATGGATTCAAAGTGGGGAGGGGATTGGAATGGGGTGGCTCTTTGTGCACCCCCAACCTGAGTTCTCGGACACTCACTCTTCGGCCTCATCTCCTGTTGTGACCACCTCCAGGCCCTTGGTCAGGCAGGTTCTTCAATCTGGAGCAGGCTTCTCCTCTGCTACCAGCACAACCCCTACTCAGCTATTCTTTGATTCAGCAGCACAGTTGCTGAGCACCTAACTCTGTGCTGGGGATACAGGGATCACTAAAACATCATCCCTGCCCCCAGAACCCCAACCAGCTGTCTCCCTCCTCCTACCCGCAGGGCTGCTGAGCACAGCCGGCCAACATCACACAATTGGGAAGCCCAGAGCATAGCCTCTACCCCCTCCCATTCAGAACAACTGGCTCCTGTCCCTCCATCACGCAGGCCGTGAGCAGGCACAGGGCTTCATCTGCCCCTCTTGCCCAGAGCCCCAGGATGGGGTGGGAAGGGGCATGGGGAGGGCAGGAAGCAGACCACATGGGCTCTGCACAGGGAACCAAGGAGCTCCCACAGTCCCAGGTTCACACTGGGCCACTTCCAGACCTCAAAACATTCAGGAGCCAGGTCCCTGGTCTCAGTCAATGGTTCAGTGACTCAGGTAAATTCCAGTTTATTCTCCCCAGACCTGGGTTACAGTCCCTTGCCTCATCTAGAGAGGTCAACCCCTAACAGGCAGAGGAATTGGGACCTTGTGTCTCACAACACCCTATCTACACTGTGCCTGTGGCTCTAGCATTGAAGCCATAATCATTGTGGAAACTTGCAAGGTTTCTCCCAACAACAGGATTTTTATCAGAGCGAACTGATTCTCCTCATTGGTGTCACATCCTACCTACTCCTGCTCACCCAGGAAGGGTTCTGAAGTCCCAAGGAGGTGCCCACAGGCTGGCCAGAGGGAAGCTTAGAGTGGGAGGGGCTGGAACGAGTGGTCCCCTTCCCTCGTCCCAGCAGTGAGAATGGCACAGTGCCTGACACATAAGTACTTATAATACAGTTTGGTTACTATTATCCCCATTTTAAAAATAAGAACACTGAAGTTACACCCCTTGTCTGGGGTCCCACCGCTGGGAGTGGAGGAGCCAGAACCTGAGCCAGATCTGACTCCAAGCCCACCCTCTGGGATCTACTGATGGCTCTCAGGGTACAAGTTCTTCCTGGGGTCAGTCCCTGCATTGGTGGTGTGATGGGAGAGGACTAAGACACTTGTTTTATGAAAAGTCCTCTTTCCAGGTGCACAGGCATTGTGAATATTCATCTTGGCACCAGGGTAGCGCCCTCTGCATAGACAGAGAGGCCTCCCTGCAAAAAGACTATCACCTGTTCGGATTATAATGCAAACCAGGGTTTCCTCAACCTGGTTCCACAGGGTTCCCCAGTCCCCTCAGCCATCCTCACCCCTGCTCCCTCTTACGCTCTACCCCATCCAGGGGGTCAAAAGCAAGTCCCACAGCTCCCAGGTCCTCAGGATTCACAACCTCTCATCTGGACATGGCAGTAACTTCCTCCCTGCCTCCTGCCTCCCCTCCACCCATGCTCCATACACAGCCTGCCATCTTCCCAAAGTTCCAGAATGCACCTGACCTTGTCACTTCCCTGCTGAGAACCCTTCCATGTGGGCTGCGTCCATCAGCCACAGGGCCCTGCATATCTGGCTCCCAACTGCTTTCCCGCCTCATCTTCCCCCCTCTCTACCACACGACCACCTTCCTGTCCCTGGGCTATTACCCTTGCTATTCCCTCTGTCTGTCACCTCTTCCCCAACTATTCCAGTCCCCTTCCTCCTTGAAGCCCGGCCAGCCCCCAGAGCTGGGGAGGAGGATGCTTCCTTCCCTTCTCCTAGCATGTTAGTCACGCCTTTTCCCGGCACTGACTTCCTCTGTCCTGGTGCCTTAGCCAGTGTCCCCACATCTGTCCCCTCCCTCGTTAGCGTGTGAACCCACTGAGGGCAGTCTGAGGCTTGGCCACCTCTACTTCCCCAGCACCTCGCATTGAGGGCAATCAATATTTTAGGAACGACTTCATGGCAGTAATTCTGCCTTAATTTTGTATAGTACTGTACTTGTAAAAGCAAGTTCCTATTAACTACTTCATTTTACTCTTAAATTTCTCCTCTGGTGACGGGTGACCAAATATTATTCCCATTTAATGGATGAAGAAACTGAAGTTCAGCGAGGTTAAATGCTCCTCCGCCACCCAAGATCTCACGACTAATCAGTAGCAGGGCCTGACCCCGACCCAGGTGCTCAGAATCCCATTCCACTGGTATGTTCTGCCACACCAAGATTTTCTAGGCATGGTTAGAAATCCTTGAAAAACACCAAGGCATAGGAACGTTGCCTGATGACTGTGGCTTGGAAAGTGCTATTCTGGTTTTTTGAAAGAGGAATAAGGAAGGTGGCCCAAATCAGAAACCAGTGACCTTGACATTGACCCATGCAAGATTGGCGGGTTGTGAGCAGCCAGAAAAGACAGGCATCAGTAGGAGGTAAGGGCCTGGATGAGACCTCAGCATCCACATTTACCAAAGTGAAGTGCTCATAGACAATTACAGTCGACCACAAAAATCTACGATTCTACTAAGAAGTAGAATCTGATGTATTTCCTGATCAGTAACCTTTGGTCTCTACAAGATCCCCCCTGCCTGCTGAGTGTTCAGTGCTTGTCTTAGCTGACTTCTTTTAGCCACATCTGTGTGTGTGTGTGTGTGTGTAAAATCCTCTAAATTACCCAGTACCAGCCGCCCCATCCAGGGACTCAGGTCCTGTTTCTTAATGATGATTGATGGCTTTGAAGATGCAGTGGATCAATAGGGTCTGAATTCCTAAACTCTTGACAAGAGCTGGAGTCAATGCCTGCCACACAAAGCAGAAGGGAGCTCTGTCCCTCACCCTCCTGCTCCTTCAACGGTCAGATAAACCAGAAATGGGGCCTCCTGGGGTCACTCAGAAAGATGGCACACCATACTTCATCTGCATTGCAGCAGCAGTTCCTTCATTCACTCAACAAATATTTAACCATCTTATCTGTAAAGGGCTGTACTGAGCACTGCTATGTGCCAGGCATTACGCCCAGCTCTTGAATGCATCCTCTCATTTGGTCCTCATGGCAACCCTGTGAGGAATTTATTGTTATCATCCCTATTTGACAGAAGGGGGAAGCCCAGGTGAGGTCTTTTGGCCAAGGTCACAGAGCTAGGAAGTGTTGGAGGCAGGATCTGGGGCTAGAGTCCTCACCCTGGCATGCATAAAGTTTCACAGGAGGGAGAGATGACCTGGCCATGGAGGGAGAAGGGATGTAATCAGGGAAGATGAGGTTTGTGAGCCAGACCTCCAAGGACAAATTGGATTTGAAAAAGAAAAGAAAAAGAGGGCGAGCGTTCTAGCCAGACCCCATAACTGGAGCAAGGGCAGGGAATGCAGGCATTTCAGGAAAGGAGGAGGGTAACCGGGTCTGCAAAGAGCAGAGACTCCACGGAGAGGGACCAGAGCAGGATGATGCCGGGAAGGTGGTTCAGGGTCAAACGAGGCAAAACGCAGGAGCGATATTTTCCTGAGTGGGGAATAGGGAGCCACAGAAGGCAAGGCTTCCACGCAGGAGAGGATCACCACCAGGGCTGTGAGTCCAGAAAGCCACCTGGAGGTGTCCTCAACAGCAAGACAGAATCAGAGAGCAGACCCGGCCAGGGAGAGATGGAGAGATGGGCGTGTTCGTCCCCTGGCCCCAGACCCGGGTGTGGGCTGTGCTCTCTAGGTCCCTGCCCCGGCCGCAGCTCCTGGCTCTGGGGTGGGCAGGTAGCAGGGGCCCAGCGGGCGGCGGGGGAGGCGGTGTGGGGGCAGCGGGCGGGAGGCTCCCCCTCGACAGGTAAGTGATTGGATTAAGAGGCCTGTCTGACAGGATGTCCGTTCAGCCGCGGAGGCTAATCAACTTCCCCATCCTGTCTGCTAATAAATCCTGCTCCGGGGACCACTCTGCCTGATGATCTCTCCTCGGGGACCGCCGCAGACTTCTGCCGGAGAACACTCGCGCAGTCTATTAAAGGAGTCGCCTCGCGCCTGTCAGGCCCGCCGTCCCGGGGAGTCTCGGGAGGTGCCCATCACCCAGGTGCGCCCGCTCCGAGGCGGCCGCCAGGACAGCGCGGATCGCGACGACACGAGCCATTGTTCCGCCGCAGCGGGGCTGACAGGCCGCCCGGGTCCCCGCTCCGCCAGGGGCCGCGCTCCTCCCGGCGGCGGCCCCAGACCCGCGCTCGGCCTCTGCGAGCAGCCCGGGCTCCTGCAGGGCTCCGCGTGCATAAATTAGGAGGCGGCAATTGTTGGATCTATAACATCTATAGAGAAGATGTATAAATAAATTAAAGCTTTAATTATCTTCTTGGATTCGCCGCAGCTCAAGAGGGCTAGCGGAAAGCTGTCGGGGAAGGCCTGACTCTCTCCAGAAACTGTTCTAGTTTGCTTAAATGCAGTAATTTCTTCTTCCCTTTCTTTCCCCCACCCGCCAAAAGGCACCAAGGGGGCTCAGAAACAATGTCCTCTGTTGCTCAAGATAAAAAGCCCAGGCCTTTTGACTTGAAGACCCAGCTGCTTCCAAAATAGGATGCTTCCCCAACACCAGCACACACACGCACACACGCCCCTACCACCAGTTTTCTTTTCTGTGAATAGTGTCTATGCGCAGAGTTCAATCCCACATTTTCATCAGATCTGGAAGAACCTCCAAGGGCGTTATTAAATATGTGAAATATGCCAGAAATATTCACGCAATCCCCATCTGGCCCTGGGAGGAAAGAAGAAAGGACTGGCGAAGTGATAAAGTGTGTTTGTTTTTTAATCTAGATGACATGTTTTACATCATTAAAAAGGACAATTATTTTTAAAATTCAGCCTGCACGCTTCAATGGTTCAGGAGGTCTGCCACCATGGAATCCATCAGGACCTCCCTCCATAGCCAGGCCTGGGTCCATCCTTGAGGCCAAGTCACATTCTTAAACATTCAAAACCATGGAGGCAATTGAGAGTCAGGTAAAAAGCCCTCATCTCGGAGTCACCTTTCCCAGGAGAAGGGGGGGCTCCTGATCTCACAGGTCAGAGGATCCTAAGCTCAGGCAAAGGAATTTCAAAGGGTGATGGAGGTTCGACAGAGTTCAGAATGTCCAAACCACCAATATCTTTGAAAAAAAGCACCAGTTATCCCATTATGAAAACCCTGCTGATTGCTCTCCAGATTACGTCTCACCTCTGCTGTCACTGGTCCAGGGTCACACCCTAGTGAGGGAAGCAGCTGGGACTTCTGCCCCATCATCTGAGGCCAAACCCAGGCTCCTCTCCGGGACACCCAACAGTCAGCTCCTGAAACTGTTCCTCAGCCCCGCCCCTTGGTTTCTTATTCTGCTTTGAACACAGGCCAGAGGTCAGTATACTAAAGTGTAGGTCTACTTGAAAACATGCATCCCTTTTGACTCAGCAAATGGATTTCTAGGAATGTCTAGAAAGACAAGCAAGTCACCAAGAAAATTATGCGAAGATCAGTCTTAATGATGTTCATCATGGTGTTATTTACATTAGGTTAAACCCTATGAAACTGCCATTTCTTAGGTCAAAAGCAGCCAAATGTCAGAAATTTCATGTTGTTCAGTTAAATTATATAAAAAATTTAGAAACACTTAAACGCCCATTAATAGAAATGGTTGGCTGCATTTCCGTACCCACTGAAAAACTACTTAGCTGTTGGAAATGATGTCACAGAAGTATACTTGGTAGAACATAAGGAATTCAGAATTATTTTCAATAAAAAATAATGCAGACCATCTGATCCCTTTTCTGTAAAAATGAAAAATAAATATGAGAGATAAGGATAGACCCCAAGATGTTGAGAAGGGTTTTCCCTTGATATTGGGATTGCACATGATTTTCATCTTCTTCTTTTTGTTTATCTGTATTTTCTGACTTTTATAACAAATGTGCATTGCTTGTATAATAATAAAAGTAAGCAACAAAGGGTTTAACACACACATATACCACACACACACACACACAATAATAAAATAAAGTGTGGGTCCCAGAGCTGAATCTGAGATGTGACCAAAGCTGAAGAGAGGAGACTGCCGTGTCACAGTCCGGACCTGAATGCGCACCTCTGCTCTTTGCTGCTGGCAGGATGCAGGCAGAGGAGGCCAGACAGGAACTCGGAGAAGGGGTGGTGCACTTTCTAGGCATTCAGGCAGCCGAGAGGCAGAAAAGGCCAGGGTGGACAGGGGTGGGTAGATGGAGAGGGCAGGGCAACCTAGACTCAGAAGAGCCCTTGGAGATGATTTTGTCTAACACCTTGGACAGGTGGCAGAGAGAAGCAAGGAGGTGTTTAGGGTACCAGGTAAGCTCATAGCAGAGCCAGGTTTGGGACTCAGCTCTTTCTAACCCCAGGCTTTTTTTTTTTTTTTTTTTTTTTTTTTGCGGTACACGGGCCTCTCACTGTTGTGGCCTCTCCCGTTGCAGAGCACAGTCTCCGGACACGCAGGCTCAGCGGCCATGGCTCACGGGCCCAACCACTCCGCGGCATGTGGGATCTTCCCAGACCGGGGCACGAACCCACGTCCCCTGCATCGGCAGGTGGACTCTCAACCACTGCGCCACCAGGGAAGCCCTAACCCCAGGCTTTGCAAGTGGCCACAAGACCAACCGAGCAGAGTGGGGTGCATGGATGGGCACTGCAGAGCCATCCCAGGGGGGTGTGGCTACGTGGGTGGACAATCCCTCAGTCCAGGCAGCTCTCAGAGTGCAGCCCTGGACTTGGGGTCTCCAGGAGCACAGGTGCACGCTGAGCCAGCTGTCTCCAGCCACGGTGGCCTGTTAATAACCGCGCTAACTGTCCCCATGCACGTCAGCACTAATCTCCCACACAGCCTTCCAGGACCTGATTTATCAGAATGGAGGGCACGCTCTTAAAGGGTCACAGCCCACCGCAGATCTCCGCTCCTTTAGCGATAAGTGGCGGAACATATTTTCTCTGCTAACACTACTGTATGTTAGAGGATAGATTATTTTAGGAATCAAGACTAAATTGAAACAAGGCAGGCTTGATTTTTTTACCCCAGAACCATAGGAGTGGGTCATCTATCAGCGTGACGCAGTGGGCACAGTACTAGAGAGTGACTGCAAAGCCCAGGGCGGAGGTCTCGGTTCCAGCACTGATTTGCCCAAGTGACCTTGGGCAAGTCACTTATCCTCATTGAACCTCAGCTTCCTCATCATTAAGGGGTGGGGGGCCACTGTCTCCTGCCCTGGTACATCAGATGGTCTTACAAATACATCAGAGAAACACAAAACGGACATTTTACCAGGAAGGACATACACATGGCTGGTAAATACAGAAAAAAATGTTCAAAATCCCTAATCAAATTAGAAATACAGATTAAACCAGCTAGAGGAAATTTTTGATTATCAAATTGACAAAGATTAAAAGGTGATAAAAGCCAGCATCAGTGACTGTGGAGAGATACAGGCCTTTCAAACACTGGTGCTGAGAATATAAATCAGAATGACCTTTGTGGGGGGCAAACTTGGCTGTTAAAATGAGCTTACCCTCTGACACTGCAACTCCAAACCCAGGAATTTGTCCAGAGGAAATGATTAACTGTGTGAACAAAAATGCAAGAACTGGGCTCCCCTGGTGGCGCAGTGGTTGAGAGTCTGCCTGCCGATGCAGGGGACACTGGTTCGTGCCCTGGTCCGTGAAGATCCCACATGCCACAGAGCGGCTGGGCCCGTGAGCCACGGTCGCTGAACCTGCGCATCCGGAGCCTGTGCTCCACAACGGGAGAGGCCACGACAGTGAGAGGTCCACGTACCGCAAAAAATTTAAAAAAAATTTTAAATGCAAGAACTTTAAGAATTTTATCCCAGAATCTGCTTATAATAGTGGAGGGAGGGGATGATGAGAAAGATCTAAATATCTGATCATTAGGGATTGGTTAAAGGATGTTACAACCATCTGATGGTATCCAATTTATCTGTCAAAACCATTAGTGACACAAAATTATTCCTTGTTAAGTTTTTTTAAAAGCGGGCTTCAAGACAGAATCCAGAGTGAAATCTATGGAGGAAAAAGTGCTAGAAGAAATTACATCAAAATATGGACAATGGGGAGTCACTGGACAATGGGCTTATAAGTGATTTTTATTTTCTTCTTTTTATTTGCATTGTCTACATGTTCTACAGTGGCCATTACACTCTTAATTTTACAGCAAAAAAAAAAAAAAGTTATTTAGTAACTATCCTTACTCTGTCTCCCCAGGGTGGGAGTGAGGATCAGACTGGAGACACTAAGGAAACTGGACCACATAGAGGATTATGATTCCACCGTCCTCCCCGAAGCCCCTGCCCTGGGTCAGAGTTGGTCATGCCCTTCTCAGTGCTTCCATTTACTTGTTTGTGTCGTTCTCCCAGTACCGACCTCATGCTGCCTTCTCTTAGATTATTTACACACCCATCTCTCCTGTGGCCTGAGAGGTCACTGGTGCAGAAGCCACCATGTCTTGCCATCATCACCTGGTCAGGGCTTGTCCTAGAATCACTACCCAGTGAATGCCTGTTGAATTAACCTAAATGGCCATCGGCTAGAGCTAGATCACCTTGGATGCACAGCCTGCTTGCTGCCTTCCAGAGGGGTCAGTTGCCCTTGTCTGTGCCAGGCCCAGCAAAGCCTGGTGTGCAGCACACCCTCTCATCACCATTCTTCCTGGAAGGCTGCTCACAGCTTGCTGATCCGGTGAAACCTTACCTATAGCCTCTCCTCTGTGGGCAGTGGGGGTACAAGGCTATCCCAGACACAATTTCCTTGGAACCTCAAAACAACTTAGGAGGGAGATCAAGGGCTCTCAGCCCCATTTTACAGATAAAGAAACAGAGGCTCTAAGAATTAGGATGAGTTTCCCATAGAACTACTTAGAAGAGGAGCCTGTGCTCCCAGACTCAAATCCAGTGCTCTTATGCTGTGCTCAGGGTAGCAGAAACCCAGACCCAAATGGATACTCTGAAGTCTTCACACAGTGACAGATTTGGATTCCAACACTAACCTTCACTAGTTATGTAGCCTTAGGCAAGGCCCTTCCCCTCTCAGAGTCTGTTTTCTCATCTGTAAAGCGGTCCTAATAATCTCTGTCTCTGAGGGTTATTGAGGGGATTACATAAGAAGGGGAAGCTCTTTCACACAGGATCCAGCTCAGTGTATACAAGTTCTCACCCTAGTCAGATGAGCCTTTGACAAAGGGCTGCCTCCAGACATGGCTGCCCAGGTGGGCTTTCTTCTGTGCTTCTCTGCGGGAATGGCCTTGCTGTCCATGTGCCCTGAGATCAACAGGTGCTGCCCAAGAGGCTGACAGCAGACAGTGCCTCCTCCTCCACCCCTCACACAAAAAAGGGCTCCAAATTCCTTCTACAGCTTCTTTACTGGGCAGAGAGGAGGGGGTGAGAATAAAAAAGTAGGAGACTGATGGAATGTGTCTCTGCCACTGACTCACTGTGGACACATCACTTCTATAGTGGGATGAATAATGCCTCCCTCCCCTCACCCCCCAAATATCAGGTCCTAATATCAGGTGTAAATCTTACAAGATAGACTTTGCAGGCATGATTAAATTAAGGATATTGAGATGGAGAGATTATCTTCAATTATCTGGGTGGGCCCTAAATGCAGTCACAAAGGTCCTTACATGAGAGAGGTAGAGAGAAATTAGACACAGGCAGATGACAAGGCAATGTAACCACACAGGCAGAGATTAGAGTGATGTGGCCACAAGCCAAAGAATGCTGGCAGCCAGCCAGAGCTGGAAGAGGCAAAGAATGGATGCACACATACACATCCCTTGGAGCCTCCAGAGGGAGTGCGGCCCTGCCGACACCTATTTCGGCCCAGTGAAACTGATTTTGGACTTCTGGCCTCACGAACTGTGAGAGAATAAAATTGTGTTTGAAGCCATCAAGTTTGTGGTTAACTTATTATGGCAGCCACAAAAAACAAATGTACTTATCCTCTCTGAGCCCATGGGAAAGTTCTGTGATCCAGGGCTTGTAAACTCTCAGGGGCAAACAAAGCTTCAGTTAAATAATGAAGAAAGTGACTCACTTCTGGGTTGTAGCCTGCAATCATCTGACGTCAAATGTCACCCTTTTCAATGCCAGAGGCCAGTGCAGGACTGAGCACAACCTTATGCCCTAGAAGTGGATTAGGAGTTCTCAGAAGTGCTCCACCCAGCCCCAAGATCCTGTGACCTGCACGGCTTATATGTACTCTTTTATGTAAAGGGCCCTATGGTTATTTTTTTTTTTTTAGGGAAAAGAGTTCTGATTCTCAAAAAAGAAAAAAAGCTTTGGCATAGTCCCCAAGAATATAATTTTAGGAAATGAAATAGCAGAAGAATGAATTATAAAAACCACCAGTCTAGTCCAATCCTTCCTATACAGACCAAGAAACCAATGCCCAGAGAGGAGACAGGCCTCACCCAGGGTCACACCAGCAAGCTAGGAGAGATGAAGTGGCTGCTGTTTCATTTCCAGAAATTACATTCATTGGGCTTTGCTTCCAGCACCGTCAGCCTCTGGACCAGGGCTACAGCTCAGGCCTTCCGGCTCCTCACACCCACACACACTCTCAACACTCACACACTATTAGACTTCTAGCACTCTGTGGTTTGCCAACTTTCATCCTCAGGAAGTCACCACTGTATTAGTTTCCTGGGGCTGCTATAAAAAATCACCACCAACTGGGTGGCTTAAAACAACAGAAATTTATTCTCTCACAGTTCTGGAGTCAAAAGCCCCAAATCAAGGTATCAGCAAGGTCATGTTCTCTCTGAAGGTTCTAGGCTTCCAGCTTCTCCTGACAATCCTTGGCATTCCTTGGCTTATGGCTGTATCACTCCAACCTCTGCCTGTGTCATCACAGGACTCTCTCCCGTCTGTGCCTCTGTGTCTCTGTTTTCTCTACTAGTGAGGACACAGTCATTGGATTAGGGTCCGCCAGTGTGATGCCATCTTGATTTGATCACATCTGCAAGGAGCCTCTACCACATCACAGGTCTAGGCAGACGTGAGTTTTGGAGGGACACCGTTTAACGCAGCATAGCCATCTATTTGGGCTCTTTATCCAAACAAATGAATATCAGAAGCTTGAGAGCCCAGCATTAGCCAAATACTTAAACGTCTGAAGCATTTTCTCTGTACCTCTCTTTCTGTTCTGTATGGTAGTAACATGTGGCCTGTTCTACCCTTTCTATATTGTGCATTCCTCAAGGGTGAAAAATGAGTTCCTAGCCCCCTCGCATTGACCTGGCACAAACGAGGAAGTTGGGAACATTTGCTGAACAAATGAATGAAATAAGACATTGAGAACACAGCCCAAAGAATGTAATTTCTGTAAATGGAGCAGAAGCCAACTCTCCACCTCTCCTAGCTTGCTGGTTTCACAACAGGCAGTTGAGTTGCTGTGAGGCCGACAAGCTTCCAGGGGCTCTGCCTGAAGGAGGCACGAACAAGACTGGCATCCGGCAACCAGCCAGCAGGGGGCAGAGTGGTCTTATGGATACGGCCCCTGAGGATTGAGTTTGGCTCCACTCACCCAGCAAAGACTCCCAGAATCAGTGTTTCTGATTGCAAGGGCTGAGAAAACATCTAGTCCAACTTCTCTTTGTAGACATGGAGAAACTGGGACCCAGGGAGGAAGGGCCTTGCCCAAGCTCACACGGATAGTTGGGATCCAGTTCTCCAGACTCTGCTCCCTGGTCAATCTAATGCTGCCTGAATCATTGGTCTCCCTGGGACCAATCCTTAACAGGGGATAAAAGAGCTTATCAGTTCAACATGGGGCTTTTAAAGGGACCCCTCCCTGATTTAATTCTATGTACACAATGTATATCCCCTTTGACCTAGTGATACCTCTTCCAGAATTGGACCCCAGATGTGCACAAGGATGTTCATCGTGGTGTTGTTTACAAGACAGAAAAATTGGAAACAAGATAAATTTCAACAGTAGGGGGCTAGTTTAATCAATGATGACATATCTGTTTATGGACTATTGTGCAATCATTAAAAATAAAATTTAAGAAGATACTTATAAAGAAAATGTTCATGATATAGAAACCTGGGGAAATAATACCTATAGTATGTTCCTAATATTCCAAAATTATACAGATGTGTATATATATCCTTATACCTAAGCAAAGATGGTCCCTGTTTTGGGTCACAGTTTAGGGCACTCTACATTTCATAAACACACACGCAAAGAGTTATTCCAGAAGACATGGGCACTTCTGTTGCTTGGGATCTTGTGCTTGGTGCTGCATAGCGTAGCCTTAAATATCAACTCAAAACTAACATCATTTAAACCCTAGGAACTATGTCTCCTCTAGCCCTCTGTCTTTAAAAACAAACAGGGACTGAATCCCAGTGCCACAACACTGTGCAGGCTGTGCTGCTCCTGACACCAGAGACAGACACTGTCTCAGAGTGCAGGGAAGATTTGAGCAGTGGACGTGCTTAAGGAAGAGAAAAGACAAATTAATTTGTCAAATACTTCCTCTCAGATAGCATGAAATGCAATCTTTTCTTGCATAACAAAGTATCATCTCCCAGCAGTGCCAAGTGTCCATTTCCTTGCTTTTCTTCATGTTCTAATTCGTGGTTCCAGAGGTACTCACTAATTAGCACATTTGCAACAGCTGCACATAACAGCTGAGGAATATTTTGCAGTAGCACATAATTCATTTTACTCTTAAATTTGTATGCATGTAGGTCTAGACATAATATGCATCAAGCATGATGCCAGGTCTTTACATTGACAACTAGATGGACCTTGGCCATTAAAGTAGCGTTGAGTTTTACTATTTTGAATATTTAGCTTAATTTACTCAAACATTTGAAAATTAAATGAAAGTTTTCAGCTTTATTGTAATAATTTTTATGTAAATTCTCAATATTTACTAATTATAATTCGAAGTTTGCCCACTCATCTTAATAATTTTGAATATTTTAGAAGAAAAACAACCTTTTTAGGAAAATGATTTAAACATGTGGTATATGGGACTCCAATAGTACTCTTGCCCTGGACCCCTCAAATGTACAGATTAGGCCTGTGTTTAGAAAAAATCCCGAGAAAAAATACATCAGAATTTTAAAGGAAGTTGAATATAGATCGTAAGACTGCCATGATTTTTATTTTATTTTATTCTTTTATTTTTTTATTTGTATTTTTCCAGATTTTCTGCAATGAAAAAATATTACTTATCTAGTTGGAAAAAACAAGTAAGTATATCTTCAAGTGATGCACCTTTACCAGGTCAGCTCTCCAACCCCACCTTTACCAGGTCAGCTCTCCAACCCCACCTCAACATGGAACTTTCTACCCTCAACCAGGATCCTGGGACAGGTTTCTAATTCTATCCCTCTGCTCCCACAACAACCCCAGTCTTCCAGCAGGAGCGACCCCAAGGTTGGCTCCACCCTCAATCCACTCAGCGTTTTCCCCATCAGCCGACATTGGTGTCAGGTAATGAAATGGATAAAGGAGGCCCTGAATGCCCTGTGGGGCAAGCAGCATTCTTAGCCCAGGGTTTTCCCCCCGAGGAGTTAACTCAGTGCTACTTCTGGGCACTAAGCAGAAACCAGTGCCCTCCCCAGAGTTTGCAATGACCGCGTCTCCCTCTGGACAGTGCTGAAATGCCCCACGACCTGACCTTACAGGATCCTCCTCTGGAAGATGATCAGGTGATCAAGCATACTGGGGGCAAAGGGGAGATGCTATTATGGTTCTGTTCTCCGTTCCCCAGCAGATGGAATTTCCCCATATCGGGAATTGACAATAACGGGGAAAATGTGTGTTTCTTCAGAGAAAACAGCAGTGGGAACAGTGAGGCAGGATGTTCTCACTGGTTCCGATCCAGTCCCAGACTCTGACATCTGAAGCTTCCTCTGCCCATCCCCAAGCACCTTCACCACCCTCCCGGGTCAGGCAGTGAGCGAGGCTGAGTTCCCTTGTCAGGCTATCTAACTTGGAGGAAGCAGTTCCCAGAATTGGGAGAGGAAGCCTTTACACCTTCAGGGTCCCCTAACGGCAAAACTGGGAGGACCTCAGAGCTGAATCAACCCCCTTTTTTACACATGAGGCTCAGAGTTCCACCAACCACTGGCCCTAGGTCACAAAGCAATAATGTCCCAATGGGAACCCAAGAATTTGCTCTTCTGGCACACTGGACAGCCTGAAACTTGCCTTCACATCGTGACGTTTTAAATTGAACACCGGATACCTGCCACATTCTTCAAGGAGACATGCTTACACTTCAGGTTTCTTAGAAAATTATCTCCACCCAGATGCTTGCCCTGAGCTGCAAATTGAGCAAAGGCAGAGACTGCAACGCCTGATTCACCACAGTAGCTTCAGCGGTTCCCAGCGTGCTACCTGGTTCGCTGATTCTAAACTGGGCCTTTTCTCATAGTTTCACATCTCTGAGAGTGGGCTACAACTTGCAATCAACCAACCGCAGGTCAAAGTTTAATTGGCAGCATTTTTTTCCTTAATAGATTGATCATTGTGCACCATACAATTCATGCATCTTAGATTCAATGAAATATGGTGAAATATGGTAAGAGTGGCCAAAACATATTTGTCAAATGAATAAATGTACCAAGCACTGTGTAAGGGTCTACATGCATTTCATTTACTCCTCCCCAAAAATCCTCCTATGAAGGAAGCAATATTATTCCCATCTAACAGATCAGAAAACTAAAACCTAGAGCAGTTAAGACACTTGCCCAAGATCACACAGTAATGGTGGAGCTATAATCACCCCAGGAGAATGCAATTCCCTTGTCAAGAAGTAGGGTCTGAGGGGTTTCCTGGAACATGCAAATTTCAATGCTAAAACTAGCAAAGTCCCTGACAAACCAGGATGGATGATCACCCTGCCATCAAGTCCAAGAGTCCTCCATCCCGCTGCCTCCATCTTCTCCAGGGCCTGCACCTGAGCAGACCCCTCGGTCTGGCAGGATTCCCACAGCTGGGTCCCCCTCTGACTCAGCGGCCCCTCCACTCTTCAGTGTCAGGGAGGCCACCTATGTCCCCCCTTCCCTTAGTGTCTGCCGTCAACAGGTGCTAGATCCAGATGTTCACTGGACTTGCTGGGCTGTTCCCACAGCTGACGGCACATCTGGCTGGGTTCTCGAGGCCTTGTTGAAATTACGTACCAGGTTATGTCTCCTTAATTCCCGTTTCATGCTGCTATATGAATTTTGACAAGAAGCTCAATGTTTTTAGGTTCTGGGAAGCTGCTACTATTAGCACATTCAGACCTAAGCAGAAAGGGTCCTTTCCTTTGAGAAGCCTCTCAGCCCTGCTGACTAAGGTTGCAGGAATCCACACAGGGCCCAAGTTTGTTCAGAAGGTCAAGTTGTCAATGGGCAGTGCTTCTCAGGGGGGACCCCAACCTGGCGCTCTTATTACAATACAGACTCCAGGTCTTGGCCCAAACTTGGTAAATCAGCCTCCAGGTATGGAGCCCAGATATCTGCATCTGAAATAAACTCACCTGGTGGTTCTGACACGTGCCACAGGTTGTGAACCACAGCTGAAGACAGTTTCAGAAAATCCTGTGGCCCCTGCCAGACCCTCTTGCAGCTGGGCCCCCATTCAGGTGGGTCCAGGCTCCTTGGTGCCCCAACTATGGGGACCCTTGACCGTAGCTCCTTCCTTCTGGGCCTGTCACTGCTCCCACAGTGGGACAGGAGGCATTAAACAGCTCTGTTCCCCCTCAGGGGGTAATGGCTGCAGGACCTGGGAAACCTGCAGTCACAATTCAAGTACTCATAGGAGCAGCTACCCACAGCTGAGAGCTACTTTATGACATGTAAGCATCTTTGGTGCCCTCTCCCCTCCCCCGCTTCACCGGGACCGGGGCTCCCCATCCTCTCTGCCCCAGCCACACCTGCCTCTGCTCTCCCCTCTCCTCACCTGCTAGACTCCAAGGGCTCCCCAATGTACATCGTGGACTCCCTTGTAGTACTGGTCAATTTTACGTGAGTAATGAATATATTGATCTGACCACAACTCCATAAATAGAGGCATGGGGTCTGGGGTTTGCTCTCTGCTATATCCTCAGTGCTCAGTACAGAGCTTGGCACATTGTAGGAACCAATAAATAACTGAATAAATCTCCATATGAACCTATGAAGCAAGAACTATTATTATCCCCACTTTCACAACTAAGGAACTAAGGCAGAGGCAAAGGAATTACCGTACAGAGACTAACTGGCAGTACAGAGCTGGAACCCACTCTTTGGGCCCCAGATCCCCAAGTTCTATCCCCATGTCTGAGAGGGTTCAGGAGCAGACAGACCTGGGGCTAGTCTGACAACTGGTTTGTCATCTGTCCGGAGAACAGGCAATGTCTTCATTTTTAAATTTTCACCCCTTTTCTTGCTCCTAGATTTCTGTTTCTGCTTCTCTTTCTTTTTCCCCTCTCTCCCTTCTCAGACCTCCCCTGCCCACTGTGTCCGCAGCCTGACAGAGTCACAAAGACCCAGTGAGCTCTTAACGGGGAACTCCTCAAAATAAAGGCAGAGTCGTGCTGAAGACAGAAAAAGCCCATCATCAGGGCCAGGTGATTCACTAGCCCCAGTGAGCTGGGGAAACAGGGGCAAGTAAATATTGAAAAGAATTAGTGCTTTTTTCATTTAAAGTCTGTCTTCAACATGAAAGAAAAATAAATTTTTAAAAAACAGCTCCTGCAGATGAAGAAAAAGAATATGTGGAAAACTTGGAGAAACAGATATAATAATGATAATTGGAAACTGGCTTCCACCCTTTAAAATGAATCCTGATGAGATGCATCCTGAAGTGTAAACAGATTTGAACAATAAACTTATTGAACCATATACAATTATTTCTGGAGAGAAATGGATGAGTGGTTGGTTAGACAAATGGAAGAGGTGTGAATGATTCTTAACATTCTGATCTGGCAAAATGGTCCTTGGAAATTAATGGAACAAAAAATTATACTGGGGAAGAGAAGCATCATCAGGAGAAAGCACTAAACATAGGAACCATGAAATGAAAATGCGTTCTTATGAATAAGAGAATTAATGAAATGAATTTAAGAAAAGGTCAAGTTGGGGAGAATATTGGATGGGCTGCAGTTCCACAAAGCCCCTAAATTTACTGTGGCATTTGAAGCACATGACTTTGGAAGTTCAAAGTCCCTGAGAAATCATCCATTCCATGCTTTTTCTATACATGAGGACCTCAGGTCCAGAGACGTTAATGACTTGTCCAAAGCCACACAGCAAGGTGGGTACCAGTCCTTATGCTGCACTGATGCCACATATGGATCAAGGAAAGCCGTGCCTCCATTTACTCTGAGCTGCATTTAGTGACAGAAACTACACTTTAGAAGGTGCTGACAGGAAGGGCACAGGACTAGAGGAGCTGGCTCAAGAGTCTCCATGCAGAGAACATACTCTCTAGAGTCAGGGAAACCTGGGTTCAAATCCTGACTCTGTCACTTACCATCTAAGACCTTGAAAGTCACTCCATCTTTGGGAGCCTCAGTCTTCTCATCAGTAAAATGGGGCCAACATTGCCCACTTTGCAGAATGAAATGAAATATCCCAGGAAAAGCACCTAGTACATGGTAGGAACTCAATAAATGGTGCTGCTGTTATAGGCATGACCAGAATTCATTGTCTTAAAATTCAAAAGTTACCAAACACAAAAAACTTTTAATGGCAAAAGAAGGAAAACAAAGCATCATGAACAGAGTAAGTCTGACAAAAGGAAATGAGGAATGGAGTGTGCTCCAAAAGCTTGGTAGCTTTCCTCAGAGAAGTCAAATGGCCCAGGATTGCAGAAAAAATATACTAAGACAGTGGGCACTGCCTGGGGAAATGCTAGGATCTCTTTACAGCTTGGTTCTTGAGATGCTCTTGAGGATTTGGACTGCCCTTCCCCAGCTCATGCCCATGAGGGTCCCTCTGCAGAACACTGTCCCCATAACTAGTGGTGCCCACTCTGCAGGAGAGTAGGGTTTTTTGTCAGGCCCTCTAGCCCCCGTCACTGGGTGTGGTTCAGGGAAAAAGGGCAAGAAGGGCCCTGATGAAGAGACTCTGCTTACCAGCACAGGAGGACACCAGGGAGGCACTATCCTCCCAGGGCTGTCTTCTCATCTGTAGAATGAGAATAACAGTACCTATTTTGTTGGGTTTGAGGGAAGTTTAAATGAGATTACTAAAATGCTGAGAATAGTGCCTGGAACTTACTCAATTCTAAACAAGCAGGCACTATTATGTTCTTCCTTAAGCTGGTCTGAGGCATTTACCAGGCCCACAGTCAGGGCTGGGCTTTGTGGTGGGCTCTGTGGATTTGGTCCTGGCTGAGAGGGCCTGCCAAATGGCAGAAAACCTCCAATCTGGTCAGCACCACGGACAGCTCTGTAGGCATCTTTAGCTGGACTGTGGAGATGCCCCAGAGGTACACAGCTCCTGAGGGTATATAGACTTTCCAGGGGATATCTAGCACAGATAACTTTAAGGAAATCTATTTCTGGGTTCTCAACTTCCACATGAAACATTTCCTAAAACTGATCTGCCTATGGTGGAAGCATCAGGTCACTTTTCCATTTCCATCTTCCCTTCTATAACACCCCTTCTACTGTACAAACAGACTCATGTATCTTTTCACCCTGAATCTTGTTATGGTGTATTGTCCTGTCGAGTCCAAACTTCTGGGACATCAAATAAAAGGACAATTCAACAGTGTTCTCAATGTCACCTTTAATCAAGGCTCTATAAACACCACTCCCCAAATCCAGGGCCACCACATACAGTTGTGCAGGTTGTTCATTGCATAATTCCAGGGGTTGCCATCTGCATCATAGTCTATGTGAATGGCTCTCCCTGGAGTTTTGTGGTGCACAGACTGCATGGCTGTATGAGGTGGTCTTCCCCCATCCATCTCATTAAGAGAAACATTTCCAGTAAAATTTAACTGTTTAATAATTATCAAAATTTGCAGTACATTCATGTTATTTTAATCAAGTTTGTATTACTAACAGTTGAAATGATAGCTCAATCCAGAAGAATTTTTTTTAATTCTTAGAGGCTTATGGTCACAGGAAATTTAAAAATTCAATTTATATAAATCTTTTTGTTGCAGAGAAGTATGATAGGAAAATCAATAAAAGACTTTCAAGCATAAAAATACATTACATTAGGATAAAATTCTGTGGGGGAAGTGGATTGGAAATATAATTTCCTACTGTTAAATAAGAGCTCATTCGTGTATTTTTTTAAAAGGCTGGTGGTGGGTATAAAATTGCTATGATATTTGTATTTTATTGGACACATTTAAAATAGAGATGTGAGAGTTTTATCTTACCATGTCTGTATTTATAGTACACCAGACATTACATCCTTTGTAAATTGTTTATTTAAAATTATTTTCAATTGCTTCAGATATTCTAGATGTCAACTTTTAAATGCTCAAGAAGGGATACAAATTTTCAAAACTATTTTAGGGAGCATTGAGAAAAAATGGTCAACCCCACTGATATCAACCCTATTTTAGACACCAGCCTGTCCCAGCAAGTGGATGCATCCTCTCCACAGCAGAACACATATCTCACGTTGGGAGCACTAATTCTTTGCTTTTCTTTAGGCCAAGCTCAGGCTCAGAGACAGGGACGCCACTGCGTGGAAAGGATGGTCTTTGGCTACCAGAGCAGGTTTGCCTGGCTGCCTGATGTCATTCCTCTCTTCGCCACAGAACTCAGGTTTTCTTCTGTGTGATTTTGTGCAAGGGTTCACCTCCCTTTGGGCTCCAGCAGTCTGGCTGTCAGGAAGATGAAGGGGTCGATCAGACCCTCAGGACTCAGTTGACGGTCTGGGGCTCTAGTTTCTACTCCCCCAGTGCTCCCTCACTGAGTGCTTGATACCATGCCTGGCACATAGTAGGCCTACAGTTAATATGTCTACCCATGTGACAACCTCAAATATGGAGAGATCTGCCTTTTCCCTATAAAAATTTCCAGGACAAAGCTTTTGACCAATTTGCACGTATAAACTTTTAGGAATATAGATGAGATAGAGGTCTACTTATTTAATCAATTTTAAAATTTAATTTCACTTATATGTCAAGTAACTTATATAAAACATATTACTATACCAATATAGTAATTATAAATTAATACGTTCATTGAAACTTAACATACTACTATAAAGTCTTATATGAATTACAGATATATTTAGGAATACTGTTTTTCCATGTTCACATTTAATTCATGAAACAATTATATTCATTCTCTTCACATACAGTTTTGACATTGGTATCTTTACCACCACTAGAGCCACTTCCTGAGTCATCTAACACAGCTTTCCAGAGAACATCATCTTCACCTCCATCCAAGTCATTTAAGATACAGGATGGTGTGCATTTTAGGATGATATGCTGTCACTGGAAATTATACTCCTATAGCCCCAAGTACCCATTCTCTATTCATGAGCCCTGCAAAGTAACCACTTAGAGTCTATTGTTTTTTAAAGGGATCTTTAAAAGGCTTGTTTATAACATCCAACACTTGCAATTATAAGGAAAAATGACTAAATCTGTGCTTAGTGTTTTTGTCTCCATTTTTGCCTAAGTGACGTTTATAAGCATTTGACGCATAGCATTGATTGAAGTTATTGGGAGCTAATATGTCATCCCCAAATAGTGCTTTGTGGGTTAATATTAGGCATTTGAGAGTGAGCCCTGTAACATAAAAGACTTAGTAAGGACTTGAATAGAAGGTAAATCTCTCTTTTCTGAGAGATAATGGGTGAGTGGCGGGGTAGATGAACAGTTGGGTGTTGGAGTCTTTGGCTAAATTCAAGACCCTCCTTCCGAGGTTGGGGCTTCACAGCGGCTGCCCTCCAGGTCCCAAGAGTCCTCCATTGGAATCTCCCCCAAGACTGGCCCACCAATACAATGGGTTCCAGTTTGGGCAGAGAGAGGCTGAGGGCAGGGCTATCATCCCGACCCCGACCCAAGCCAGAGAAAGGAAGCCATGTTTACCATGTGCTTCCTCTGTACAGACAGCACCCTGGAGCCTTCTCCTCTGCTCCCCCGCCAAGGCTCCCAGCCAGGCTGTGAGGTGGCTCTTTAGCCAGGAGGACACTGAAGCTCTAGGCATTTTTCAACTGCATTTATAGAGACATGAAAACTTGACCAATAATTAATCTCCCAAGTGGTTACAAACTTATGCCCAGTGGCTCAGAGTTCGCTTTGGGAATTAGACATCCCGGATTTAAATCCTGTTCTTCCACTTAGGAAACGTATGACCAGTAGTGAGTCACTTAATCTTTCAAGCTTTACTTTTCTTACCTATTAAGTGGGGGTAATAATGTCTGCCTCATACAGCTGTCATGAGGATTTAAATAATGGTACCTAGCCCAGAACCCTGTACATCTGTAAGAACTTCGAGCTCCAAGACTTAAGCTCTGAGGGCAGAGAACATAATATAAAAACAACCAGATGTTCCTTGGGACAACACAAGCTTTCCCTGGGCAACAAGTGGTCACACTGCTGATCTTTGCATGTGTGAAATGCAAAAAAGAAGATAGCAAACTGGCCACCCACCCAGACACACAGTGATTCTAGCAGGGGGCTTGGTGTGTGACAACTATGTTAAAAATCATGTTTGCAACTTGACCTCTTATTTCAAAAACGGTGCAGTTCATTATATAGAGAAACAAAAAGACAATTACAATGAATTTTAATTCCCAGGGATAACATTGGTTATTATTTTGGCATCCTTCCGATT
The DNA here is from genome assembly GCF_964165515.1 of Mesoplodon bidens. Classification (NCBI taxonomy): domain Eukaryota; kingdom Metazoa; phylum Chordata; class Mammalia; order Artiodactyla; family Ziphiidae; genus Mesoplodon; species Mesoplodon bidens. The sequence goes on along the minus strand of NC_138162.1, from coordinate 22,544,005 downwards.
CTTTTGGTTTGTTGATGGTTTTTAATTTGCCTGCTTTTCCTCTCTGATTTTTTATTTTTTAATTGTTTTTTTAAAGGGAACTTTATTTTTATTCATTTATTTTTGGCTGTGTTGGGTCTTCATTGCCACACGGGCTTTCTCTAGTTGCGGCGAGCGGGGGCTACTCTTCGTTGCAGTGCGTGGGCTTCTCATTGTGGTGGATTCTCTTGTTGTGGAGCACAGGCTCTAGGCATGTGGGCTTCAGTAGTTGTGGCACGAGGGCTCAGTAGTTATGGCTTGCAGGCTCTAGAGCGCAGGCTCAGTAGTTGTGGCGCATAGGCTTAGTTGCTCCAAGGCATATGGCATCTTTCCGGACCAGGGCTCGAACTCGTGTCCTCTGCATTGGCAGGCAGATTCTTAACCACTGCACCACCAGGGAAGCCCATGCTTTTCCTCTCTTAATTGCAAACATAGCATCATACCCTCCATATTATTTTGTAACTGGCTTTTCTCACTTAACACCCTGTGAACAGCTTTCTATAGCATTAACTATTATTTCACATTTTAATGATTATATAATCTACTAATTGATTGTACCATGCTTTTTTTTTTTTTTTTTTTTTTTTTTTTTTTTTTTTTTTTTTTAAGTTTATTTATTTATTTTTTTAATTAGTTTCTGCTTTATAACAAAGTGAATCAGTCATACATATACATCTGTTCCCACATCCCTTCCCTCATGCATCTCCCTCCCTCCCACCCTCCCCATCCCACCCCTCCAGGCGGTCACAAAGCACCGAGCTGATCTCCCTGTGCTCTGCGGCTGCTTCCCACTATCTATCTACCTTACGTTTGGTAGTGTATACACGTCCATGCCTCTCTTTCGCCTTGTCACAGCCCACCCTTCCCCCTCCCCATATCCTCAAGTCCATTCTCAAGTAGGTCTGCGTCTTCATTCCCGTTTTGCCCCTAGGTTCTTCATGACATTTTTTTTTTAAATTCCGTATATATGTGTTAGCATACGGTATTTGTCTTTCTCTTTCTGACTAACTTCACTCTGTATGACAGACTCTAGGTCTATCCACCTCATTACAAATAGCTCAGTTTCGTTTCTTTTTATGGCTGAGTAATATTCCATTGTATATATGTGCCACATCTTCTTTATCCATTCATCCGATGATGGACACTTAGGTTGTTTCCAGCTCCGGGCTATTGTGAATAGAGCTGCAATGAACATTTTGGTACATGTCTCTTTTGGAATTATGGTTTTCTCAGGGTATATGCCCAGTAGTGGGATTGCTGGGTCATATGGTAGTTCTATTTGTAGTTTTTTAAGGAACCTCCATACCGTTCTCCATAGTGGCTGTACCAATTCACATTCCCACCAGCAGTGCAAGAGTGTTCCCTTTTCTCCACACCCTCTCCAGCATTTATTGTTTCTAGATTTCTCTTTTTTTTTTTTTTAATTAGTTTCTGCTTTATAACAAAGTGAATCAGTCATACATATACATCTGTTCCCACATCCCTTCCCTCATGCATCTCCCTCCCTCCCACCCTTCCCATCCCACCCCTCCAGGCGGTCACAAAGCACCGAGCTGATCTCCCTGTGCTCTGCGGCTGCTTCCCACTATCTATCTACCTTACGTTTGGTAGTGTATATATGTCCATGCCTCTCTTTCGCTTTGTCACAGCTTACCCTTCCCCCTCCCCATATCCTCAAGTCCATTCTCAAGTAGGTCTGTGTCTTTATTCTCGTTTTGCCCCTAGGTTCTTCATGACATTTTTTTTTTAAATTCCGTATATATGTGTCAGCATACAGTATTTGTCTTTCTCTTTCTGACTTACTTCACTCTGTATGACACACTCTAGGTCCATCCACCTCATTACAAATAGCTCAGTTTCGTTTCTTTTTATGGCTGAGTAATATTCCATTGTATATATGTGCCACATCTTCTTTATCCATTCATCCGATGATGGACGCTTAGGTTGTTTCCAGCTCCGGGCTATTGTGAATAGAGCTGCAATGAACATTTTGGTACATGTCTCTTTTGGAATTATGGTTTTCTCAGGGTATATGCCCAGTAGTGGGATTGCTGGGTCATATGGTAGTTCTATTTGTAGTTTTTTAAGGAACCTCCATACCGTTCTCCATAGTGGCTGTACCAATTCACATTCCCACCAGCAGTGCAAGAGTGTTCCCTTTTCTCCACACCCTCTCCAGCATTTATTGTTTCTAGATTCCTTGATGATGGCCATTCTGACTGGTGTGAGATGATAGCATTAACTATTATTTCACATTTTAATGATTATATAATCTACTAATTGATTGTACCATGCTTTTTTAAAAAAAACAATTTCCTCTTTTTTTTTTTGGAGGCTTTTGAGTTGTTTCTAATTTTTCCCATTACAAATAAGGCCTCTTAGAATTTTACAGTGTATAAAACACTTGCTCCCATCACTTTGGATCTTCTCATTAACTTGAAAAGAGGACAATGTGATCATCATTCTTTCCACTTGACAGGTGAGAAAACTGAGGCTCACAAAGAAAAAAGTGGCTTGTCCAAGGTCACTCAATAACTGGTAAAGCAGCACCCAGCCTGGGTCTTCTAGACCTCCAGCCTGGCCAACTTCCAGACCCTCCTTCCCCACCCTACACCCCGCCTGACTCCCTCACAGAGTCATAAATCCTCCAAAGGATGCTATGCTTCTGCCTCTTCCTCCCCAGGAGCATCTGGGCTTAAAGGGACCACTTAACCCAAACGAGAAACCCTGACCTCCTACCCCAAAGCAGCTCCTCAAACACTCTCTGGCCTGTCACCCAGTTTTATTTTGATCATTGTAGTTATCACTACTTATTATTTTCTTGTTTATTTACTTGTCTTTTATATAGTTCAGCAATTCTCAATAGGGCAGAACCAACCCCTGGTGATTGCAAAGCAAGTCATGGGTTGTCTCACACCCTTACAACATCTGAATTTTAACCAGACATCCATGTGGGTCAAAAACCACTCATAATTATCTAAATCTAGACTCAGGCTCCATCTTACACAAAAAGAATCATATGCTTGGTTTAACTGATGCTGACTTTTCCAGGAATGCAACCACCATGGAAAGTAAGAGATTACCTTACTTTCTTCAACTTGGAGTCTCCTCATTTAAGAAAATGACGTTCTCAGTGGCAATACCTTTCATGATATTTGAGTCACTATTATTACAGTTGTATCAGTCTGCGTTTGTAGCTGTCACATACAAAGCAATTCTAAGTATATTTACCAATATCTTTTTTTTAACCCTTATTTCAAATTGTCAAAGATAAAGAGAAAATGTCATCAACACTCAGTTAGACATTATCTCTTTTTTCCTTAAATTCAAATATTCATTATAAGTAAGTGAGCATCGAAATGCTTCATGATGCTTTCTGGTGTACTTATGACCAAACATTTGAATATTGAAATACATATTACTTTATTAAAATTACTTTCCTTTTATTTCTCTATTACATTACAGTAAAAGGCTATGTTGATTTTTTAAATTATGTGAATAAGTGGAATGTGTTATCCTATTGATACTATGTATAAAATAGATAACTAATGGGAACCTACTGTATAGCACAGGGAACTCTCTTCAATGCTCTGTAGTGACCTAAATGGGAAGGAAATCCAAAAAAGGGGATATATGTATATGTATAGCTGATTCACTTTGCTGTACAGTAGAAACTAACACAACAATGTAAAGCAACTATACTCCAAAAAAAATTTTTTTTAAGTTTTTTGGAAAAAACAATGTAAAGAATGTACCTCTCTGGAGAAAGGAAGTATGGATAAAATGGTCTCACTTGTTTTCCAGATGCATTACTGTCTTGTACTCCTTTGGTTGAAAACATTTACTTCCTAATAGATTACCTCTAATAAAATCTTTATATGACAAAAAAAAAGTGGAATGTGTTACCTGTGAATTTAGTTTCAGAATGACAAAGGAGCCATTCAAAAGATTTGAGTTCCAAAGGGGCCTTTGGGTCTGATTGTGTTGAGAACCAATGTGTAGTCTGTCTCCCCCACTAGATCAGCTCCATGAAGGCAGGACCTGGTCTGACTGAGTCCCCACACCAGCTCCTGGCACCCAGAAGGGTACTCAATAAAGACCAACTGAATGAAGGAACAATGGAGGCATTTCAGGCATTGTAAACAATTGGATGGGGAAGATATTTATGGGCAGAGTTCAGCCTTTGACAAGCTGATTAGGTAACATTTCTGAAATTCTTTTTCTCCAAGTACCAATTGGGGTAGGAACCCTGATCTGCCTGGATGTTGAGGAGATTCAAGGAGATCACAGATCTGAAGACTCCTGGCACAGGGCCTGGCCCAGGGGAGGGCTGAGTAATTGATTGCTGGTGTTGTTTTTGTTGTTAGATTTTCCAAACAGTAAACCATAACTCTCTATTCTCAGCTACCCAGCCTCCTTCTCTGCTCAAAATCTGGTAGCTGTTATTAACACATTTTCTTAAGAACCTCTTATTCCCATTTACTTCCTCCCACCTTCCCTACCCCAGGCCTGGGCTACCTTCAATAGTCTCACTCTAATTGGAAATTGGAGCTGTCAGGATGACCTTCCTTTCCCCTCCCCAGTTCTCACCTTGGTCCATGCTCTGACAGATGCAAAGGTCCCCACGGCTCCAAGCAGAAGCCACAGATCAGGAGGACAAGGAGAGGGCCAGAGTCCCCGTGCGCACCATGGCAGAGCAAGCCCAGTGCCCCAGACTTTAGCTGCCACACGGGGAGTGGACCTGGCCCCTCTGCCGATTCTCAGTGATGAAATGCCGCTGCCCCCGGGGAGCTGTCTCCAGCCTTCCACAGTGGCTCGGCGGCAGGTTTATCACACTCGCTGAGAGAAGACATAATCAATTCCCCAGCTGGCACTTTGCACTGAATACCCACTTTTTCAGCTTGATAGCAGGACTGAATTAGTTATTTAGCAACTAGGCCCTAATTTAGAGCAAGCGAGAGCCTTGACAAGGATCATTGTTCAAGGCCATCCCCCCTTTGCCTTCAGATAGGAGGCCCACAAATCCCCAGAAGGTGATAAATAGACAATTAGAAAATAGATATATTTGGTTAGATCTACAAGGCTCCCCGGTGCTGTCAGGCTCACAATGAAGGGGGCCGGGGTAAATTGGTGGCCAATGAACGCCAGCTGCACGGCCATCCGTCCTGCAGACACTCAGCCATATGTGGCCATTTACAGGCCGTCCTGAAGAATAGATTGGACCAATAAGACCAGAGGGAGCTAAAAATACTTGACAAAGTTGGCTGCTCTTCATTTAACAAGAATAAAATATCTAATGGGGTGTAATGGAGGCCATCAATCACCTACTGCCAGACACAGCCGTAATACCACACTTTTAACTATTAATGCAACTTTTTTTTTCTCTAATAAGTGGGACAGGCACATCCACTTTGTATACAGGGTGGATGTTTGGGGAGTGGAGATGAATGGGTGATGCTGGAGAGCTGTGGCAGAGGATGAATTTTGGCTTAAAAACAGAAAGAATGGTGGGACTGGAAAGTGGTGTAGCTACTGTGGAAAACAGTATGGTGGTTTCTCAAAAAGTTAAACATAGAATTACCACGTGGGACTTCCCTGGTGGCACAGTGGTTAAGAATCCGCCTGCCAATGCAGGGGACACGGTTTGATCCCTGGTCCAGGAAGATCTCACATGCCGTGGAGCAACTAAGCCCGTGCGCCACAACTACTGAGCCTGCACTCTAGAGCCCGCAAGCCACAACTACTGAAGCCTGGGTGCCTAGAGTCCGTGCTCCACAACAAGAGAAGCCACCGCAATGAGAAGCCAGCGCACCTCAATGAAAAGTAGCCCCCGCTTGCCGCAACTAGAGAAAGCCTGCACCCAGCAGCAAAGACCCAATGCAGCCAAAAATAATACAAAATTTTTAAAAAAAAGAATTACCACGTGATCCAGCAATTCCACTCCTAGGTATATACCCAAAAGAATTGAAAGTAGGGACTCTAACAGATATTTGTAAACCAATGCTCACAGCAGCATTATTCACAATAGTCAAAAGGTGGAAGCAACCAAGAGTCCACCAACAGATGAATAGATAAACAAAATGTGGTGTATATATACAATGGAGTATTATTCAGCCTTAAAAAGGATGGAAATCCTAACACACGCTACAACTTGGATGAACCTTGAAGGCATTATGATAAATGAGATCAGCCAGACACAAAAGGACAAATATTGTATGATTTCTCTTATATCAAGTACCTAGAATAAGCAAATTCAGAGACAGAAAGTAGATTGGTGGTTGCCAGGGGGTGGGGGTGGGGGGATGGGGAGTTATTATTTAATGCACAGAGTTTCTGCGTGGGATGACCAAAAAGCTCCCGCAATAGATACAGGTGATAGTTCTTCAACATTGAATGTAGTTAATGCAATTTAATTATACACTTAAAATGGTTATAATGATAAATTTTATGTTATGTATATTCTACCATAATTTTTTCTAATTATAAATGGGAAACACAGAGCAGGCAAAACTTTTTAATTTGCCTTAAGAACGGAAGAATCTTGTGAGTTCAGTTAATCTAGGAGTATTTTATTAAAAGTCACCCCACAAGACTGATCTTCTCTTGGCAAGTCATGATTTCTTGGGGTCTCAGTTTCCTTCTCAATAGATGATAGATAACAACCCCTGACCCCTCTACTTCCCGAAGCTATTGTGAGGCCCAAACGAGATGAATTGGACATGAGCATCCTTCATAAACTGTTAAGCACTATTGTCTAATTTGTCACCATACCTCTTTCCAGTACAGCTAAGAAACACTTCAGGAAACCTACTAAAGGTACTTCATCCATATGGACTGATCCATCAATCTGAAAGATCCCATGGATAGGAAAGTCAGGTCCCCACAGATGGAGACCAGACCTTGTCCCTCAACCCACCACCCACTTGGGGAGTCTCCCCCTTGGCCACTGCTGGTTTCATGCATTATTCAGTCACTGGAGTCACCCTACAGTGGCCCTGATGATGTCCTTCACACAGTCTGAGTGTCTCCAGGCAGGACAGACAAGGAACAAGAAGCAGAATGACTTTGAACACACATGCAGAGAGCAGCTGAGCCAGGTGCTGTGGCAGCGTGGGGCTGAGTGCTCTTTGCAGGGAAGCAGCAGAGGTCTGGGCGTGAGAGGGGATGATGATGGCTGTAGAACGGTGGCCCTCACGTTTCATGGTAGTCCCTGTGGTTTGAGGGTTTTGTTGTCTTTCTTACCAACCACTCCCCTACCAGAATGCATATTTTGGGTTTACTGAAAAGATTCCTTCTATTTCAGCTTTTAAAGCACATTTACGCCTTTTAACTCATTTGATCCTCAAAACCACCTTGTGCATAAACAGATTGAATGTTTCTTTCTCCTGAATCTGGCATGCCCTGCTTGTGTCCTAGTTCACCAAGTCTGAATTCAACTCATTCCCTCTCTGATCACTGTTTTATATACACTCATGAACCCAGATGCCCTATATCCCCTTTCTTTTTCCATCTGACTCATGCTCAATTATTAATTCATTTAGCAAATTATACTAGTTAGGATTCACAAGAAGCAGAAAATCAACTCAAATGAACTTAAGCAAGAAAGAGGAAGTTAGTGTAAGGATTAAAGAGAATCTCATGAAACCCAAGAACAAGAATGCACCTAGGTCCCAGGGGCAAAACCCAGAAGCTCAATCTCAGTCACCACACTTTTCATCTCCCTTCTCTGGCTGGTATCTGTAATTCTCTCTCTCTCTCTCTCTCTCTCTCTCTCTCAATTCCCATATCAGTCTTCTCCAATTCTCAGGTTCAAAGGAAAGGAAATATGGTTGTCAGTGATTCCTGACCTTCACCTCTTCTGTTTTTAACCACTAGGAAGAAAGAAATCTGGCCTTTCTTCTATCCCAAAATCTTAAAAGCCCCAGGAGGAAGCTTATTGGCCCAGGTATCCACTCCTGAATCAATCGTCAGTGGGAACCACCATATGAATAGAATGGGGCGGGGTGGAGGGAGCAATCCTAAAAGAAGAGGTTGGAGGATTAGTGCTAGGAAACAAAACACAAGGTTTCCATTACACAAACACCTCCATGGTCCACCATGTGTGAGGCTTGCATTCATTCAAAAATATGTACTAGACATCTGCTATGTGCTAGCCACTGTGTTTGGTTTAGAGATTTGGGTTGCATGTGACACACTGAATTTTTTTCCCATTTAAAATGATGGAAAATTGGATCCCAGCTAGTGATTGTGTGAAAAATGTCTGATTTTCAGGAATGGATTACGGAAAGTAAAGATGTGGTAGGAAAACCGAATTTGAATTATTTTATAAATGCCTTCACTGAACTACAAATCAACACCCCTCTTGCATTAAGAATCAATATGATAATTGGTTGTATTAAGAGTTTCTGCATCTTCTGCAGAACAGTGATTACTCGTTTGTTCTCCTTAAGTTTCTACATCACTGAGCCACAGGTCTGGTTGTGCCTTAAACCCACCTGAGGAGCTTCTAAAAAAATACAGGTGCACATGTCTCACTCCAGACAAATTAAACAGAATCTCTAGAGGCAGGGTTCATGCACCACTATTTTTTTTAACTCCCCAGATAATTATTAAGTACACTCAAGTTTGAGAACCACTGCTCTAAACGACAAATTCCTCCAGGAACTTAGGAATAGGAAAACACTGATATAACAACAAGATTTATAAAAACCCACTAGGTTCCTCTTTATCTTGGCTACCAGCAAGCTCAAACAAACTTAGTTACAGTAACTCTTTTGTCCCTGGTTCTTACTTCAGTTAACTCTCTCCTTTCTCCAGATGTTCAAATGCTGATTCTTTCCTCTTAATTCACTTGTATTACAATAAAATCCAAAATTTTCTGTGTTCTAGCATCAGAATTCCACCCACTCTGACCAACCATTCTAGCATACATAACCACACATGAACACACACACACACACACACACACACACACACACACACAAAACAGGGTTTAGCCTACTCCAGGAAGCCACACCTCCTGCTTTTGACTTAATCTTTTTTTGTCCCCTCTAGAAGTTTGATTGCCTTAAACATGTTCTACAGTGGTTAAAACCTTGACTAATCCAATTTTCTATGAATCAGGGCTATCAAATATTAATATCAACCCACTTTCTGTGGCTTAAAAAATATTTTACTTTGGGAACAAAATATATGGCCTCATTTATGCCTGAGTTCATCAACCAGTTAAAATTTTTTGTGTTGGTCTTTTCATCAGCTCTGACAAAGTGATATGGAATTAGACACTCTGTGAACTATTTCTTTGCTCTAATGTGTGAGCTGCGCTTCACTAGAGGGAATAAAATAATCCACTGTCATTTCTGTTTTTATCATATTCATTTTTGGCAGAGAATTTATTCACTCTTCACTATATAGTTATTTATGTGCTACAATCTCATATTTTTGCATTCCCCAGAGAATGCACCATTAAAACTCTTAATGTGACACCTCATATTTTTAGTAGACTAGAAAATAGTTACAATTTTAATTTAAATTGAAATGACTATGTAATAGCTGGACAAATCAGTTTGAGATCCCCAGAGCTCTTAATTGTAATTCTCCATTGTTTTCTATGCATAAATTTCTTTTCCAAAGTGTTCATTTTGAAATACTCACTCATTTTTTTCAGCTGTTCCATGCTCATTCCAAACTCACTTATTTAATAATTTTCTATGGTTAACAACTTCATGATTAAACTTTAATGTTAAATATAAATGGTTGAAATAATAAGCTTATTAGAGTGTTTAGAAAAGAAAAGAGGATTGGACATTTAAGGAACGATGAGTTTAAGTATCAAGTGTTAGAACAGGAGGGATAGTCAGTCTGGCCAAGAACAAAGCAGAGTCATAGATTTTGATATATATATATATATATATATATATTTTCACATACAATATATATATATAACAGATATGAATGTCTAAGTCTGCTCCAAGCAATGGACAGAGGAGCCTTAACATGATGGAATTCAGGGCTAGAAGCAGCTATGAGAGTATATAGCCTAACCTACTCATTTTACAAATGAGGAACAAAAAATTCAGAAAAGGGAATGATTTTTTTTTTTCCAAAATCAAATGACGTCTTAGCCAAGGCAAGACTAAGAGAAGAATCAGAGGTGAACTAAAAGAAGGGGGAAAGGATTCTACTAAAGGCGGTCAGACAGCCTCTTTTCTAGAATCTCTGCATCCACCAACACAAGAGTCAGATGGAGCAATAAAGGATATCATAGCTGCCCATTCGCTGTGCTGAGGATGTGTTTCACAGTATCTGATTCTAAGTTTAAAAACACAAACAAAAGACAACATCCCAGGCATCCCTGGTGGCGCAGTGGTTAAGAATCCGCCTGCTAATGCAGGGGACACGGGTTTGAACCCTGGTCTGGGAAGATCCCGCATGTCACGGAGCAACTAAGCCTGTGAGCCACAACTACTAAGCCTTCTCTCTAGAGCCCACGAGCCACTCACCGCAACTAGAGAAAGCCCACGCGCAGCAACAAAGAAAGACCCAATGCAGTCAAAAATTAATTAATTAAATAATTGTTTTTTTTAAAAAAAGATAACACCTGACCTCCTGTCAGATCAGATTTTATTTTCACTTGGTCTGGCAATGTTAAGGAGGTGAAAATATCTGCAATAGAAAACAGGTATAATCCCTCTCAGATAAGCCTTGAAAGGTCTGCTCAGCTCTTCTGAACATTACTGGAAACAAGAATATCTATTCTTTCCCCTCCATGCCACACCCCAAATCCCTAGGACACACACATGTACACACATACGCACACAGTGAACCTAATGAAGGGTGACAGCTAAGCTGTCCCTCTACTTAATGAAGAAAATTGAAACCACCTAGAAAAGAGCCTTAGATAAATTCTGACAGATATGGGGCCCAATACTGACCCTGCCACTAACCGGCCATGACTTTGGTCAAGTCCATTGACCACACTGGGCCTCAATTTCCTTATATAAAATGAGAAGACAGGCCTAAAGGCCTGCCCTTCCAGCTCTAATATTCTGTGATTCTAATTCTATCCCTTAACTCCGTCTTCATAGCCTTTACTTGACATTTATTGAGTGTGTTGTATAGGCCAGACTCTGTGCTTGACACTGGGAATATCAAAGTGAAAAAGACACTGTCCCTGTCCTCCAGGGTCTCAGTCTACTGGAGTGAGATGAACAATATAGAATGTGGGAATTAAGCAAGAGGGGGCTCAGGATAAATATGAAGTTCCTGGCATAGGCATTTGAATGGTCATGCCACTGTCAAAAATGAATAAAGTGATCTTATATCATTCAAACCAGGACATTTTTCAGAGTAAAAGCAGGGATTATTAATAATTATGCTGGGATAACAGGCTTAAACTGAGACTATCCCAGGTAACCTGGGGTGTATAGTCACCCTAAAGACGGGGATTATAGGAGAAAATAGATTTTGGGGGGATAAAAAGTTTGGGTCTAGAAACATTGCCTTTTAAGTGCCTATGGGACATCTAAACGGAACCGTACAACGGAAAGGTGGCCATGGGGGCTTGGAGCTGAGGAGAGAGGTCTGGGCCAGAGATTCAGATTTGGGAACCATCATGAGCCACAGGAAAAATGAGAACATCTAGAGAAGTGCGAAGAGCAGGAAGAGATGTTAATGGCTTGACATTAACATCTAAGGTCAGACAGAGGAAGAGGCTGAAAAGGAGACTGAGAAGGGGTGTTAGGAAAACCAGAAGAGAATAAAATCAAAAGCAGAGGGAGTTCCAGATGGAGGAAGTGGTCAACCGAGTCAGGGGACAGGAAGAGATAATGCAGTAATTGAATTCAGCAATGAGCAAGTCAGTGGTGGTACCCCTAGAGACTCTACCGCTGGACAGTTTCCTCCATAGCCACACTCTAATATCCCCTTCTGACCAAAGGATCTCTCTTTAAACCTCATCCAATCTGCCTGGAGTCTATTTGTGGATCTGAAAAAAATGGAGATGATATCCACAGACCACAGAATGTTAGTACTTAAAAGATCAAATTGCATCAAGGACTGCCATTTGTAAAGCACTTTGCAAACCAGAAATGCCATACTGAAGTTCTCTCTTTTTCTCCTACCCAACATCCTTTCTGCCTCCAAGATCCGATACTTATCCTCATCCTCATGCTCCTTCCCTTTTGCCTTCGATCTTCATCTTCATAGGTCTTACCTGTCTAGGCTCCATCCAATCATTCTTGCAGCCAAATCCATGAGCATGTGGTCCGAACTTCTTGTCTCTACTTCTCAGCAACTCTCTTGTGTTCCTGAGGTCAAGCTTCTGCCCCACCACACTCTTGAAGCTGCCCCTGGTTCCTCCTTGACAGATCCAATGCCCTCTTCTCATTGCTTAGCCTTCTTGTCCTTTCTGCAGCATCCAGCACTGCTGTTTATCCCTCCTTCAAAGGCCTCCTCTCTTGACTTTAACGGTTTGTTTCCACTCCCATCTCTTTTCAATTCCATCACCTATTCTTCAGAGAGTAGTTGACAGTGGCTAGATCCAGTTGCAGTTTCCCTGGGCTAAGATCTAGTCATATCACCCTGGGGCCAGGGGACATGCTAGGCCATTGAAAAGGGCCATTTTCCCCTTCCTAAAGCCAGATCCTAGACTTGAATTTTATATCAAGAAAGCCCTGGGGCTCCCACTCTGCAATGTACAAATCAGATCATAGATTCTCATGTCAAGAACCACTAGAATTATTGCTTCTCAGGGTTGAAAGGGAACCTCAAGTGATTTAGTTCAAACATCACTAAATCCTTACAACCCTTCCTCAATAGTCCCAGTTGAGGGACTGTCCTGCTTCTACTAGAGCACTGCAGGGATAGGGAACTGGCCACTTCCTGGCCAAGCATCTTTCCTTCCCAGACAGCTAAGGAGAAAGGCCTCCGTCATAGCAAACCAAATCCAGCTTCTTATTATACCCACGCATTCTGTCTTCTTTATACCGAATGGGTCCACCCATAAAAGTTCAAATCTCTCTTCCATATATCTTCAGACTTGAAGATGCCTGTCCCACCTCCTCCTCAGTCTTGTCGCCATGAAGCCTGGCTACCTCCATGCCTTCCACCATTCCTCACATCACACAGCTTCAAATCCCCTCATGACCCTGACCCACTTATCTGAATGTAACCATTTCCAATAGTGAACTAAGTGTGTGTGTGTGTGTGTGTATGTGCGTGTGTGTGTAAGTTAAAAGGAATTCTTTTTAGTTTTCCTTTAAGTAGTTCATTTTTGCAAACATCAGGGAACAATTTCTGAGAGACAGCATGACATATGATGACATAGGAACAAGGTTACCCAGAGCCCAGCACATCAGACAGTCTGGAAAACCCTTAAGTGAAGAATGCTTGTCTCCATGAAACCTTGATAATTTAAAAGGGACAATGACTACTATCTGAAGCAGTCAAGGTCTCCATTAAATTCAGCAAAGCTAGGTGACTAGAAGGGGGGGCTTCTCATGCAAGGGGACCCTTTGGTCTTTAGCGACATCATTATCTGTGGGTTATTATCATTACTACAAATACTAATATACTTTTATTAAGCACTGGCAATGACCCAGGGCAAGTGAGTTTAAGTTCATATTATATCCATTTTCATTATCGAGAGAAAAGAGGAGAATGAACAAAGGACTATAATGTGAAATTCTAAAGTAGGAAAAATGAAAAAGGGTTAATTAAAAAAAAAAAAACCCACAGAGTAAAGAGAAAGGCTCCAACTGTTCGTGGTCAGGAGTCATGATGGATGGTGGATCTTGTCACCCTGGACTTGTCCCCTATGATTTCTTTCCATCTCCCTCTCTAAAAAAAGATCCTCCTCTCAGTAAGGACATGGCAGGGACAGGCGCAGGGGTGGGGAGAAGGCAGTAGATTTATCTCAAGGGCCTCTGAAATTCTACAAATCAATATTTCCTAATTCTAATGCCTAACCCCAAACAGAATCAAATTTAACATTTCAAATACATTAAAACATAAAAATAAAATTAAAATATTAAATCCTGAGAGACACCCCCTTCCCCCAAAGACTTTTTTTTGCACCTCTGACTTTAAAATATCAAAGTACACCACTCTCACCTCTGAGTATATACCCTGGCCTTCTGTATGGTTTACGTTTCTTAGGACACATATAAGAAATTTCCCATTAACCACCAAGCTTCTCTCAAAGTCTCCTATGGAATTACACCTTTCTGCTCTATAACTCTGAGATTAGTAATTCAAAATATTTTTCTATGCAAGTTATTTCTCTCCATCAAGCGAATGCTTGAGGCCTTTTAGAGTGTATAAACCAGACTGGGAATTCAGAACACCAAGCAGATCAGCAGAATGGACATCTAAATATAGAGGCAGTGTGTTGTCCAGGCCAGGGTATCCTTATATTTATGTCACGTCTTGAGGTGTTTGTAGCCACTCTGTCGGAGCTACTTATCTTGGCTAAACTTTAATCCATCACTCTGAATTACGCATCAAACCTTGATGTCATTTGCAATATCAGCTAAGAGGAACCCTGAAAGAGGTTTGTACATATTTGCATGTATGTTTCATGTTTATAGAATCAATCCTGGAGACAGTGAGTTGCCCAAGGTCATACAGCAGAATCAGGTCTGCTGAGTTCTTTAAGCACCTGAGTCCCAGCATCCAGTGCTCGTCCTGCTAAAGTGCACAGGCTCATAGACAGTGATACAAATGCCACAGCTGGTCTTAGAGAAGTCTTCACAATGCCTCAAAGTAGGAATAAGAGGTCATAGTCAGACCCTTCTCATATGTTATGAGAAACAGGTGCCTCTTGGAACACTGGCTTAGAATGAGGATCGGGTGGAAAAGAGACACCAAAAAAGCCCATGTGTGAACTTCTATGCATCTTGGTGCTGCCCATTGCATTTTTCATGAGACCCTTAGCACCCTGATGGCAGGATAATACATTTATTCTTTCCCATATCCCATCTAGTGCCAAGTATCAAGTTCAAATTCAATAAATGTTGACTGAGTAGCTGAACTAAATGAAGTTAAAAGTGAGTCAAGGGCTTCCCTGGTGGTGCAGTGGTTGAGAATCTGCCTGCCAATGCAGGGGACATGGGTTCGAGCCCTGGTCTGGGAAGATCCCACATGCCACGGAGCAACTAAGCCCGTGCGCCACAGCTACTGAGCCTGCGCGTCTGGAGCCTGTGCTCTGCAACAAGAGAGGCCGCGACAGTGAGAGGCCCGCGCACTGCGATGAAGAGTGGCCCCTGCTCGCCATAACTAGAGAAAGCCCTCACACAGAAACGAAGACCCAACACAGCCAAAAATAAATAAATAAATTTATTTAAAAAAAAAAAAAAAAGTGAGTCAAGAATGACTAAATAATAAAGATGCAGACATAGACAATGGACTTGAGGACACGGGGAGGGGGAAGGGTAAGCTGGGGCAAAGTGAGAGAGTGGCATTGACATATATACACTACTACAAACTACTACTACATTTACTACAAATGTAAAATAGATGGCTAGTGGGAAGCAGCCACATAGCACAGGGAGATCAGCTCGGTGCTTTGTGCCCACCTAGAGGGGTGGGAGAGGGAGGGTGGGAAGGAGACACAAGAGGGAGGAGATATGGGGATATATGTATATGTACAGCTGATTCACTTTGTTATACAGCAGAAACTAACACACCATTGTAAAGCAATTATACTCCAATAAAGAGGTTAAAAAAAAAAGACTAAATATTCAATAAATGGCATGGGGTCAACTGGCTAATCATTTGGGGGCGTTAAGTTTGGTAGTGGAAGGACTAGGGCCAGGCACACATATCAGATCTGTGTTTTGGCAAAGCCACTCTACACAGAGTCCAGTGAGGAAGACACCGTGAAGTTTGTCTGCGGACCCTTGGGGCGGGCCCTGTACTGAATTGCACATATATTCTAACAATTCTTGCAACCACCCTCTGAAGAGGGCATTGTTTTTTCTGTTTTACAGCTGAGAACCTGAAGCTTTCAGAGGCCAAGCAATTGCTCAAAGTCTCCCAGCTAGGATGTAACAGAGCTTTTACAATAACTGCCATTTCAAACATCTTAAGTGTTTTAAAATCTGCCAACAACCCCAACTGTTCCACTTAATGACACACCCCCATCAGTGTGAGTGTTATTGTCGTTGTTAGCACTTCCTTACTTTCTGGCACTAAGAGAGGATCAAGATTCATCTTGCTTATTTCCAGCCCCAGTCCTAGAATTAGCCAATTCTCCAAGAAGCCCTGGTGCCTTCTATTAGAGAATGGTATTAGGAACTAAGGTCTGAGAATCTGTCTACTTATTGCTGCCGGAGTGTCTTTGAGATCTGCTCGGCTGACAGGACAAAGAAATATATGTGCAAATATGAACTTGTGTAATTATACATAGCTTTATATATTTCTATATGAAACCATCTGTATCTATATTAAGGTAAACACCACATGGATCATTCTAGTCTCCTTCCCTTGTTTATCTGTAAATCCCCACTCCAACAGTGAGAAATCTGGCTTCCACGACCCAAAATCCATTTACTTCAGTGCTAGTATACAAGTATCAGAAGTGTTAAACTGTATGCCCATGGGAAACAACTTTATCATCTAGAGTAGAGTGCTTATGTGTGGTTCCTTTTGCATTGAGTCTTACACACTTTGCTCATTTCCAAAGTTACTTAAGTCAGCACCTTTTCCCCCACTCCCTTTAGTGAGGTTGTTTCATACATTTCTAATAGTTAGACTCTCTTGTTACAGTATACATTTCTTCCTGTGATATCCCATCTTCTAAATGATTTTTTAAAATTTCGTATTATAGTAATGCTATAGACTGAAGGTTTTGTGTCTGCCCCTCACCCCCCAATTCATATGTTGAAACCTAATCCCCAATGTGATGATATTTGGAGGTGGGGCCTTTGGAAGGTGATTATGTCATAAGGATGAAGCCCTCATGAATGGAATTAGTGCTTTTACAAAAGAGACCCACCCTCCCCCCCAAAAAAAAGAGACCCCAGAGAACTCACTCACTCATTCCATCACATGAGGTCACAATGAGAAGACAGCCATCTCTGAACCAGGAAGCAAGCATCTGCTAACACCTTGATCTTGGACTTCTCAGCCTCCAGAACTGTGAGAAATAAATGTTGTTTAAGCCACCCACTCTATAGTACATTGCTACAGCAGCCTGAATAGATTAAGACAACTAATATTTACTCATTGTGCTTTAAATTTCTATAGATTTTGACAAATGCATAATATTATGTACCCACCATTACAGTATCACACAATAGTTTTACTACCCTAAAAATTTCCTGTGCTGCACCCATTCAACACTCCTTCCCATCCCATTAGCAACCAGCCACTGATCTTTTTAATGTCTCCAGTTTTGCCTTTTCCAGAATGTCATATAATTGTAACCATACAGTAGTCTCTTCAGACTGATTCCTTTCACTTAGCAATATGCATTTAATGTTCCTCCATGTCTTTTCATGGCTTGACAGCTCATTTCTTTTTATTGCTGAATATTCTTCCTTTGTATGGATGTACTACAGCTTGTTTATCCAGTCACATATTAAAGGACATTTTTGTGACTTCCAATTTGGGACAATTATGAATAAAGCTGTTATAACACCATTCACGTGCAGGTTTTTGTGTGGACCTAAGTTTCAAATCATTTGGATAAAGACCTAGGAGCACAATTACTAGGTTATATAGTGAGATTATGTTTAGCTTTGTAAGAAACTGTCAAAATGTCTTCCAAAGTGTATGCACCATTTTGCATTTCTACCAGCAATGAATGAGTTTCTGGTGCTCCACATCCTTGTCAATATTTGATATTTTCAGTTTCTTGGATTTTAGCCATTCCAATAGGTGTATAGTGGTATCTTGTTGTTGGTTTTTTGTTTTTTGTTTTTTTTTTTGCGGTACGTGGGCTTCTCACTGTTGTGGCCTTTCCCGTTGCGGAGCATGGGCTCCAGACACGCAGGCTCAGCGGCCATGGCTTACGGACCCAGCCGCTCCGCGGCATGTGGGATCTTCCCGAACCAGGGCACGAACCCGTGTCCCCTGCATCGGCAGGCGGACTCTCAACCACTGCACCACCAGGGAAGCCCGGTATCTTGTTTTAATTAGAAATTCTCCAGTGACAAATGATGTTGAGCACCTTGTCATACATTTATTTGCCATCTTCTTTGGTGAAGCATCTATTTATATCTTTCACCCATTTTTTAAGTTGTATTGTTTTCTTATGGTTGACTTTTAAGAATTCTTTTATATTTTGGATACAAGACATTTATCATATGGGTGTTTAGCAAATATTTTCTCCCATTCTGTGGGTTGCCACTTCACTTTGTTGATGGTGTCCTTTGAAGCACAAGTTTTTAATTTTGGTGAAGTCCAATGTATCTATTTTTCTTCTTGTTGCTTGTGCTTTTCATGTCATATCTAAGTAATCATTGCCTAATCCAAGGTCACATTTAATCCTGTATGTTTTTCCAAGAATTTTTATCATTTTAGCTTTTACATTTAGGTCTCTAAAGTTATTTTTTTATATGGTGTGGGGTAGGGGGTCCAACTTCACTTTTACATGTGGATATCCAGTTATCTGAGCACCATTTGTTGAAAATGCTGTTCTTCCCCCATCAAATCGTCCCGGCTTTTTTGTCAAAAATCAGTTGACCATTGTGATAGGCAGAAGAATGTCCCCTGACCAAAGACAATGCAACCTAATTCCTGGGATATACGAAAATGAGATATTAAAAGGAGAATTAAGCTTGCAGACAAAATTAAAGTTGGCAAAATCTGGCCTTATAATAGGAAAACAATCCTGCATTATCTGGGTGGGCCCAACGTGATCATCTTTGTTTGAAGATGGAGGATGAGGACCATGAGCTGAGAAATGCAGGCAGCCTCTAGAAACTGGAAAAGGAAAGGAAGTGGATCCTACTCTACAAGGAAGGCTTTTAAATATATAATTCTGTAGGCCTGTATTACATAATAATCATAATCATAAAAATAAGCTTTTAAAATGCATGAAATCACTATGGAATCCAGAAGCTGAAAGTCTTTCAATTCTTATTCCCTTAATAGACTGTATTCTCCTTACTCAGAGGAAGACACTTTGCACTTGCTACTTTTACTAAAAAGAATCACATAACACACTCAACTGTAGTAAATTACACTGTAATAAGGTCTGAATTAGTGAAGTTTTCCTATGTCTTAACCAGTTTGTATAAGATTGCTGCTATAAAAAAGCAATCTAATAAGTATCATATATAATCATGGTTTCCTATATGGTACAATTTCAGGAGAGAGGTATTACCTCTATTTCTAGTATAGGAAAGAACATGGACTTTGGAGCCTGTCATTCCTGGTTCAAATCCAATGCACTTAAAAGTTTTACAACCTGGACAGAGTTATTACTTTGTCTTTCTGAGCCTCAGCATTCTCCCCTGTAAAAAGGATACCACCTCCCTTGCAGAGTTAGTGTAAAGATAAATGAGTTAATGTGTATATGTTATGATGATTTGAAAACATAGATCTAAATCAGGGGTCAGCAAACTTCTTCTTTCAGTACTTTATGATAGTAAGTACTTTCTATTTTGCCGGTCATACATTGTCAAAACTACTCATCCCTGCCACTGAAGCACAAAAATAGACATTATGAGCTACTTTATATTGGCTGTGCTCCCATAAAACTTTATCAGAAAAGGCTGCAGGGTGGCCCACGAGCCATAGTTTGCTGACCCCTGATACAAATCATCCAGCGCAGTATCTGGCACACAGTGGGCACTCAATACCTGACAGCTACTATGATCATTGCTTTATTTCTCCCTATCACAGCTAACAAACACAATCTTTTATTGCTCCTGTGATTCATTCACCATTCTATCATTCCCAACTTCCAAAATATTCAAAACTACCTACAATGCTGCTGCAAAAGCTTCTGGGGTCACCCTACTCCCATCATCCAAACAACTGATCGTCTTCCACGATGTTACTGGACCTCAGATGCTAAAGCAGACAGGAGCTTCAGGACTATTGGTTCAGCTCAGTACTTAAATCCCTTCTATGACCTATCCCACAAATAGTTGTCCAACATGTCTGAACACCTCCAATGACAGGGAAACCACTCTATGTCTAAGTGTCCTTTCTCTTGTCATGTAGCTTGGAGTTTTTCTGAAAGCTGTTTATTGTGAGCTTAAGTTCAATATGAATCAAGGATTTCCCTGGCGGTCCAGAGGTTAAGACTCCACACTTCCACTGCAGGGGGCATGGGTTCAATCCTTGGTCAGGGAACTAAGATCCTGCACGTCACATGGTGTGGTCAAAAAAAAAAAAAAAAAAAAAAGTCCAATATGGTTCGACTTGATAAGTATATACTGAGTCCCTACTATGTTCCAGACACTACTATATGCTGGGGACACAAAGATGGATAAGATATGACCTCTACCTCCAACTCTTCACTGGACTTTCTTTGCCTGCTATTCTCACCAAAACAAGACCCATACTCTCCCTTTGGGAGTCCTCCAGGTTCCAAACTCCCAATTCCTTCAACAATTCTTTACAAATTCCCTCATCATTCTTTCAGACTGCCTTCTTCCTCTGGACATAAGATTCATATATGCCCTATAAAGAAGCCCAGGTGTGGCTGGACAATAGAGAATGGAGCCGACTTACAACTATGCAGATTTAGTTTAGTGTCAACAATCTAAACCATATTTGCCTCTTAGGAACTAACCCAGCCTCATTTAATTAACTCACATCCCTTTAATTTTCTAAATGGTTCTATAGAATTAGAGCTAAGTGATAGATTTTTAGATGATATGGCAACCATTAACATTTTCCTTAAAGAAAAGCAAGATTTATCCTAAATAGCAGTCAGGGAACCTATTTTTACTTGATCCAGTCTATGGGTGGCAGAATTAATAACAGCATTTCTAGACTGAATTGATCCCCAAAAAAGATCTTTAATTTAAAAAATTTTTTAAAGTAAATATACTAAAAACTCCAATTTAAGGATTGCAATTGACAGACTGCATGTTTAAAAGAGAAAATAGAATAGAGAATAGTATCTCTTATATTAAGGTTAAGCAGTGTTTATAAATACGTTTATGTGATGGATCCCAAAGTAAAATATGCTTCTTCCAATGGTTCATGGTCAAAAGTTTTTAAGAGTCACTGTTCCAGACCATGCCATCTGCTGAAGGAATAGAAGGGTGATCTTCTCTTATATTTTATAAAAACAGATAAATTGGACTTTAGAAAATTTTAAACTTTTGTTCTTCAAAAGACACCATCAAGAAAGTAAAAAGACAACATACACAATGAGAAAAAAAATTACAAATATGTATTTGATAAGGGACTTATATCTAAAACTACAGAATTCTTACAACTCAACAATAAAAAGACAACCCAATTAAAAATGGGCAAAGGCTCAAAATAGATATTTCTCCAAAAAAGATGTACAAATGACCAACAGGCACACGAAAAGATGTTCAACATCATTATTCATTAGGGAAAAGAAAATCAAAACCACAATGAGATACCACTTCATACCACTTCACAGGACTAAAATAAAAAAGACAGACAATAACAAGGGTTAGAGAGAATGTGGAAAAATTAGAACCCTCATACATTGCTGGTGGGATCATAAAATGGTAAGCAGTTTGTCAGTTTCTCAAAATGTTAGGTGACTCAGAAATTCCACTCCTAGGTATACACACTAGAGAACTGAACACCTACATCCACACAAAAATTTGTACACAAATATCCATAGCAGCATTATTCATAATAGCCAAGAAGTAGAAACAACCCAAATATCCATAAACTGATAAATGGATAAATACAATGTGATATATCCATACAATGGAATATCATTCAGCAGTAAAACAGAATGAAGTACTAAAATATGCTACAACATGATCAATCTTGAAAATATTATGCTAAGCTGAAAGAAGCCAGACTCAAAAGGCCAAATATTATATGATTCCATTTATACGAAATGTCCAGAGCAGTCAATCCATAAAGGCAGAAAGTAGATTAGTGGTTGCTAGGGGCTGGTGTGGGGGGAGGAATTGGGAGTGACCACTGATGGGTATAGGGTTTCTCTTTCAGGTGGTGAAAATGTTCTAAAATTAGACTGTGGTGATGCTTGCACAAATGTGAATATACTAAAAACCACTGAATTGTACACTTTAAAGGGGTAATTTTATAGTATGTGAATTATATTTCAGTAAAGCTGTTATAAAAAAATTTACACCCCTTGACAGTTCTCCTTTACCCAAACAGTTCAGTGGAGCCTTCAAGTTCCTTCAAGTTTTGCATCACTTACTTCCAGCTATATTTTCAACTCTCATCTCCTGCTATTTTCCCCTGCACCACCTTCTGCCTCCACCCTGAACACACAAAGCCATTTTATAATTCTACGCCTTTGCACATACCGTTCGTGCTGCCAAGAATGTCACTCTGTCTTCTTTCTATTGAACTCTTACATATCCTTCAAGACCAAATACTGTTTCCTTCAAGAAATCATCCCTTACTCCTCCAGACAAAGCTGATCATGCCCTCTCTGCTACAAATACTGGTTGATGTATCTGCCTTGCGAATAGACTCTGAACTCCTTGAGTTTACTAGACAGTATCATCTTCAGCCCTAGAACCTAACGCTTGTAAAAACTTAGTAAACGTTTACTGAATAAATGAATGACAAAACATTCCCTCACTACTGACTAGAAACAGTGCTATTTTTTTTCCAACTAGTTTAATTGGTAGAATCCATACAAAGGTAACTTGAGCGCCGGCCTTTAGAGACCAATAAAGTGAAATAAAAATACAAATTTGAGGCCAACGCTGAGACTTAACGGAAAATTACTATAAAGTAACATTTCATGGGGGCTCATAGTCCAGATAGTTATCATTGTTGACCGAACATACATACTGAAGTCAATACTCTTTTATTCAACATATTAAATGTGTTGTTTAACTCTGGTAACCACAGCTGTGACTTAGTTAACGATCTCAATAAATCCTACTTAAATCAGAGACAGGAAAAAATTATGCAAATGAATTCTTATCTGTTTTTCTACCCAAGGCATATTTGATAACAGATAAAACATACTCCAAATAGTCTCTACTTAATAGTCAAGAAGCCATTTGAGGTTTTATTTGGATCAAAATCAAATACAAAGAAGAGGAGAAGCCTGCTATAGTCGCAAACGGTTTTATTTCAGAAAGAAATTACACATTAAAAGGAGACATAGTTAAGAGCTTACATTCATGTATGGAAGTGAATCTAAGAAAGTCAACAGTTATTAATATACAACGCACATGATTAAAAAAGACAGTAAGAGATAATGCCAGAGGGGCTTGCCTTAGATTCATCCATGAAATAATACCTTTTGTTTAAAAACAAAAAGATATTGGTCTTTAAGATAGCTCTTTAGAAACAAGTTCGTAGTTCCAGAGGACTTTAAAAATCAAACCCATCACACCAGGCTCCATGTAGGCTGTATCGCACCCATACTCATCAGGCAGGATGGAAACCATTCATCAATTAAACCTTGCAGCTAGACAGGATGTCTTCCACTAATCTCTTGTAAACCCAGGCATCACCCTTAAGCCGCTGCCTCCTGATACCCACCACGTCGGGTTTTTGAAGCTGGCACACTTCTAGCTCAAACTGCATTGTCACTTTGCCAAAATCTGACTGTGTTTGACACTTCAGTGTATAGCTGTGAAAAACAAGATAAGAAGCCAGTTAGCAGGAGAACCATGAATATTCTGTATAATACAAGAGATTTCTATAAGCCTCTAGGAGGCCAGCGGGTAAAATGAACCA
This sequence comes from Mesoplodon bidens, assembly GCF_964165515.1. Classification (NCBI taxonomy): domain Eukaryota; kingdom Metazoa; phylum Chordata; class Mammalia; order Artiodactyla; family Ziphiidae; genus Mesoplodon; species Mesoplodon bidens. The sequence goes on along the minus strand of NC_138162.1, from coordinate 22,520,140 downwards.
TTATTTCGTATTAAGCAATATAGTCCTGCCTACAGTTTCCAGATGACCTAGATATGCTTTAGTGATGGAGTATGACTGGTGTTTTCCCAAAAGCTAACCAGGATCTCAAAAAAGAATACAGATGAAAAGGCTTTACCAGAATTCTCCATTGCTCCAAAGAAAAGCCCTTTTTTCATAGCTATACACGCCATTCACGCTCAAGAAATCTTCCAGCATCCTTTATGCAAGTCTTTCAATGGTGTAATCTGTGAACATTAGGCCATTTCCACAATGTTCACAACAAAGGAAAGCAGAGGGAAGATTAAGAATATTTTATTTTGTGCCCTTCATCAGAAACTTCTGTCTTTCATGTAAATAAAGCTGAAGCCAGCAACCTGTCGGTAGGACACATGTTTCTGAGGTTTTTCTAACAGTAATAAGAGGTTATGATCATTACAACACTTTAGGGCAGAGTTATAAAAGAAAGTCCAATGAGACAGTACATTCCCATGGTTGAAACAAATCGCATATATAATTAGAACTGCCACATGAACTACTCTGATAATGGAAAGGCCCTGTCTATATGAAGCCTTCCACACATCTTAAGAAATAGGTATGGTTCCTGCAAAGTTGCATAAACTGAATTCATGTAAATCAACTTTTAATTTGTTTACATTATATTTTAGTTTTATTTAATTGTCTTACTGATCTTCAATAGATAAATACAAACAATAAACAATAGGATCAATTCTAAATTTCGGTTCCCTAAATATTTAGGGGCACACGATTAGGCACTGTTCCACGTAAATGGGGAAAAATTACTTGTATCTTTTTTGTATTACAAGGTGTATTAAAATATCATTCTTTTTCTTACTAACTTAGTTATGTCCTTTGGGGCTTGATCTATTAAAAATAAGCAGTTGCTGTCAGAAATGCCATTAAGGTAAAACCCTGTAGTTAAGGTTCCTGATGGGAAGATGAAGCATAGAGCAATTTAGTCATATCAAAGATAAAAAGTGATTTTTCCTCACTGGAGAAAGATAGTAATGGAATATAACCGAGATTAGTGACACCACACCACTGAGAAACTTAGCTTTTGTTATTCTGCTTTGTCACAAAGAAGGTAAAAACAAACAGAGAAGGTAAAAAGAAAAAAGAAGGATAAAGGCAGATCTTCGGGTGGATCAGGAAGTTTGAGGAACAGGTTACTGGTGAATAAATAGCCAGTTACCGATCTGATAGATTATACGCTGAAGGAAGAATAATCGAAAGCTTTCTAACACAGATTTGGCAAGAGGTTCTAACGCTGTGGATAAACCCCAAGCACGAAGAACAGGTCAGAGTTAGATGTGATAAAATGATACCTAAAGAAGAAAGCCAGGGTTCACACAAGAGCACTTGCCAACATTTAGAGATAATGAAAAGTAAAATTACTTTTGCAAAAGATTTTTCTTAAAATCTTACTCTATACTGACTGTTCCAATTAAATGTTTTTGTTAATCTATCAGTGGCTCTTCTTGTTAGTGCTTTAATAATGAAATTTTAAAGAGACATAACTAAGTGGAAATGTTTAGAAAGATGAACATCTTAAGCAACCAGAAGAGGTCTGGCTGTCCAGACCATGAGATCGTGACCAAGGGGGCTTTGATGGCAGTTCATTCAACAGTGGGAAACAGCTAAGGTGAAATAATTTTCTAAAGTAGTGAAAACCAGTTCTGTCCCATAGAACGTCATAAAGAGAAGGAGTCTATATATATATATCCTTGATTTGTTTGAGGTGTCTCATAAATTTAGATTACAACTTATAAATATTATTGTAAAGCAGAACATCAAAGAAAAATAGAAGATGCAAAAGAAACTGGAAGCAGTTCAGATTTTCCTATTTTGAAAAGTCTAACTTTGAAAGTGGTGACAATATGGGCACTTTAAAAACTTCTATAGCTCATATAAAACAAAAGAGAATAAATTATGAACACAGACACTAACATAAAAGCTTTTTGGAAAAATGAGGCGAGAGAAATATATTTTTTAATTATGTTAAACAATTTATAATTTTTTAATTATATTAAAAACATAGGTTGAGAGGGGAATCAACCTATGTTTTCTCAAAGTTCAAAAGACGTCAAGTAATAGATCCAAGTGTGCTTCTTACCCCTTTTGTACAAAGTCAACGTGCTTCTTTGGAAGAATAGACATTATTTCATTCAAGAGTTGATCTGGATTCACTAATCTGGTTGTAGTCACGTTATAGTGAGGCTTAAAAAAGAAAAAGAAGGGGTTAAGAAGTAAATCTTTACATCAACACAAAGACCATCCTACCTCATTTAGAGATCCCAAACTCCTCAACATAGTACCATTTCAAGTGGAAATATTTCAAGAAAAACACTGAAAGAATTTACAACCAGCTCTTGGTAAGTTGGATTGAGATGGCACTGGGAAAGCTTGGATAAATCACATTTATTAGTAACTGCATCCATATCACCCTTTTTATATTTGCATCTTCCTCTCCTACCAATTTTTTAGTAAGTAAATAAATATTAAATAATGTCTATCTCTTTGAGCTCTACCTATTTCCCCCTTCCTACACGGTGATAAAGACTCCTGAAATGTAAACTGTGAAAAAACAAATGCCCTAGAAAATTTCACTTGTATATAGTTGCATGTGTTTCCTTAATTCTTTCTTGATCATTTAAGGAATTTTACAGAATCCCAGGAGGTGATTCTATGACAATTCTATGAAGGAATGAATATAACAAGTATCCCTTTAAAAAAGTAATGTCAGGTTATTTTTTTCTCATTCACTAACAGCATAATTCTCAGAAATAATTTCTTTTTTAAAATTAATTAATTAATTTTTGGCTGAGTTGGGTCTTCGTTGCTGCGCGTGGGCTTTCTCAAGTTGCAGCGAGTGGGGGCTACTCTTTGTTGCGGTGTGTGGACTTCTCATTGCAGTAGCTTCTCTTTGTTGCAGAGCACAGACCCTAGGCATGTGGGCTTCAGTAGTTGTGGCACGCAGGCTCATTAGTTGTGGCTTCACAGGCTCTAGAGCACAGGCTCAGTAGCTGTGGTGCACGGGCTTAGTTGCTCCACAGCATGTAGGATCTTCCTGGACCAGGGCTTGAACCCGTATCCCCTGCATTGGCAGGCAGATTCTTAACCATTGCACCACCAGGGAAGTCCAGAAATAACTTCATTCTTAATTAGTATCTATCCATCCATTCATTCAACAACTATTTATTGACGGCTTACTAGGTGCCAGGCACTGTTTTACTTTTTAATTTTAACTTTTAAAATTATTATTATTATTTTTTGGCCACACCATGTGCCTTACAGGGGATCTCAGTTCCCCCACCAGGGACTGAATCCGGGCCACGACAGTGAAAGCCCGGAATCCTAACCACTAGACCACCAGGGAACTTCCCCAGGCACTGTTTTAATAGGTTTTGGAGACAGAATAAAATCCCTACCTTTCTAGCAGTACCTTCACTGTCAAATAAAATTATACTTTCTATGTCTTTCAGATTTCAGTTCTTTTTATAAATAACAAAATGCTGAGGTTAGAAAAGACCCAACTACCTTTCTTTTCACATTAAGAACCTATGACCCAAAGAAGAGCTATAAGTTTCTTAAGATGGGGTTTCCCAAAATGTGATAAAAATAATAACTGGAGTTATACAATATAACTCTAAGTGGTACATGGATAAATATTTTTATTTTAATATTTATATATTTGTTCCAATCAGATTTAGCAAAATATGATTAGAAAAACTATGACATATGGTTTCCTTTAAAATAAATACAAGTTTTTAAAAAGTTAGTCATCTTGGGGCTTCCCTGGTGGGGCAGTGGTTAAGAATCCGCCTGCCAATGCAGAGGACATGGGTTCAAGCCCTGGTCCGGGAAGATTCCACATGCCGCAGAGCAACTAAACCCACGCGCCACAACTACTGAGCCTGCGCTCTAGAGCCCGGGAGCCACAACTACTGAGCCCACGTGCCACAACTACTGAAGCCCGCACACCTAGAGCCCGTGCTCCACAACAAGAGAAGCCACCACAACGAGAAGCCCGTGCACCGCAAAGAAGAGTAGCCTCCGCTCGCCACAACTAGAGAAAGCCCGTGCACAGCAACGAAGACCCAACACAACCAAAAATAAATAAATAAATAGACAGATAAACAAATAAATAAATAAATAAATAAAGTTAGTCATCTCGATTGTGGTGGTGGTTTCACAGGTACATATATAATGCCAAATTATATTAATTGTACATTTTTAATATATGCAGATTATTGCATGTCAATTATACCTCTATAAATCTGCTTTTAAAATGCATCATATAAAGAAAGTACCAGATAAATAACAGTGCAGATGATATGCTGATATGCCAACATGAAGGTGACTGTCAAATGACTAGAGTTCAGGAACCTCAGCTTCAAGTTATAAAAGAAACAAGTGGCACAGCTATGACAGGCCCCCCTGTCTCTTGGCCTCCAATCCAGGACTTTTTCACCAAATTAGATTGGCTTTTTCAAGATAATAACAAACTGAACACTTTCAAATCACAATTCAAGTGATTCCTTTGTAAAATAAAGAAATAATCCTATTTTATCTATTTAAATTTCAGACTTTTATAGATTGCTTCCTAAAAGAGGGCTTAACTACATATGATTCGCTACCTTAAAAAATTAAGGTGTTCTTTGTACCACCTTTTTTTCCTTTTGGTCGCACCGTGTAGCATGCTAGATCTTAGTTCCTTAACCAGGGATCAAACCCGTGCTCCCTGCAGTGGAAGCACAGAGTCTTAACCACTTAATAGCCAAGGAAGTCCCTTTGTACCATCCTTTTAACTTTTCTATAAGTTTATAATTTTTTAATTTAAGAACTAGGTGTGGACTTCTCTGGTGGCTCAGTGGTTAAGCATCCACCTGCCAATGTAGGGGACACAGGTTCAAGCCCTGGTCCAGGAAGATACCACATGCTGCAGAGCAACTAAGCCTGTGTGCCAAAACTACTGAGCCTATGTTCTAGAGCCCGTGAGCCACAACTACTGAGCCCGTGTGCTGCAACTACTGAAGCCCACGCACCTAGAGCCTGTGCTCCACAACAAAGAGAAGCCACCGCAATGAGAAGCCTGTGCACCACAACGAAGAGTAGCCCCCGCTCTCACAACTGGAGAAAAAGCCCGCACGCAGCAACAAAGACCCAATGCAGCCATAAGTAAATAAATAAATAAATAAAAGAAAAGAAAAGAACTAGGTGGAAAATGAGGATAATCTCCTAAAGTAAGTCTTTCAGTTCTGAAAAACTTAAAACATTATAAAGGGTTAAAGATCCAAAGTTAGATAAAGCTTCAGATCTTAGGTGTGTGCTAATTACAACTGTGGTTCTGCTACATTGGGGTTAAAATGCTCAACAATGATAATAATAATGATACTTGACACTGGAACACCTTATATGTAGAAAGCATTTCATATGCAATATAGCATCTCATACAGTCTCATTTATATATCCCAGCTCTGTGAAGCTGCCAGGATAGACACTGTCTCCAGTTTTAACAAATAAAAAAATTGAGATAGTCAGAGATAAAATGACTTATCCAAGCTACACTGTATGAAGCTGAGGCTACAACCCAGGCTTCTCATTCCCAATCTTGTGATTTTTCTCCTACATCCTGGAAGTACTGGGAAATATCTAGAAAGCCAACTAATATCACAGCAGTTCCTACTGAAAAATGCATTCAAGTTCCAAATAATTTACATTGGTGAACATTTTTAGAATATCATCTATTAGTATTTGATAACCACTGAGCTTCTCAATAATGTATATAATTGGACAAGTTTCCTTAATTTTTATTTAATATTTTCAGAGAAATGAGACCATGATTTTCATAATCCCAACATCAGGGTATGAAATACCTCACAACTGTCTCCAACTAGAGAACTCTTAGAATAAAAAGATAAAATATGCCTAATAAACAGCCATATGCAACATAAAACTCCAGTGCATTATGTAAGTTCAACAAGGTAGCAAATACTAATGGAGAAGTCCTATCTTCTCTCACTTTAAGACAGGACATAAATGGGATCTCAGAACATTCTCCCCTGAAGCACCCTTCCACCCAGCAGCTCAGCATTTTTCTTCCTCCAAACCTGCCTAGATTTGCTCAAAATGAGACTCTCAGTGCAAAATCTAAACACAGACCCAGTCCCCAAATCATGGGGAACACCACCATCTGCTCTTCCCTCTCTGGGCCCCACACCTCTTGGAACATGTTTTTATTACAGCAATAAGCCCCATGGATCAGAGCAACATCCCTGCCTGTTTTCACTGCCGCTCTATGAGTTCCTCAAAGACATGAGCTGTCTCTTATTCTTCCCTTCACCTCTTACTTCCCCCAAACAAAAATGTCATTCATTAGTTGTTTGAGTGAACGCTCAGAGAGAATCCAAGAGAGTAAGAAGTACTTTATATCTACTAATCACTTCTTTTTCTTTTCCTATCCCCACCAAATATACTGTCCACACCACTGACACATTAAACATGCTCTAAAAACATAATAGGTCTGTCAAGTAAGGTCCAAACGTCTTAGCCAGCCTATTTTCCTGACCTGTTGCTATTTTCCTCACACACAACACACTCAAAGTTCAAATTAACTTCCCATGCATTCAGATATTTCGTGAGGGCCTACAAAGGTACCCATGTGTCAGGGACTCTCCTATGTACCAGAGATAGGACAACTGACCTCAAGCCCCCATCCTTAAGGCAGTTCCTTATATATGCCCCATGCTTCCGCACCTCCTCTTTTGCCTCTGTGCTTAATCCCCCTACGTGAACTTTAATATTTGAATTTTAGTTATTTGCTCCTCCAAAGGAGCAACTGTATCTAATTTACCTCTGCATTCTCAAAGCCCACTGCATAGTAACATGTATATTTTAGGTGCTCAAAAAATATGTATTAAATAAATTAAAAATACTAATCAATTCATTCATTCAGTACTTTCCTTTAAAAAAAAAAAGTAGTTCAGTTAGCAGTCAGCTTCTAAAATCCATATTAAAGAATTCCAGTCCACTTACCTTTAGTCTTCTTGGCCCATCTTTGGCCGAGCCCTTCCTTTTGCTCCTGGTAAGCACAGTGATAACCTTATCCAACCCCTTCTCAAGGCTCCCAAACACTTTGGTTCCTTTTCTTTTTGGAGTATCCTCTACATGTACTTGGTTAAGGTTGAGTTCCACTGAGCGACACCTTAAAAAAAAAAAAAACAATGAACCCATGAGTAAGAGTTGGACTTCCTGCCTGTTGGGTCCCTCACAGAGGTACATTTGTCCTGGCTGTTAGGTGCACCTCATTCAGGTATGCCTGGCCAAGCCATCTTACTCTTCCTCAGGGAGCACAAAAGCCATCTTCCACTGAAATGTAGCCATCAACTTTCCCCCAAGTCAACTATCAAAACTATTTTTCCCTTACCTTTTTTTTAGTGTCAAATATATAGAAAAGTTGAACAAAAAGTATAATAACCATCCATATATCCTTCTAGAGTCAACAACCGTTAATATTTTGCCACATTTGCTTTCTCTACATATATATAATAAATACATTAAAAATATGTACATCAAAGTAATCCATCTGAAGATATCACAACGCTTGGGACTTCCCTGGTGATCCAGTGGGCAAGACTATGTGCTCCCAATGCAGGAGGCCTGGGTTCAATCCTTGGTCGGGGAACTAGATCCCACATGCATGCGGCAACTAAGAGTTCGCCTGCTGCAACTAAGAGTCTGCGTGCCACAGCTAAGAGTCCACACACCGCAACTAAGAGTCCGCATGCCGCAACTAAAAGACCCCACACGCCGCAACTAAAGATCCTGCATGCCGCAGCAAAGATCCCGCATGCTGCAACTAAGACCTGGCACAGAATGAATGAATGAATATTAAAAAAAAAAAGATATCACAACCTTTTACTCTGAAACACTTCAGCATACATCGCCAGTGAATAAGGACATCTTCCTACATAACCACAATATCATTATGATATCAAGAAAATTAATAAAAATGCCATGGCATCTAATATCTAGTTCACATTCTAATTCTCCCAATTATCCTCAAAATGGAGCCTGCTCAAAAAAAAATAACTATAAAAGATAATGAAAGGTCACCTATGCTGCAGACCTGTTTGTACAAGAGGAATGGGCTTTACCTGAAGCACCCTTTAGGATCTTTAATATTTGAGTGACTGCTGTTTGTTACTGGATGTCTATACTCCACTGGCAGAAGTGTAGGGAAAGATGGGCCTCAGCACAGGAACTGTATTTTAAGTTAAGGTGCCAGTCGTACTGCTGATGAGTCTCACAATTCCACCCTGAGAAAGGCAGTGGCAACAGCCTCAGTAATGACCACAGACCACGTTCATACAGACATTCCTATAGTCCCTGACAGAATCTACATGATGGTTTACCTTAAGTGGGTTTATCATATATGAAAAAAGGAAATCTGGTTACATATACTAAACAAACTATACAAAACTGAACACTTACCGCCTCTCAGGGCTAATGACACCTGTTATTAACTTCTCTGTTCCTGCTGAATTTACTGGCATTTTAACTGGGGTCTCTTTCAGGCACTGGTTTCTAGCTATTAGAAAAACAACAAACACAAACCATATGTAGCTGACATGCTATAGTTTCAAATTTTCCATCTATAATGCATATATCACCGTATTTATTGGCTCAGAAATATTGTAATCACTTGCCCAGTGATGTTAAGGCTCTAATCCTTTAAAGAAATGTTTCCAGATGATTTATAATAAAAACAAAATCATTTTGCCTTACATGTGTGGCTCTTCTTTTTCTTCACTGTAAAACTGAGGCCATGCTTATGATTTTATCACAAATATCATATGAAAAATATAAATAGATCACACAAATAATATTTCATGATTACTGATTCTCCTTTCTATAAATAAAAGTCAATCTGTATTTATGCCTTTAATGAATATACTACTGAGAGGTGTTAATTCAATTCATAGCCCTTTCAACTCCTATCAGGCAAAGAGAATAGTCCCCTGTGAAAGCTGACAAAAGTTATTAAAGAGATTGTAAGCTTTGGTTATTTTTATATTCCCTATTCCAAAATTTGGTGTTTTATTCTAGTAGGGTATTTGTATACCAGATAGTTTGTGACAAACCTGCATTAACAAATCTGGTAACTACTCATTAGTTAACTTTTTGTTCATGATCTAAAAGTACACCAATGAGAGATAATAATATTCACTTCATAATAAATATAAGATGACAAGCTTTTAAAAACAGATCGGGGGTTTTGTTTCGTTTGACCATACAGCATTACTCTCTATAACCATACAGCATTACTCTCACTGGTTCCATAAGAACAAGAAAATAAAATTAATCAACAATATCTATCAAAACAGTTTTCATCTTTGTATACTGAGAGTATACAAAAAATTTGAAGGTGATTAATATGCTTTCATTTCAACTAATGCAAATAACATATGCTTAAAAAGCAGCTTGGCTTCTCCTAGCAATTCCTGAGAGCATTGCTAGCCATTTCTGACCTGCTATATGTTTATTTAGCATGATAAGAAGAAGGAATTTCAAGATGTTTTACCACTGCTTAATCTACACAGCAAATACCTTTTGAGGGTGTACTGTAATGATTTGGTGTAGTGAGTATTTCTCTTTTATGCTGGTTCTTATTAACTGGAGTCTTTGGCTCAGGAAATGAAAAGCACTCGTCATTCTTCACAGCAGACTTAGGAGTATATACATTCTCTTTGTTCTTTAATTTATTGGCAGATGCTGTGCATAATACTGGAGTTAATGATTTAGATTCCAGACCATTTGACTCTGTCCAATGCTTGGCAAACTGGAAAATAAAAGTTACTGGATAAAGCACACTGAAGAAGAAACGTCAATTTCTTTACAACATGCCTTAATCATTTGCAAATTACCTTGCACCATTTTTATTAAAATGAAACACTATCAAAAGGATATTATGGGCAATACCAGGAAATTTGAAAATGTATATTCAGTTCTCTTTAGTACATGTAGATCACCTTAGGCTGTTCTATTGACAGGTAATTTTCAACATGTTTTGGGCCGTATTTAATCAAACATACCCAGATTCTAGGCAATTGAGGATGGGCACATATAAATCCCTAAGAATTGCTTCCCATACCTGGACTGCCAGTTTGTCTCTAATATGTAACAAGAAATAAAAGTTTAGTCAATGACCGGCTCAGAAAAACCATGTTAAAATACTCTAACAGAAATGTTGGATAGAAAATATACTTTAATCCTTTAAAATTTATGGTCGAGCTTGCAAAAAAGATAGGAAAATCCTCAGAGGCCAAACTAAAAATAGGAGCAGGAATTCAGAGATGTAATCAAGGCTGAAACTGTCCGCTGCCCTAAGGGCATCTACCTACTCTCTCATATAATCTACGGTAGGAGTAGATTAGACTCACGCACAGTGCTAAATTAGAGCCAAAGCTCCCATGTAAAGCCAGGAGGGGCTATAACTAAAATGAAAGGGTGAATTAAATATAAACCTGCCCTGCAAAGGACTCGGTAAGAAAACGTGTCTGTCCTGGCCATGGCTCTGGAGGAGAAAAGAGAGTTTCCTTTAATAAGTTTTAAGTTGCCACAGGACAGTCTTCACAAAGGTTTGGAGCCCAAATTCATACTACCTGCATGATCCCCAGAACTTTCAAGCCTAGAATTTGATTTAAAGTAGTCCTAGTCCTAAACTGGTTGTGTTCCAGGAACGTGACATGACAGAAGCAAACACAATTCCTAGCTGAAAGAAAAGCTTCAATCCAACACAACCCAAGACCTCAACCCTTAATCCAAGCTTCGAAGAATTCGCACAGAGTTCCAAGAAAAATGAGCCTATTAAAAAAAAAAATGCGGGCTTCCCTGGTGGCACAGTGGTTGAGAGTCCGCCTGCCGATGCAGGGGACACGGGTTCGTGCCCCGGTCCAGGAAGATCCCACATGCCGCAGAGCAGCTAGGCCCATGAGCCATGGCCGCTGAGCCGGCACGTCCGGAGCCTGTGCTCCACAACGAGAGAAGCCACAACAGTGAGAGGCCTGCGTACCAAAAAAAAAAAAAAAAAAAAAAAAAGCCAAAAGATACAAACACCATGAGCAAAAGTCAGCAGAAAAAAATAAACAAAAGGATCAGACCCATAAAGATGTCAGATACTGAAATTACCAAGTAGAGAATATAAATATGTTCATATGTTTAAAATAATAAAAGAAATTGAAAACATGAAGAGGAATGTTAAAGCAGTTTTGAAAAAGAATAAAAATCTCTAGAAATAAAAAACATCATGATAAAAATGAAAAATTCAATAGACATGTCAAATAACAGATGAGATAGAAATGAAAAAAAGAATGTGAATGTGAAATAAATCTGAAATGATCTAGAATGCAGGCCAGAGAGAAAGATATGGGATATATGAAAGAGAGTTTAAAATAAATGGAAAATGAAATTTAATGGTCTAACATATGCCTATTCTAAGTTCCAGAGATAGATAATAAAGACGATGAAAAAGCAGCAATTATTCAAGGAATTTTCCAAAATTGATTAAAGATACAAATCCTCAAATACAGGAAACACAATGAATCATAAACAAGATAAATAAAAAGAAATCCATATCTGTATTTACTAGGCTGTACAACTCTAGAGGACACTACCCACAGAGACAGTAACCCTAACAGTGAGACTGCAGAACACCAAAAACAAAGAGAAAATCCTAAAAAGAGCCAGGGAGAAGACTAACTAGAAAGGAACCTGACTGACAGAGATTTCTCAATGGTAACAACAGAAGCAAGAAGAGAGTGGAATAATATCTTCAAACTGCAGAGCGTAAAATAACTGATAAACTAGAAATCAATACAGAAGGAAACTACATTCCAAAAATGAAAGTGAAATAAAGACAATTTTAGCCAATTTAGAAAGAGTGTTTGCCATCAACTGTGACTTCCACTAAAGGAATTTTTAAAGGATGTACTCCAGGAAGAAGAAAATAATTTTAGAATGAAGGTTTGAGAGATAAGAAGGGTAAGTAAACAAAAGAAAATGTGAGTCAATCAAATAAATACTGATAGTATACATTCTAAAAATAATATGTAATTTATGAAGTTAAAAATGTATAGAGCTAAAAACAAATTGTACCACAGTTATGCAAGATGTAACTACTGGGGCTTCCCTGGTGGCTCCGTGGTTAAGAATCCACCTGCCAATGCAGCGCACACGGGTTCGAGCCCTGGTCCAGGAAGATCCCACATGCCGCAAAGCAACTAAGCCCATGCACCACAACTACTGAGCCTGTGCTCTAGAACCCGCGAGCCACAACTACTGAGCCCACGTGCCACAACTACTGAAGCCCACACGCCTAGAGCCTGTGCTCTGCAACAAGAGAAGCCACTGCAATGAGAAGCCCACGCACTGCAACAAAGAGTAGCCCCCGCTCACCTCAATTAGAGAAAGCCCATGCACAGCAACGAAGACCCAACGCAGCCAAAAAATAAATACATTTTTAAAAAAAAAAAGATGTAACTAGTGGAGAAAAATGAGTGAAAGGTCCAAGAGACCTCCGTTTACTACTTCTGTAACTTTCTGTGAATATATAAAGATTTCAGAACGGAAAGCTAAAAAAAATAGATAGCTAAAATACTGACATATCAATAGTATTTAGTAATCTAAGAGAGGGTGATCAGAGAGTAGTGTTCTAAGGATTTCATATGTTTAGAAGAAAAGTAAAGATACAGATTAACTTTTTATTTGGTTAAGTTAAATAGCATGTTAACAGATTAAATATTAAAATAAAATAGAAACCAATGGAATGAAGGGAAAAATTGACATAAGAAACAAGAAATATAGGAAAAAAATACAGAAAAAGTGGGACAAATAGAAAGCACAAAATAAGATGGCAGATACACAATAAGAACATTAGTAACCAAAATAAATGTAAATTTGGTAAGCTCTCACTTGAAAGACAAAGATTTTCAGTTTGCATACCAAATCTAGCTATATGTTGTTTTTTAAGAGATATACCTAGGGGGAGTGGAGGAGGGATGGATTGGGAGTTTGGGCTTAGTAGATGTAAACTATTATATATAGAATGGATAAACAACAAGATCCTACTGTATAGCACAGGGAACTATATTCAATATCCTGTGATAAACCATAATGGAAAAGAATCTGAAAAAGAATGTGTGTAGGTATAACTGAATCACTTTGCTGTACAGCAGAAATTAACACAACATTGTAAATCAACTATACTTCAAAAAAGTCATTTAAAATCTTAAAAAAAAAGAGATACCTAAAATATAAGGGCATGAAAGGTTGAAAATAAAAAGATAAAAAAATATAAACCAAGAAAATAACAACCAAAAAAAATCAATACAGCTATCTTAATATCAGAGAAACAAATAGACTTCACGGAGAAACACATAACTAGTAATAAAGAGGATCACTATAAATGATAAAAGGTTCAATTCACCAGAATAAAAATTCTAAACTTGTATGCTAATTATATACCTTCATACATATATATATGAAGCAAAAATAGAACTACAAGAAGAAAATGACAAACTACCATCCCATTAGAAGATTTTTAACATATCCCACTCTCAAGCAGATAAGTTTACGGGTCAAGCAGACAAAATATTAGTACGGACGTAGAAGATTTAACAACAGAATTTAATAAGATTGGTCTAATAGAAAAATAAAGGCAGAAAATAACAAAATGGAAACTAAAATATAACAGAATCAATAAGGCCAGAAGTTGGTTCTTTGAAAAGACTAATAAAATTGACAAAACTCTGGTAAGACTGATCCAAAAAATGAAAGAGCTGCAATAAACAAATACACTTCAGCAATGAAAAGGGGGACATAAACACAGATACTACAGATATTAACAAGATCATAATATCCTCCTGTTGATTTTATGCCAAAACATTTTTTAAAACTTGTACGAAATGGACACTAGAAAAACAAAATTCACCAAACTGATGAAAAAAAGTTGAAATACTGCGTAGTCCTATAAACACAAAAGAAATTGAATCAGTAGTTGACTAGCTTCTCACAGAAACATTCCAGGCCCAGATAGTTAGATAATAAGTTCTATCATACATTCAAGGAAAATATAATTAATAGCTCTTAAAAACCATTCCAGAGAGCTTCCCTGGTGGCGCAGTGATTGAGAGCCCGCCTGCCGATGCAGGGAACACAGGTTCGTGCCCCGGTCCAGGAGGATCCCACATGCTGTGGAGCGGCTGGGCCTGTGAGCCATGGCCGCTGAGCCTGCGCGTCCGGAGCCTGTGCTCCGCAATGGGAGAGGCCACAACAGTGAGAGGCCCGCATACTGCCAAAAAAAAAAAAAAAAAAATTCCAGAGAACAAAAAAGAAAGAATATGTCCCAAGTCATTTTCAAAGACTAGTTATAATCTTAATGTCAATCAGATATGATTAATATAAGATGGGATGGGCAATCTTAATGCCAATCAGATATGATTAATATAAGATGGGATGGGATGCAAAAACTGGAGAAGAAAGCCTTTCACTCTTTATTCAGCTGTTCCATATTGTTTGAATTTTTTACAAGATGAATGTATCTATGTATTACTTATGTATCAATAATAATAAAATTAAAGTTTTCAAATGAAAAAAATCATATAAGAAAGAAGATAATAGGCCAATCTTATATAAGAACATAGACACAAAAAAACTAAACAAAATGTTAGTAAACTAAACCCAGCAATGTATAAAAACGATAGTAATACATCATGACAAACTGGGCTTATCTAAAGAATGCAAGATTGGTTTAACATCAAATCTATTAATATAACATATACTACATTAACAAATGGAAAGAACAAAACCAGATGATTATCTCAACAGATGAATTCTATCTAACCTTTTTTCTGCAACAAAGATTCATAATTTTTAAACAAATCTTAGCAAACCAGGACTAGATGAAAAAAAGGTGTTAATCTGAAAAATATGGGGTCGGCGGGGAGAGAGGGAAAAGAAGGATAAGGGAAAGGAGAACAGAGAGGGGGAAGGGGAAAGGGGAGGGAAAAAGAGAGAACAAACATCATATTGAATGATAAAATATTAGAAGCATCATTCTACAATTGGGAAGAACAGAAGAATGCTTACTATACTGCTAGGACTACTAAGTGCAGTAATAAAAAGATATTAAAGGCATAAGAACTGGAAAGGAAGTAACAAAACTGTCATCCATAGATGATATAATTTTCTACAACACTCAAAAGGATATACAGGGCTTCCCTGGTGGCACAGTGGTTGAGAGCCCGCCTGCTGGTGCAGGTGACACAGGTTCGTGCCCCGGTCCGGGAAGATCCCACATGCCACAAAGCGGCTGGGCCCCGTGAGCCATGGCCGCTGGGCCTGCGCGTCCAGAGCCTGTGCTCCGCAGTGGGAGAGGCCACAACAGTGAGAGGCCCGCATACCGCAAAAAAAAAAAAAAATGTGATTTTAAAAAACCTACCATTCCCAATAGCAATAAAAAACAAAAGTACTCAGGAATAAATCTAGTAAATCTAGTAAAAGATATGTAAGATCATTTTAGAGAAATTTATAAAATTTTATTGAAAGCAATTAACTAAAACCTAATAAATAGAGAGGTATACTGTGTTTACAGATAGGGGGATTTGAGGATATAGACTTCAGTTTTTCCCAGGTTGAATCCTAGAGTCAGTGTAACTTCAATTTTTAAGTGTATGTAAAATTTATCAAAATGATTCTAAAATGTATATGGAAATGCAAAGGAGCAAGAATAGACATTCTTAAAGAAGAAGATGGGAGCAAATTGGCCATCCAGATAAAAGAAATATAAAAGAAATATTATAAAACTAAAGAAATAAGACACATGGTATTTGTACAAATAAACCAATAAAACAAAATATTTCTCAGAAGCAGACACACTTATATATCAACTTGATATATGACAGAATTGCCACTGTAGATCAGTGCAGAAAGACTGGACTTGTCAATGGTGCTGGCACAACTGATTATAAAAGGGAAAAATTGATTCCCTACCTCATACCATACAAGAGAATTAATTCTCCACAGACTAAAGACTTAATGTGAAAGGAAAAGCTTTAAAACTTTTAGAAGCAAGATATGTGAATGCATTTATGACTTCTGTAAAATGATTTCTTTTAAAATACACAAAAATTATAAACCATAAAGGAAAATACTGACAACTTGTAACATTAAAATTAATTACTTCTGCCATCAAAGTAAAAAGACAAGTGACAAATCAGACAATATACCTGCAACACACAACCAACAAAGGATTAAAATTAAAATTAAATTAAGAACTTCCTTAATACCACCAAGAAAAAAGAAACAATTCAACAGAAACATAGGCAAAGTACACAAAAAAAGCCATTTCATAAAACAGGAAAAACCATTGGCTGATTAATATATGAAAAGATACATAAATAACCAGAAAAGTACAAATTAAAACCACAGTGAGATATCACTTTACACTCACCAGATTAGAAAATATTAAATAACAAAAAATATCAAGTATTGATAAGTTTGTGGAGCAAGAGGGACATGTAAATTATACCTCATTTTTTAAAGAGGAGGGGAGGGAAGGGAAGGAAAAAAGAGTGGTGAAGTGCTCCAAAATGGAATCTTGGCTTTCTTCAACTTAGAAATAATTGGCTTCCCTTTCATTTATATTCCAACAATCTCCCATTAATATTTTCAGTGGCTTAGGAATTCATTAAATTTGCAAGCACAAACTAGATCTTATGTTAGAGCCTATATATTTTTTATAATTGAGATAACATATTCTACTTTAAACAGTAATAAAAATAACCAACCTGTGGTGTTTGTGGAGTAGCCACACCTGTTGATGAAATATCTTCACACCATTCATAGTCTATTAATCCAGCCACATAATTTTCATCACTGGTGATCACATCTTCTAGACTCAGATTCTTTGGCTATTCAAAATAGAAGAACTCAGAAACAACACCACCATGATTCAATTTTAAAAGAGTATATTGCAGGCACAGGGCAAGGTCCTTGAAGCAGAAACAGATGAGAGACAGTAGACTGAAGGAGATCACCACCCAAAACAGGAAGTCAAAATTTTTAAATTCAAATTATTAGATAGGAGAATCTCTGACTCTCAAACAAGATGCCTTGGAACATTCTTATGTTATATGGGAATCTACTTAGCATATCATTATCAGATAATCACTATAACACCAGACAAATAACTCTTTTGCAAATCTATAAATAAGAAGCTCTCTGACAAAGTAGAAGATGGAAGGGACTCTGAAATACAGGTTTCTTGGTTGCAAGAACATACTGAGTAGCTTGCAATTTCTACTAGGAATAAATTAGACTTATGAAAGATCTCCTGGAGACAGGCTATTTGGGGTCCTATGCTAATAATACCACCAGTCATTCCCCCTCAAAAAACTAGAAGTACACTAGATATACCCTAAATTCTAAGACTATGGAGTATAGTTGGATTTTTTATTTTTCACTCCTTTCCTTTCCTTCAATATCTAGTTAGCCTGGCCAAGCAACTGTACTTGAATTTCTTACATTCCATCCTTTCTTTTCTAATTTTCTGATTTCAAGGACAAATCTTCTCATACCTGAACTATTCAAATGGACAATATGGTCCCTGCCACCAATCTTCCCACCCTCACAACCAGGGGTGACAGAGTTCTCCGGGGTTGTCAATTACCATTAACTAGAACTAGCTACATGGAGTGCTAGGCTGAGAAAAATACTAAAGGCTAAGTCTATGCCCAGTGGGGAAAAGCACAGTGTCATATGAATGAAGGCTGTCAGGGTACTGCAGTAGAGAATAAAGGCACATAAACATCCCTGACTGAACAATTCTATATACAACTGGATGAACTCTGAAAATCAGTCATGTTGGTGACATGTCATGTCTTGCTCAAAAACCCAGTTTCCCATTACTTACAGCATAAAGTGTAACCCTCTGACCTGGCATTTTCAAGGTTCCCTACAATCTAGCTCTCAGCTACCCTTCTAGATCACCCATTCACTCTCTTCCTCTTTTACTTTTCCCC